>NC_056743.1:1101764147-1102083302 GCF_019279795.1 Protopterus annectens
GTCTACTTTACATTTCTTAGACGCCCATAGGCAACTACGTTTTTAACTGAGGAATTTCTGAAATCAGATCAGCTTTTTGTGGCCTTTTCTCGGGCCATAAAAGGTCTAGGAGTTTCAAAGCTAACTATTTCCAGATGGGCTGTTAGCTGTGTTTTAAACATTTGTGATAGGCATATTGAGCTATCCAGACCAGTTTAAAGCCCACTCTACTAGGTCTGTGGCTATGTCTTCAGCCTGCTTTGTTAAACTTTCTTTGAGATTTATGCTTCTGCTACTTGATCTAATCCCCACACTTTTTTCAAGCCAAGTTGGACTTTGTGTCTAGGAACAGGCCTTTCTTTGGTTCCTCTGGGCTCTGGCATATCCTTCCCTGAGGCCATCCAGGGTTCATAGCAGCTGGGGATTCTGACCCATCTGTGATGAATAGCAACACGAAATACAGAGTTATGTACTTGGAATCTGTGCTATCCAGTGTCATAATTCATCACATTCCTGCCCTCCTTCCTTCTGGGGGTCTGGCCTTAGGGATGGTTTAGTCTCCTAGGATGGTTTAGTCTCCTAGGCATACAGTGTGGCCTTTTTCTTTCTTCAGCAAAGTCAAGCGAAGGGTTGTGGATCAGGGGATTATGTGAAGGGGAGGGGCTTGAGCCGTTTTCAAGTCCCATCTGTGATTAGTGATACTGGATAGCACAGATAAGTTACAGTCAGTACACAAGTTTTTCTGCTTTTCCTTCATACTCATCCCCATAATAGTGTCATCTGGGACTGTGTCAATGTGGAAAATCATAACAGAATGTGTTGAGCTTGTGATTCCTAAGTTAAGGGTACATTAAGTTCATAAAACAAACAGTTTAAGCTTCCTTTTAGTACCTTAATTAAAAAAAAAAAAAAGTTTTGACAAGCTAATACTAGCACATGCTCTTCGTGTTTCACTGTTGCAGTCATCACCTGTTGGTTATCCCCACTGTGGTAGCCCTTGGTCAGCCCGAATACCAGTGTCAATGGTTTGGTGCGCCGGCTGCTGGCTCCTGTAGTCTGACGTCAGGTAGTCAGTACTATAAAGCAAGGCAGTCAACGCCATTACATCAGTCTTTCTTGCTGTGGAGCCCATAGCAGAAGCAGTTCACATGGGTGCCAGTTGGTCGCTACCAGAAATCGAATTTCAGCAAAAAGCGTCTAAAGCTAAGTACGCCATTGGGGACCCTTTTTTTTCTTGCTTTAACTGATGTCCAAAAAAGTTAACACTTGTCTTGCCAGTGGAAAGCCGATCCCACATCGAGACTTTCATTCTTGTTTAGGCCCAGACCACGACGTCCCTTGATGTTCGTGTTTCACTGTTGCAGTCATTACATTTGGGTTATCTGCTTGCAGGTAGCCTTCAGTCGGCCTGATTCTCAAAGTCTTGGGTCCTGCGTCGGTTGCTGTCTCGTCTTCCATGAGGGCAGTGGTATAAAGCATCCAACAACATTATATCAGTCTTTTGTTGCCATGCGGTGCCCGAAGCAGAAGCAGTTCACAAGTGCCGGTCAGCCGACTCCTGAAATATTTGATGTAATGGGATCCTATCTCGCCTACATTCATAACAGATGGGTTCGGAGCCGATCCATCGGCTCTGACTCTGCCACTATACACTAGAACGAAGTCTCTCATTGGCTGGGCTCCCCCTTATCCCAGCACCTGCTTCCCCAGATCTCGTTTGCCGCTTTTCAAGCTGGACGTGGTCTCGACTTGGCTGGAGCTAAGTGTATTTTCTTCACCTTTTTGGTCTCTTTGACTAGGGTTTCTGTCAGTTTTTCAACAAACAGCTGTTTTAACAGCTTTGTGAGCGTTTGTTTCTCAGTTTTGTGAATTGTAGGATTTTTTTATAATTTTCACGCTTCTAGTATACTGGACAAGGCCCGTTTAAATTAGAGGGCCTTTGCTATGTGTTTTACTTTGGTTGTGTGACTGTTTTTCCTGTTGTATCGGGCTAAGCCCGTTTAAGTTAGAGGGCTTTAGCCCGTACTTTAGTCTACTTCTGTGTACTGTATTTTAGCGTTTTCGATCTGTTATCTGTTTTCTACCTTGTTCAAGATGTCTAAGGAGCAGAAATCGGGGTTTAAAAAATGTGCTAAATGTAATTATAAAATGTCTATCACAGACAGCCATGCTGTCTGCGTGTACTGTTTAGGGCCCAAACATCTACAAGATACATGCAGTGTTTCACGCTTTTTCTTCCAGGGTCCTTCAGAAAAAAAAAAACTCTGTGTCAGGGTTTGGTACCGGGTCTTCCTCGGTGGGGGCCGAGGGCAACACTGTGGAGCTGGCCTCTTTGATGCCCAGTCTTCCCCTCGGAGCATCGGCCGCAGGTATTCCCGGTACCGTCGTCTCTCAGCAAGTGCCCTCTGCAGAGTCTGGAGGTCCTGCTTTTGAGGCCATGAGGAGCGCTGGCCATGACCTTGCCGGTTCAGCAAGTTTCTACCTCACCGTCCCTAGATCTGGGTACTGGTGCCTCTGGTGACATTCTTTCCCATGACAGTGGGGCCCCAGGGCCTGAGGATACCCCCTTAGAGGGTTCCCTTCTTCCGGGGGGTCCTTCTGAATCTGCTTCGGATGAACCCCCAAGTTAGAAACTGTGCAAGAGGAAGCACGTTGATTCCCAAGATGAGTCCGCCACTGACCTCGATGATGCGGAGGGGTCCCCAAAATCGTCCCCGGATGATGTCTCCTTCTCTGATATCCTTGAGATCTTGAGACAGAAAGGCGATTGGCAATCCAAATCCCCTACCGCTGAGGAGTCAGTCTTCCTCAAGGCCTTCGGGGCCCAGCCCTCCTCCTCCTGGGTGTCTCCACCCTTAGAGTTAGATTTAATCTCTCCGAGGGTGTGGGAGCATCCTGATACAGTGGAACTGGTGCCTGCCAGACCTAATAAGTTCCTTTCAGCCCCTCCCCCAGAAGGAATTCCTCACTAAGGGTGTTGCAGTTGATGCGATGGTGGAGGCATCTGCCACTCAGCAGGACGTGCAGAGGCTTCAATGTCTATTCATCCTCCTAATAAGGACTCTAGGAGCATGGATAGGTATGGGAAGCGTACCCTTTCTTCAGCGAACTTTACCCTGCGATCGCTGAACTATTTCTGTCATTTTATCAGGCTCCAAAGGGACCTCCTCCAGGAGTTAGGAGAGTCTCTTGCTGGTAATCTTCCTGAGGCGTTAGCCCAGACCGTAGGCGCCCAGATGACTACCCTATCTTCTATAGTCAACTCGTCCATGAGGCTCATTTCCTATGCAGCCGAAGGGGCGAGTAGAGCAGCGGGCACAGGAGTGGCTCTTGGGAGACAAGCCTGGTTACGCTTGTGTCCACTTGTGGAGGCCTTTAAGTCTTCCTTCGCCGACGCCCCTTTTGATGGGTCCTCCCTGTTTGGACCCAAGGTGAAGGACACACTTGCTCGGTGTGAGCAGGAGGGCAAGACCTTGACTGCCGTTGGGGCCCGTTTTTCCACTCCCTCTAGACCTTACCCCAAGGCCCAGAGAGGAGGGAAAATGTGGTTCAGAAAATCCCAAAAGTTCGTCTCTACTCCACAGGGTGATCCCCCCCTCTAGAGGCAGGGGGAGGGGATTCAGGAAGACACCGCCCCAGAGGTGGCAGAGGCCCCCATAACACTGGAGACCGCGATTCCTTTCGTGGTTCCTCCTACCCTCAACATCCCTAGGATGTGGCCCGGCTGTGCTTCTCCGGAGCCAGTCGGGGGTCGTTTTCAGGCTTGGGAATCTATAACCATGGATCAGTGGGTGCTTCGCATTGACACCGGAGGCTACCTCATCCCCTTCTTCAAGCCCCCTCCTCCTACAAGGAGAATCCCAGACGTGCCACCCAGTCAATGGGATCAAGCAGCCGTAGAAGTTTCAAAGCTGCTAAGCAAAGGGGTCATCCAGCCTGTCCCCGCTGACCAGATCGGATCAGGAACTTACTCAAGATTATTTTTGGTGCCAAAAAAGGGGACGCAAGGCCCATTTTGGACCTAAGCTCATTAAATCGTTTTGTGAAAAAGTCCAAGTTCCGGATGGTCACCCTTCAGTCCATTCTCCCGTTATTGGAGAAGGCTGTCTGGATGTGCTCCATAGACCTCAAGGACGCTTACTATCACATTTTGATACGTCAAGAGTCCAGGAGTCATTTACGCTTCCGCCTAGGAACCAGTAATTTCCAGTTTCGTGCACTGCCCTTTGGTCTCACCACAGCCCCCAGGGTGTTCACCAAGTGTCTGGCAGTGGTGACAGCTCACCTGAGAAGTCTAGGATTCCAAGTGTTTCCCTATCTAGATGACTAGCTCCTCACTGCCACCTCCAAGCATCTACTGATTCGAGCGCTGATGGCCACAGTAACTTTGTGTCTCTCACTGGGAATCACGTTCAATTGGGAAAAATCTGTGCTGCGGCCATCTCAGCGCATCACTTTTATAGGTGCAGTTAGACACAAAAAGGATGCGGGCATTTTTGCCATCAGAAAGAATTCAGGTCCTACAATCTCAGATTCTAAACTTGTTACCCAAATTTCGAGTTCCTGCCAGAGATTCTTCAGTTATTGGGCACGATGGCCGCAACTATTCTCCTAGTTCCGTTAGCCAGGCTGCACATGTGGGTGCTGCAATGGCTATTATCGGTTCAATGGTCGTATCAAGAACTTCCCCTGAATCATTTGGTTCTGATTACGGACAGTTGTCGTCGGGACCTCCGTTGGTGACTGCGTCGGTCCAACCTGGACCGGGGGTGTCTTTTCGCCCTTCAGCCCCCAGTTGCCACAGTGACCACGGACGCCTCCCAGATAGGGTGGGGGGGGGTCATTATCTGGACAGCTCTGTCCAAGGCACTTGGCAGGATTGCGAAGCGCACCTTCACATCAATGTCCTGGAAATGAGAGCGGTGCTTCTGGTTTTGCAAGCACTTCATCATGCTCTTCCCCCAACGTACTATTGCGATTCTATCCGACAACATGTCGGTAGTTTGGCACATAAACAAGCAGGGCGAAACCAGGTCCTACCCCCTTTGCAGAGAGGCCATGAGAGTGTGGCGCTGGGCCATAGCTGCCAAACGTTTCCTAGTAGCAACGCACATTCCGGGAAAAGCCAATGTGATTGCAGACAGGCTCAGCAGGACTCTCCTTTTGCCCCACAAGTGGTCCCTCAACAACAAAGTGGCTGCGCAGATCTTCGCCAAATGGGGTCTCCCTTGTTGCGGCTTGTTCGCCAGCCCCAACAATGCAAAATGCAGAGAGTTCTTCACTCTGACTCCCTCTCGGGGGCAGTTTCCCAGGGACGCTCTAGCCCACAATTGGCCCCCTGGTCTACTTTATGCCTTCCCCCTGATCCCCCCTTTCCCGAGGGTGATTCAGCAGGCTATTCACGTGGGGAGCGACATGATTTTGATCGCCCCACACTGGCCCCATCAGGTTTGGTTCCCATTCCTTCAGAAGTATGCGGTACAGGGCCCTTGGATTCTGGACCCAGTGCCGGACCTGTTGTCTCATCAGTCGAGACACTCTCGCCCATCCCTCCGGTCATTGCGGCTGGCTGCATGGTTACTCCACTTCCATCTTTAGTTAGAGATGACTCTCTTTCTCCAGAAGTGATGTACATTTTGTCCTCTTCTCACAAGCCGTCCACTGTTAAGCTGTATTCTAGCAAATGGAAAAGGTTTGCCTTTTGGGCCCAGCAACGGGGCATAGATCCTCTTACGGCCCCAGTGCCGCAGGTCCTAGAATTCCTAACTTCATTGTTTCATTTGGGCTCTTCAGTCTCCACAATTAAGGTTCAACTAGCGGCCATCTCTAATTTTCATGTTTCCGTAGAGCCTTCCTTAATGGCAAACAGACTTTGCAAGTTCTTCCTCAAGGGAGCTTGGCTCCTCAGGCCTCCTATGGCCCATCCTGTGCCCCCTTGGGACTTAAATTTGGTTCTGGCCTCCTTAACTGCCCGTCCCTTTGAGCCGGCAGCGACTTGTGATATAAAATTTCTATCTTGGAAAACCGCCCTTCTAGTGGCAATAACTTCTGCTAAGCGGGTTTCAGAGCTTCAGGCTCTCTGTTCTATTCCTCCTTATTTGATTTTTCATAAAGACAGAGTTTCCCTCAGATTGAATCCCTCCTTTTTGCCTAAGGTAACATCCCCTTTATGCATTCAGCAATCCTTGGAGCTCCCTGTTTTCTTTCCATATTTTTCCTAATAGAGCAGAATATACCTTCCACCAGTTGGATGTTCACGGGCAACTGCGTTTTTATTTGGATAGGACCAGTCAGACACGAAAATCTAACCAGCTGTTTGTGTCCTTTGCGGAGAATAGGTTAGGTCTTCCAGTTGCCAAGACCACCATAGCCAAATGGATTAAGGATTGCATCTCTTTCATTTATTCCCAATCAGGCAGAGAGTTACCTTTCCCAGTCGAGGCTCATTCTACCAGGGCGATGGCCACCTCTGTAGCATTCCACTCCAAAGTTTCAATAGATGATATTTGTGCGGCTGCTACTTGGTCTTCTCCGCACACCTTCATTTTTCATTATAAGGTTGATGTGGCTTCCCGAGGTAGAACTTCCTTTGGTTCCGCTCTTCTCAGGAGTGTGTTCCAATGAGCCACCCGGGATTTAGGTGCTAGGGACGCTGTCCCATCTGTTATGAATGTAGGCGAGATAGGATCCCATTACATCTTTTAGTTATGTACTTACCATAACTTCGGATGTATGGGATCCATCTCGCCTACATTCATACATACCCACCCTCCTTCCCCCTACCTTTTGGATTTGGAGGAAATATTGCTCTTGCTGAGCTCTTCTCTTCAAGGGCTCTAGTTGGTTACAGTTTTTGGTATGTTTTTCTGTGCCTGTATGGATGTATGAAAGCGAACAAACAAGATCTGGGGAAGCAGGTGTGGTGCATTCTGGGATAAGGGGGAGCCCAGCCAATGAGAGACTTCGTTCTAGTGTATAGTGGCCGAGTCTGAGCCGATGGATCGGCTCCGAACACATCTGTTATGAATGTAGGCGAGATGGATCCCATACACCCGAAGTTATGGTAAGTACATAACTAAAAGTTTTCGAGTTTCAGATCCGAAGTCTTCAACAAAGCTAAGTACCACATTGGGGAACCTTTTTCTTGTTCTAAACAGATGTCAGTAAATGTTAACAATTGTCTTTCTTGTGGAAAGCAAGTACCTCAAAGATTTTCATTTGCACGGCATTCCTTGCTTAGGCCCAGACCAATGTCGTCCCTCGCTCTCAGTTTTGTGCCTTATTTAAACAAAGTATTCGTTGTCTATTTTTGTATCTAAATATTTTGGTACTCTGTTCAATTACCCAGAAATGGCTTCGGTAAGCCATCCGACTACAGACATTCCGAAAAAACTCAGATAAAGACAGAGACTTCATAGGTCCAAAGCTGCCGATGATGCTTCTGTTAAGCTAGTTGCCAGTTCGCCGGTACTCAGGTGCTTTCGCAGCCCCTGATACCTGCTACTTCAGATTCACAGGCCTCTACTGAGACCCATTCGTGGGTCAGGTATGTTTCTACCTTGGATATTCCGGAGCCGCTGTGCAGGCTCCAGCTACTGAGGGTGTATTTAGGCCTACTGATGTGCATATTAAACAGACGCCGTCTTCTTCAAGGCCTAAAACTCTATCCACACCTAGAAAACAGACGCCCAAACCGTATGGTCAGGCCCCTATTCCTAAAAAACAAATAAGAATGGCTGAAGACCTTATTACTCTAATCAGGGGAAGCCACCCTTCTCCCTCTAAGAGACCTAGAACTGATTTTCCTTCTGATTCTTCTGATCAGGATTCTGAAATTTCTGTTTTCTTTGACCAGGAGTTGCCTTTTTCTACCTCGTAGGATTCTGATGCAGAAGACTCGTTCCCTCTGCTTCCCCTCCAGAGGATTTCTCTTTTGGTGAAACTTTGCATACTCTTTGGGAGCATTTCCGCTACTCTAAAAAGAGGTTTAGGGAATTCTTACTCCTACCTCAACACAGGTCTTTAGCTATCCCTCCTGTATTGGACATTGTAAATGCCTTCTTGGAATCTAGACTGGCCCCTGACACTTTACCTCCAGCTCCTAGAAAACCTGACAGGTATTGCAGAGTACCTGACTCTCACAAGTTTCTCTAAGAATCCTACTGCAGATCCTGAGACCATTTGACAGGGACCCAAAGGTATTAAGGCTACTACTGCCAAAAACCCTACCCCCCTCTGATATAGATTCCAGGGCCCTGGACAGATGGGGTAAAAAGGTATACACTTCTGCTACTTTGGCCATTAGGGCCTTAAACTGCCAGTTTCATATGTTAAAGTATCAGCAGCATATTATTGGATTGCTTGAACAGAAAATGTTGATTCCTGACTGTGCTGAAAATAAAGAATTACAGGATTTAATGCGTTCTGCTGAACAAGTTGAAAACATACTTTGCAATTTGGTTTTGATTCATTAGAGGCGTCTTGCAGAGCTGCTGTCACTGGGTCTGTACTTAAAAAGGCATGCTTGGCTTAAGGAGCAAACTTTGCCTGACAATGCTAAAGCTAAATTACTGGATGCTCCCTTAAACCAAGACCGCCTGTTTGTTAAAGCAGAAGAAATGCTTAAAAAGATGGAGGAAAAAGCTAAATCTATGCAAACTGTTAAAGATTTCCTGTAAGTACAGCCTCCCAGATTTAGTAGGCACTGGCCTTCTAAGAACGGGTCCTTTCCTGCCTCTTCCAGGCCTTTAGTCCAAACCCAGGACTAGCAGACCACCCAGGCTTCAGTCTTGAGGTACTCGGAGGCCTAAGCAGTTGGGGGCTCCCACTTCCAAAGATGAAAGTAGTAAGACACCCCCTATGGTAAACTGTCACAATGACTTAACTTTAAACCTTCCAAGCCCTGCTCAACTAACTGTTCCTTTAAGGGGGAAAGATTGCCTTGCATGCAAAAAAACTTGGAACTCATTACCCAAGACAAATTGGTTTTAAATAGTTTCCCAAGGATACAGATTCCACTTCTTGCCAACTCCAAACAGTTGGCCAGACCTACCCCCAAATCCTTGGGCAGAGGCTCAAAAGCAGGTTCTCTCTCTAAGTATCAGGGCTATTCAACCTGTCCCAGAAGAGAAATGGGGGCAAGGTTTTTACTCGAGACTTTTCCTGGTACCCAGAAAGTACTATTCCTGGCATCCTATCCTAGACCTGTCTATACTAAACACCTTTTTGGTAATCCCAAAATTCAGAATGCTAACTCTTAATCAGCTGCTTCCCATGCTAGGCAAAAATGCCTGGTTGGCAACACTGGATTTAAAGGAAGTCTACCTGCACATCCCCATAAGGGAATCTTGCAGAAAATACCTACGCTTCAGAGCAGGCTGCATGCACTATCCGTTCTCTGCACTGTCCTTTTGGCTCATCTACTGCGCCCAGAATATTCACAAAGTGCCTAGCTCCAGTCATTGCATTCTGCAGGCAAAGAAATATTCAAATATACCCATACCTGCATGATTGTCTAATTCAGGCAGAAAGCCAGGACATACTATTAAATCATCTGGCATTTATAAAGAAATTGCTAACTTCTCTGGGGTACACCATAAACGAAAAGAAATCACATCTAGTACCCTGCCAACAAATTGTATTCTTGGGTGCAAGCTTGAATACAACTTCCCAGATGGTCTACCTCACACCAGAGAAACAAGTTCATTTGACAGTCTACTTCAAACTACTGGCTACAAAGACCCAGCTATCTGCAGGGAAAATACTGCAAGCCCTGGGGTTCATGGCCTCTTGCATTCTACTAATTCCATATGCAAGACTGCATATGAGGAAACTACAATGGTATCTAAAAAGCCTGTGGTGGCAACATTCTCAGGACCTAGAGTCAGTGACTCCTATTATCTCTTGTTGTGGGCAGAAGCCTACCACCACAACAAGGGACTGCCATTCCCTCTACCCCCTGCCGCCCAAACCCTAACAGATGCATCAGACTATGCATGGGGGGGCTCACTTGGCAGGACAGTGGAACCAGAGTCCAATGCACCTGCATATCAATCAAAAAGAAATGTTAGCTGTACAGAATGCTCTGACAGCCTTCAAGGGCCACATTCTTCCAGCACAGTTATTGGTAAGGATAAACAACATCACTCATTTTCATCATTTTTCACTGTTGCAGTCATTACACATGGGTTATCCTGCTGGCAGGCTACCCGCAGTCTGTCTGAATTCCAAAGTCCTGGTCCGGCGTCAGTTGCTGTCGCCTCTTCCCTGATGTCAGTGTGCCAGGGGTACAAAAGATGCAGCCAACGCCATTTTCTTCAGTCTTTCTTGCCGCTCTGTGCCCGAAGCAAAAGAAGTTTGCAAGTGCAGGTCGGCCGACTCCTGAGATTTTCGAAATTGAATTTCAGATCCGAAGTCTTCTATAAAGCTAAGTACCCCATTGGGGAAACTTTTTTTTCTTGCTCCAGACCAATGTCAGAAAAAGTTAATAATTGTATTTCTTGTGGGAAGCAAATACCTCAAGGATTTTCATTCTTACTGTATTCATTGCCTAGGCCCTGACAACGACTTTGCTAGTTGTAGGTTTTGTGCTAGATTTAACCAACGCACTATTAAGCGTCTGTACGATTTTGCTTTTCATTACTTTGGCCGAAGGTTTAACTATATAATGCCGTCGGAACAACAGATGACCGGAATTCATAAAAAGCACAAGGAGAAAGAAAAGGACAGGCATCCGAGGTCTAAAACCGATTAAGCCTCTTCTAGGCCAGTCGCCGGTCCGCCGTTGCTCAGTGAGGCGCTTTTGCAGCCCCTGACTCCCGCTACCTCAGAGCCACAGGCCGCCTCCGACTCCCACGTGGAGACAACTAGGCCTCTGGATACTCAAGGTATTGACCCTTCGGAAATTAATCCCTCAGATGGGTCTGGAGCTGCTGAGCAGGCATCTGCTTCTGAGGGTGTTTTCAGACCTACACAACTTTATGTCAAGCCTACTTCAGCATCCAAGACAAAGTCTAAATTAGTTTTAAAGACAAGGAAACAAGTACAACATTCTCCAGGACAGACTTCTATGCTTGAGAAACAGATGCTCAAAATGACCGAAGACCTATTTACTTTGATCAGGGGTTCCCATCCCCCTCCTGATAAGAGGCCTAGGCAAGATACTGAATATGATTCCTCTGATCAGGTTTCCATTTCCTCTTGATTCCTCTTCAGAACAGGGATATTCTATTCCTCCCTATGAGGATTCCGATGCTGAAGAATCTATTCCTTCAGCTTCTCCTCCTGAGGATTACACTTTTGGGGAAACCCTGCATACCATGAGGGAGCATTTCCACTGGGAGAGCCAAGATTATTCATATTCTAAGAAAAGGCTTAGAGACTTTCTTCTACTACCTCAGCACAGACCTCTTGCAATTCCACCTGTTTTAGACATTGTAGATGTATTTTCAAAGTCCGACCTGTTTCCTGACTCTTTACCTCTTGCACCTGTTAAACCGGACAGATGCTACAGAGTTCCACATTCTCATAAATTTCTATATAAAAACTCCGCTGCTGACCCAGAAACCATCTCTCAGGGTCCCAAAGGGGTCAAGGCTGCTACTGCTAAAAACCCTGTCCTCTTAGATAGAGATTCTAGGGCACTGGACAGATGGGGGGAAAAAAGTCTACACTTCTGCTACCTTGGCTGTAAGGGCTTTAAATTGTCAGTTTCATATGCTCAAATATCGGCAGTACTTAATGTCTTTGTTAAAACAGAAAATGTTGACAAATTCTGAATGTTCTGAGAACAAAGATTTGCAGGATTTGTTACATGCAGCTGAACAAGTGGGAAAGCATACTTTGCAATGTGGTTATGATTCACTAGAGGCCTCTTGCAGGGCCGCTGTAACAGGTTCTGTTATTAGAAGGCATGCTTGGTTTAAGGAAGACTCTGCCTGATCATGTTAAAGCAAAATTATTGGATGCTCCATTACAGCATGATACTTTGGTGTTAAGGCAGAAAAGGTGTTGAAGAAAATGGGGGATAAAGCTAAATCTATGCAAACAGTGAAGGATTTCTTACAGGTACAGCCACCCAGATTTAGCAGGAACTGGCCTAAGAATTGGTCCTTTTCCGTGTCAGGCCACAAAGAGGCAGATACAGACTCCCTGGAGGCAGGCAACAGCCCCAAGGCTCATACAGGCCCAAACAATGAGGTTCTTCTACCTCCAAAAGTGGAGAAGACAAATCACAGCCATATAGGAAACAGTCCCAGTGACTTCCCTCTGCCAATGCCAAGCATTTCTCTCTTGGCAGCACCCTTAGGGGGAAAGCTAGCACTTTTTCCACAAAATTGGCACAATATCACACAGGACAAATGGGTCCTAACATAGTCTGTCAGGGCTACAGGTTCCACTTTCACACCCTTCCAAAGCCAAAAGGTATGCCAGACCTACCGCACAATCAATGGGCAGAGGCACAAAAACAAGTAACATCTCTCATGGACATGAAGGCCATTCAGCCTGTGCCAGAACAGGAGTAGGGACAAGGATTTTACTCAAGACTTTTCTTAGTACCAAGAAAGGGCAAAGCATGGAGAACAATTCCGGACCTGTCTATTCTAAATACTTATTTGGACGTACCAAAATTCACAATGTTGACTCTGCAACAGCTTCTGCCCACGCTGGGAAAGAAAGCTTGGCTTGTAACTTTGGACCTCAAAGAGGCATACCTGCATGTCCCAATCAGACAGTCTTGCAGAAGATACCTCAGATTCATAGCTGGCTCAATGCACTACCAATTCTCTGCACTGCCCTTTGGCTTATCTACTGCGCCCAGTGTCTTCACAAAATGCCTGGCACCAGTAATTGCATTTTGCAGACAGAGGAATACAAATATATCCCTACTTGGACGACTGCCTTATTCAAGCAGAGACCAAAGACATTCTACTAAAGCATCTGGCGTTTGTAAAAAGATTACTTATTTGCCTAAGGTACACAGTAAACGAAAAGAAATAAAAACTAGTACCTCACAAGAGATAATATTCCTGGGTGCAAGCTTAAATACAACTGCCCAGATGGCTTATCTCACGCCAGACAAAGGCAACTGACTTCTTACTTTGAAATGAAGGCAACAAAGACCCAGTTATCTGCAAGAAAAATTCTGCAGGCTTTGGACTTCATGGCTTCCTGCATTCTACTAATTCCATATGCAAGACTGCATATGAGGAAACTACAATGGTATCTAAAAAGTGTTTGGACTCAACATTGCCACAGCCTGGAAACCTTAATTACCCTCATTCCCTGCCTGCAACAGGAGTTTCGCTGGTGGGCTCAGGCCTGTCAGCAGAACAAGGGACAGCCATTCACTCTACCCATGGCCAGGCAAACACTAACAACAGATGCATCAGATTATGCCTGGGGGGCCCACATGGCAGGAAAATGTATTCAGGGAGCATGGCCAGCAAGCCAAATGCATCTTCATATCAATCAAAAAAAGATGCTAGCTGTTCAGAATGCCCTGACAGCCTTCAAGGATCTACTTCATCCAGGACATCTGCTGTTAAAGATGGACAATACGACAGTCATGTGGTACATAAACAAGCAGGGAGGCATGCATTCCTACCCCCTCTGCAGACAAGCCATGATGTTGTGGAACACAGCATTGATTTATCAAATACACTTGCAAGCACAATTCCTGCCAGGAAAGACACATACTCTGGCAGACAAACTAAGCAGAAATCTGAAGTTTCCTCATGAGTGGAAACTAGATCCACAAATCTTCAGCACGATAACAAGGAAATGGGGATGCCCAGACATAGATCTAGTTGCCTCCCCGCACAACTGCCAACTCCAGAGATTCTGCACAAGGACTTATCGCAAACAAGCATGGAAAGTGGATGCCCTATCATTCAGCTGGAAAACCCTTACAGTGTATGCCTTTCCTCCACTGCCTCTCCTCCCCAAGGTACTCCTAAAGGTCAGACAAGAGAAGCCAAAAATGATATTGATCGCCCCAGACTGGCCACGCCAGCACTGGTACCCAATCCTAAAGAGCTTGTCTCAAGGCCCAGCCTGGACATTACCTCAAATTCCTCATTTGCTGACCCAACAAAACAATCGGATCCTGCACAGCCAACTCAGAACCCTAAATCTGGCTGCATGGCTGATAATTTAACCATTCAGAACACACCTCTCTCTAAAGCAGTTATGGGTGTTATTTTGGAGGCCAGGAGGCCCAGCACCAGAACATCTTGTACAGAAAAATGGAAGAGATTCTCTGCTTGGAACCAGGCACAAGGAATGGACGCCCTTGTACTAAGTATTTCTCAGATTTTACAATACCTAACTGAGATGCTGGACAAAGGCCTATCCTTCTCATCAATTAAGATCCATGCCTCTGCCATTTCAGCTCATTACAATACGGATCCACCTATTTTTTCACATCCACTGCTAAGGCAGTACCTCAGAGGGGCCAAAAACATAAGACCTCCAAGGAGAGCTCCAACACCTGCATGGGACCTCAATTTTGTCTTGGAAAAGCTCACACTGCCTCCTTTTGAGCCAGCCAATACAGCTGAGATAAAATACTTATGGAAAGCAGCTCTGCTCCTAGCAATAACCTCAGCAAGAAGAGTCTCAGTTATAGGCACTAATGGCTGTGGAACCTTTTAATGTTCATCGTGTTACACTGCTGCAGTCATCACACTTGGGTTATCCTGCCATCAGGCGGTCCCGCAGTCTGCCAGAGTTCCAAAGTCTTGGTCCGTCGTCGGTTGCTGTCACTTCTTCCCTGATGTCAGTGCGCCAGGGGTATATAAGATGCATCCGATGCCATTTTCTGCACTCTTTCTTGCGTGGTGCCCGAAGCACAAGCAGTTCGCAAGTGCCGGTCGGCCGACTCCTGAGATTTTCGAAGTTGAATTTCAGATCCGAAGTCTTCAATAAAAGCCAAGTACCCCGTTGGGGAAACTTTTTTTTTTTTTTTTTGCCTCAGACCGATGTCAGAAAAAGTTAATAATTGTATTTCTTGTGGGAAGCAAATACCCAATAAGGACTTCCACTCTTACTGTATTCCATGCTTAGGCCCTGATCATGATGTCACTAGTCGGTTTTGTGCTAGATTTAACAAACGCACTATAAAAAGACGTTTTGATTTTGCTTTACACTACTTTGGACAAAGGTTCAATTATATTATGCCGGCGGATCAGCCGACCTTAATACCGAAAAAACGCGAAGACAGGCATCCAAGGTCCAAAACCAACAACGATACCTCTTCTAGGCCAGTCGCTGGTTCTCAGTGAGGCGCTTTCGCAGCCCCTGACACCTGCTACCTCAGAGGCACAGGCTGCGTCCAACTCCCACGTGGAGACAGCTAGGCCTCTGGAAACTCAAGGTATTGGGCCTAAGGAAACTAATCCCTCAGATGGGTCCGGAGCCGCTGAGCAGGTATCGGCTTCTGAGGGTGTTTTCAGACCTTCACAACTTACCATTAAAACAACAGTCAAGACAAAGGTACCATTAAAGACAAAGAAACAAGTACAGCATTCTTCTGGACAATCCTCCATGCCTAAGAAACAGATGCTTAAAATGGCCGAAGACCTCATCACTCTAATCAGGGGTTCCCTTCCCCCTCTTGAGAAAAGGCCTAGGCAGGATACAGACTGACTCCTGTGATCAGGTTTCCATTTCCTCTGTTTCCTCTTCAGACCAGGGATACTCTCTACCCTCCTATGAGGACTCTGATGTTGAAGAATCTATCCCTTCAGCCTCTCCTCCTGAGGATTATTCTTTTGGGGAAACTACATACCACGAGGGAGCATTTCCATTGGGAAAGTCAGTATTACTCGGAATCCAAGAAAAGGCTCCAGGATTTCCTCTTATTGCCTCAGCACAGGCCCCTGGCTATTCTGCCTGTGCTAGATATTGTGGATTATGTGTTCTCTGAATCCAGCCTATCCCCTGACTCTTTGCCCCCTGCCCCAGCCAAGCCAGATAGGTATTAGAGTTCCTGACTCTCTCAAGTTTCTTTACAAAAACCCTTCTGCTGATCCAGAAACTATTTCCCAGGGTCCAAAAGGGGTTAAGGCTTCCATTGCAAAAAATCCAGTACCCTCTGACAGAGATTCCAGAGATTTGGATAGATGGGGGAAGAAAGTATACACGTCTGCAACTTTAGCAGTAAGAGCTTTAAATTGCCAGTTTCACATGCTTAAGTACCAACAATATTTAATGGCTTAGTTAAAACAGAAAATGCTTGCAAGCTCAGAAGCTCCTGATTGTAAAGAAATGCAGGATTTATTGCATGCAGTTGAACAGGTGGGAAAACATACTCTGCAATGTGGTTTTGATTCTTTAGAGGCCTCTTGTAGAGCCGCAATTACAGGTTCTGTTATTCAAAGACATGCTTGGTTAAAAGAACAGAGTTTACCTGATCATGTTAAGGCAAAATTATTGGTTGCTCCTTTACAGCATGATGCCTTGTTTGGTGTTAAGGCAGAAGAGTTGTTAAAGAAAATGGAGGATAAAGCTAAATCTATGCAAACAGTCAAGGATTTCTTACAGGTACAGCCACCTCGCTTTAGCAGTAATTGGCCAACAAAGAATTGGTCCTTTCCAGTGTCAGGCCACAGAGAGGCAGATACAGATGCCCAAGAGGCAGATCTCAACCCCAAGTCTCAAACAGACGACAGTGGGGCACCTCAACCCCAAAAGGAGGTGAGGACAAGTCTCAACCTTACAGGAAACAGTCACAATGACTTTTCTCTTCGTACGCCAAGCACGACCCTTTTGGAAGCCCCCTTAGGGGGGAAAACTAGCACTTTTTTCTCAAAACTGGCAAACAATCACCCAAGACAAATGGGTTCTGAATATTGTGTCTCAAGGTTACAGATTCCACTTTCATACTTTACCAAGGCTAAAAGGAATGCCAGACCTGCCACAAAATCAATGGGCAGAGGCACAAAAACAAATTTCAGCCCTCATGGACATGAGAGCTATTAAAAAAGTACCACAACAAGGACAAGGCTTTTACTCAAGGCTCTTCCTGGTCCCCAGAAAGGACAAGGCCTGGAGGCCCATACTAGACCTTCCAGTTCTGAATACTTACGTGGATATTCCGAAATTCAAAATGTTGACATTACAGCAGCTTCTGCCCATGCTGTGCAAGAAGGCTTGGCTTGTTACTCTGGACCTCAGAGGCATACCTGCATGTCCCTATCAGACAAAATTGCAGAAGATGCCTCAGATTCAAAGCTGGTACAATGCACTACCAATTCTCTGCACTGCCCTTTGGCTTATCTACTGCGCCTAGGGTCTTCACAAAGTGCCTGACACCAGTAATTGCATTTTGCAGACAAAGTAATTCATATATACCCATACCTGGACGACTGCCTCATTCAAGCGGAGACCAAGTACATTCTTCTACAGCATCTGGCATTTTAAAATGGTTGCTAATTTCTCTAGGGTACACAGTAAACGAAAGGAAGTCAAAACTAGTGCCCTCGCAACAGATTATATTCCTGGGTGCCAGCTTAAATACAGCGGCCCAGATGGCTTACCTCACGCCAGACAAGTTCAACTAACTCAATATTTTCAATTACTGGCAAAAAAGTCCCATCTCCCTGCGAGAAAAATTCTGCAGGCCTTGGGATTCATGGCATCCTGCATACTACTAATACCATATGCCAGACTGCATATGAGGAAATTACAATGGTACCTAAAAAGTGTTTGGACTCAACATTCAGTTTAGAAGCAGTAATACCAATGATTCCCTGCCTACAACAGGAGTTTTGATGGTGGCACAGGCATGTCACCTAAACAAGGGTAAGCCTTTTACCCAACCCACAGCCAGGCAAACTCTAACAGATGTTTCGGATTATGCCTGGGGGGAGCACACATGGCAGAAAAATGCATTCAGGGCAAGTGGACCACAGACCAGATGCATCTTCACATCAGTCAAAAAGAGATGGCTGTTCAAAATGCCCTAACAGCTTTCAAGGACCTTCTACATCCAGGACAACTATTACTAAAGACAGACAACACTACAGTAATGTGGTACATAAACAAGCAAGGGGGCACTCATTCTTATCCCCTATGCAGGCAAGACATGACCTTGTGGAACACAGCTCTAACGTACCAAGTTCACCTGCAAGCACAATTCCTGCCAGGAAAGAAAAATACTCTGGCAGACTATCTGAGCAGAAATATCATAGACCCTCACAAATGGAAATTGAATCCGCAAATCTTCAGCATGGTAACACAAAAATGGGGATGCCCAGACATAGATCTTTTTGCCTCCTCACTGAATTGCCAACTACAAAAATTCTGCACAAGGACTTATCACAAACAAGCATGGAAAGTGGATGCTCTTTTGTTCAGCTGGAAAAACCTAAAAGTTTATGCCTTCCCACCACTGCCTCTCCTTTCAAAGGTACTCCTAAAAGCCAGACAAGAAAAACCACAAATTATCCTGATTGCTCCAGACTGGCCACGCCAGCACTGGTACCCTACCTTAAGGAACTTGGCTCAGGGCCCATCATGAATTTTTCCTCAAATTCTACACCTTCTGACTGAACAAAACAATGAGATCCTGCACAAAACCCTAAACCTGGCTTCATGGCAGATACATTAGCCAAACAAGCAGCACCTCTCTAAAGCTGTTATGGATGTCATTTTGGAGGCCTAGCACCAGGAAAGCATACTCAGAAAAATGGAAGAGATTCTGTGCCTGGAACCAGGCTCAAAGCCTCTTGACCCTCTTGTTCCAAACATTCCTCAGATTTTACAAAACTGAGATGCTGGACAGAGGCCTATCCTCATCAATAAAGATCCACGCCTCTGCCATTTCAGCACATTACAACATGGATCCTCCCTTATTCTCTCATCCCTTGCTAAAGCAGTACCTCAGAGGGGCTAAAAACATAAGACCGCCCTGGAGAGCACCAACACGGGATCTCAATTCAGTTTTGGAAAAACTGACCCTACCACCTTTTCAGCCAGCCAATACAGCCGATCTAAACTTTTTATCATGGAAAATTGCGCTGCTCCTGGCAGTAACTTCAACACGAAGAGTCTCAGAGCTGCAGGCATTAATGGCAGTGGAACCTTTTATAATTTTTCATCAGGACAGGGTATCTTTAAGGACAAACCCTACCTTTATGCCAAAGGTGGTATTTAGTGTGGCTCTTAACCAAACCATCCATTTGCCAACCTTTTATCCAAACCCCCAGAATAAAGGCGAGAAGCTTCTGCATTCTTTGGATATGCACAGGCAGCTACGCTTCTACTTGGACAAAACAAAAGCTTTCAGGAAAACTGAGCAACTGTTTGTGGCATATGCTGCAGGATCACAGGGCAAGGCTGTCTCAAAGCAGACTATATCCAAATGGATAGGACACTGTATTTGTTACTGCTACACACAGCATGGAAAATCAGTCCCAAATAACAGACCACATTCGACCAGGGAAACAGCCACTTCAACAGGCTTTCTCAGAGGAGTACCTACCAAGGAAACTTTGGAGGCTGCAACTTGGAGTTCAGTGCACACCTTTACCAAGCATTACCACCTGCCTCTTTACTCTAAATCCAGAGCAGGATTTGCCACTGCAGTTCTGCAGGGCCTCATAGCCAATCCTAAACCTTTATAGACCAGCCACCCAACCTTAGCTTTGGGATTCTACCCAAGTGTGATGACTGCAGCAGTGTAACACTATGAACATAGTACAGTTTTGTACCTACCATAAATGTAGATGTTAAGAGTGTTCACACTGCTGCAGTCCGCGTTACCCTTCCTCCATCCCCTCTGAAATAGCTGGACTTATCTATACCTTTCTATCCTATACAACCTTTGGGGTGTATTTGCTGGTAACTGAAGGTATTGTTTTTATTTTATATGTATATTTTTGATTAGCAATATGTATTGCCTACCTTCTTGGGGGCACCTGACATATGGGGCAAGAAAAACTGCAAAAAATGGCTTTGGATGCATCTTGTATACCCCTGGCGCACTGACATCAGGGAAGAAGTGACAGCAACCGACGCCGGACCAAGACTTTGGAACTCTGGCCGACTGTGGGGACCGCCTGATGGCAGGATAACCCAAGTGTGATGACTGCAGCAGTGTGAACACTCAAACATCTACATTTATGGTAGGTACAAAACTGTACTTTATTTTCCTTCCGGACAGGGTTTCTCTAAGGACAAACGCAACATTTATGCCTAAGATAGTGTCCAGTGTGGCTCTTAACCAAACCATTCATTTGCCTACCTTTTATCCAAACCCGCAGAATAGGGGGGAGATGCATTCTTTGGACATACACAGACAGCTACGCTTCTACTTGGACAAAACTAAAGCCTTCAGAAAGACTGAGCAACTCTTAGTGGCATATGCTGCAGGATCGCAAGGAAAAGCTATTTCAAAGCAGACTATTTCAAAATGGATAGGCCATTGCATTCGATGTCCTTCAAGAATGCAACTGCAGTCATAACATATGGGTTGTCCTGCCTCAGGCAGCCCTCTGTCGGCCGGATTCCAAAGTCTGGGTCCGACGTCGGCTGATGTCGCATTTCTCTCCGATGTCAGAGCGGCTGGAGTATATAAGCATCAGCCGATGACATCTTCTCCAGTCTTTCTTGCCGCGCGGTGCCCGAAGCAGAAGCAGTTCGCAAGTGCCGGTCGGTCAGCTCCTGTATTCTTCGAATCCGAAGTCATCAAAAAAGCTAAGTACCCCGTTGGGGACCTTTTCTTGCCTCAGCCGATGTCAGAAATTACTGAAAAAGTAAATAATTGTTTGTCTTGTGGTAAACAAATACCTCATAAGGATTTCCACTCTTACTGCCTTCCTTGCCTTGGCCCAGACCACGACATCTCGGCCTGTGCCGCCTATGCTCGCTAATAAGCGCACTCTCAGGCGCCGGGCAGAGTTTGCTGAATACTTTTTCAGCGAAAAATTCGATTATACGATGCCGTCGGAACTACCGACATCGCAGACTCCTAAGAAACGAAAAGACCGGGACCGACATCCTCGGCCCGCGTCTTCCACTGACACCACGCCAAAACCAACCGCGAGTGCCCCGGTTCCCTCTGAGGTGGTTATTTCACCGCTCCAAACCGAAGACACCACATTACCGATACCTCCAATTCCGGAGACCACACCGACGCCAGTTATTGATTTTCCTCCGGATACTGAAACCGAGGAAATGCCCGAGACCATTGCTGTAGATAAGGTCACTCCTGCACGTGGAGCTGCTAGGCCTCCCATGTCCATGTCTATCAAGGCCTACACACGTGCTAAGGCAGCCAGCAAGACCAAGCACCTTACTGCTAAAGCCTTACCGCAGCCTACTCCTGAAACACAAATCATGACTATGGCCGCAGATTTAATTTCCATGATCAGAGGTTCCCAGGACCATCCTGAGAGAGGATCCCAGCCTCCTCCTGATAAGAGGCCCAGGGTTGAACCCTCTGACCCTCTCCCTTCAAATGAAGATTCTGAGGACTCTGTTCACTCCGATAGCCAGGAAGAGCCCTTCCAGACCTATGAGGACTCAGATGCAGATGACTCAATCCCCTTGGCCTCCCCTCCTGAGGATATTTCTTTTGGGGAAGTTCTGCATTCCATGAGTTAGCATTTTAAGTGGCAAGGCCAGGAATATTCTGATTCCAGAAAGCGCCTTCGAACCTTCCTTAAAAAGCCCCAACACAGGCCCTTAGCTATACCTCCTGTGCTTGATGTTTTGGATGATCTATACTCTGACTCCAGTGTTACCCCTGATACTCTTCCTCCTGCTCCTGCCAAGCCTGACAGATACTATAGGGTCCCAGAAACACATTCTCATTTCTTTAGGGCCCATGCTGTTGATTTAGAAACAATTTCACAGGGACCGAAAGGGGTTTCGGCTACCACCTCCAAAAATCCTTTGCCTTCCAGCAGGGAAGCTAGGTCATTAGAGAGATGGGGGAAGAAGGTTTACACCTCCACTACTTTATCTATGAGAGCACTCCGTTGTCTCTTTCATGTGTTTCAATATCAGGATTACCTGTTAGATGATTTACAGAAAACATTGGCCTCTCCTGAACCTTTAGATAGGAAGTCTTTGCAGGAGGCTGTGCATAATTCTCAGCAAGTTAGCAATCACTTTCTTCAGTGTGGATATGATGCATTGGAAGCTTCATGTAGGGCAGCTATGACAGGGGCGGTCATTCGTAGACATGCATGGTTAAAAGAACAACCTCTACCAGATCACGTTAAGGCAAAACTTCTTGATGTACCCTTGGAAAAGAACAAGCTTTTTGGTGCTAATGCTAAAGATGTGTTAAAGTCCATTGAGGAAAAAGCCAAGTCAGTTCAGACAGTCAAAGATTTCCTCCAGGTTCAGCCACCCAGATTCAGCAGGAATTGGCCTTCAAAAAACTGGTCCTTTCCTAATCCTGAAAGATTTCAAAGGGGCAAAAACAGGCATGGCCGAGGAAGAGGACAATACAGAGGTTCCTACAGGGGACGACAATGGCAACCAACAAACCAAAGAAGTGACACAGGGGTGTCTCCTGCCCCACAGGGACAATCTCAATGACTTTACTTCCGCTGACCAAGGAGCAAACAGAAGCTCCTTTGGGCGGAAAATTATCTCTGTTTTCAGACAATTGGCACAGATTGACAAAGGACAAATGGATTTTGGACATTATAGACCAAGGTTACAGGTTCCACTTTCATACCTTGCCAAGAAAACAAGGCATGCCAAACCTACCACAAAACCAGAGGGCAGAGGCTATCAAGCAAATTTCTCTGTTTGCTCAGATCAAAGCAATAGAAAAAGTTCCACAGCAAGAACAAGGCCAGGGGTTTTATTCAAGACTGTTCCTTGTTCCAAGAAAAGAAGCTCAATGGAGACCAATACTGGATTTGTCCGCATTAAACACTTTTCTCATAGTACCAAAGTTCAAATTGCTGACTCTACAGCAACTCCTTCCCATGCTGGGCAAGGGGTCTTGGCTGATTACTCTGGACCTCAAGGAGGCATACCTGCATGTCCCTATCAGACACAGCTGCAGAAGATACCTCAGATTTCTTGCAGGGCCAGAGCATTATCAATTCTCAGCATTGCCATTTGGCTTATCTACTGCGCCCAGAGTATTCACGAAATGCCTGGCTTCAGTAATTGCTCATTGCAGGCTCCAGGGGATCCAAATATACCCGTTCCTGGACGACTGCCTCATACAAGCGGACGACAAACTGATTTTGACAAAAAACTTGAATTATGTCATACAATTGCTACAGGCTCTGGGATACACAGTCAACTTCCAAAAGTCAAGACTTCAGCCATCCCAGCAAATAACCTTCTTAGGAGCCAAACTAGACACAGCCTCTCAAATGGCTTACCTGACAGAAGACAAGCAAAAGAAGTTAACCCATTATTTCAAAGGTTTGGCAAAGCTCACCCAGATGACTGCAAGGAGATTCCTACAGGCCCTGGGTTACATGGCATCCTGCATTCTCCTGGTTCCATTAGCAAGACTACACATGAGAAAGCTTCAATGGTACCTAAAAAGCTTATGGTCTCAACACAGCAACAACCTAGAGACAACCATACCACTCATTCCATGCCTACAAAAGGAATTTCTATGGTGGGCCTTGGTAAGCCAGGCAAACACAGGTATGTCACTCAAAAAACCTCAGATAACACAGACCATGACCACAGACGCCTCAGACCTTGGATGGGGGGCGCACATGGAGGGCAGATGTATTCAAGGACAATGGTCCCCAAAGGAAACATATCTGCATATCAACCAAAAAGAAATGCTGGCAGTAATGCATGCCATCGAGGCCTTTCGACAACAACTTCAGCAAGGCCACCTGCTAATACGGACAGACAACACCACTGTGATGTGGTACATAAACAAGCAGGGGGGCACCCATTCTAACCCCCTTGGCAGACTGACAATGAATCTTTGGGAAAAATCACTGAGCCTAAACATACAGTTGCAATCCCAGTTTGTTCCAGGCAAAGACAATGTGCTGGCGGACAGCCTAAGCAGGAATTTCCTAGACCCCCACGAGTGGAGGCTACATCCAGAAATCTTCATACGACTCACCTCGACATGGGGCAGGCCAGAAGTAGACCTATTTGCCTCCCACCTCAATCATCATCTACAAAAGTTCTGTTCGAGGACATATCATCCACAATCATGGAAAATAGATGCTCTCTCATTCAACTGGAACTTCCTAAAAATCTATGCATTCCCACCTCTGCCACTGATGACCACAGTATTACTAAAGATCAAAGCAGAGAAGCCCAAGGGGATCCTAATAGCTCCAGACTGGCCAAGACAACACTGGTACCCACTACTATGGAGCATATGTCACAACAAAAAGTGGGCCCTTCCCCAATGGCCCCAACTTTTGACTCAACACAACTTCAAGATAGTACATCCCAACATTCAGACGCTGCAGCTAACAGCTTGGGAGATCCCATGAATAACCTCAATCTATCCCTCTCCTAGGAAGTTCAGCGGATACTAACAGAAGCCCGAAGACCATCCACCAGAAAGGTTTACTCAGCAAAATGGAAGAGATTCAGCATTTGGAATACCAGCAAGGGTCACGATGCATCATTATTGAACATCCCGCTCATTCTGGAATATTTGGCAGATATGCTACAGAATGGGCTCTCATATTCTTCCATACAAATGCATGCTTCCGCTATTTCAGCTAGATACAACACTGATCCACCTGTGTTTTCACATCCTTTAAGGCAATTCCTTAGGGGAATCAAGAATATAAAGCCACCAAGAAAGGCTCCAGTACCAGCTTGGGACCTCAACTTTGTCCTAGAAAAACTGACTCTACCTCCCTTTGAGCCAGCAGCTTCTGTGGACTTACAATTTCTCTCATGGAAGACAGCTTTCCTGTTGGCAATTACCTCAGCAAGAAGAGTTTCGGAATTACAGGCCCTAATGGCAATACCACCGTTCATAACCTTTCACAGAGACAGGGTCTCCTTACGAACCAACCCTACCTTTCTGCCAAAAGTGGTATCTAGGGTTTCTGTAAATCAAGCAATTCACCTGCCTACTTTCTTTCCTAATCCTGAGAACAAAGGGGAAAGACTGTTGCATACCTTGGACATTCACAGACAACTTCGCTACTACCTGGACAGAACCAAGACCAGTAGGAAGTCTGATCAGCTTTTTGTAGCTTACGCCCCTGGAGTACAAGGAAAAGTAATTTCCAAACAGACTATTTCAAAATGGATTGGACATTGCATCAGATTCTGTTATTCCTTCCATGGAAAGAGTGTACCAGCCAATGTCAGACCACACTCCACCAGAGCTACAGCCACCTCTACAGCATTCTTAATAGGGGTGCCTACAAAAGACATTCTAGAAGCTGCTACATGGAGCTCCGTGCATACATTCTCCAAACACTGCAACCTCCCTTTATATTCCAGATCCAGAGCAGGCTTTGCTTCGGCAGTCCTGCAGGGATTGATAGCTACACCATCCTTTTCTTAGAGCATTCCACCTCCCCCAGCTAAGCTATGGTATTCAACCCATATGTTATGACTGCAGTTGCATTCTCGAAGGACATAGTACAGTTTTGTACCTACCATAAATGTAGAGGTCCGATAGATATGCAACTGCAGTTGGGTTTTCCCTCCCTCCTTCCCCTCTATGCCTTGGGTCCACTCCTATCCCTATTATCCTTAGCTGGGGATATCTGTTATGGTGTATCTGTTTATTGCTTATTTATTGTCTGGAAACCTATGTTTGTCTTCCAATTTGATTACAGCCTTCATTGGAGGGCACCTGGCATCTGGGGCAAGAAACACTGAAGAAGATGGCGTCGGCTGATGCTTATATACTCCAGCCGCTCTGACGTCAGAGAGAAATGCGACATCAGCCGACATCGGACCCAGACTTTGGAATCCGGCCGACCGAGGGCTGCCTGAGGCAGGACAAACCCATATGTTATGACTGCAGTTGCATATTTATCGGACATCTACATTTATGGTAGGTACAAAACTGTACTTTTCTACTATTCACAACATGGCAAATCGGTGCCTAAGGGCATTAGGCCACACTCAACTAGAGCAGGAAGTAGCCTTCCTCAGAGGAGTACCAACCAAGGACATTTTGGAGGCTGCAACTTGGACTTCAGTCCACACTTTTACAAAGCACTACCACTTACCCCTTTACTTGAAATCCAGAGCAGGCTTCGCCACTGCAGTTCTGCAGGGCCTCATAGCCTCTCCTAATTCTGTCTATGCCCAGCCACCCTACCTCAGCTTTGGGATTCAACCCAAGTGTAATGACTGCAACAGTGAAACACGATGAACATAGTACAGTTGTGTACGTACCATAAATGTAGATGTTTGAGTGTATTCACTGTTGCAGTTCAGGTTAGCCTCCCTCCATCCCCCTTTCTTTGCTGGGACTTAGGTTGTACTTCTCTATTATATACAACCTATGTGGTGTATTTGCTTGTAGATGAAGGTAATGTTTATGTTGGTGCATGCTTTTTTTATGAGCAGAATTTTTAGCCTACCCTTTTGGGGGCACCTAACATCTGGGGCAAGAAAAACTGAAGAAAATGGTGTCTGCTGCATCTTTTATACCCCTGGCGCACTGACGTCAGGGAAGAGGCGACAGCAACCGACGCCGGACCAGGACTTTGGAATTCAATCCGACTGCGGGTAGCTTGCCAGCATTGTAAACCAAGTGTAATGACTGCAATAGTGAATACACTCTAACATCTACATTTATGGTAGGTACACAACTGTGCTTTATGTGGTACATAAACAAGCAGGGGGGAACCCACTCGTACTCTTTCTAGACTAGCCATGGCTCTGTGGAACACAGCCTTGAGCTACCAAGTGCATCTGCAAGCTCAGTACCTGCCAGGCAAGCTAAATACACTGGCAGACCTAAGCAGAAATCTCACGGACCCACACGAGTGGAAATTGGAACCAAAGATGTTCAACATTTTGAGAAAAAAATGGAGCCCAGAGAGAATGCTTCCCCTCAGAACTACCAATTGGACAAATTCTGCACAAGGACTTCCCATAGACAGGCTTGGAAAGTGGATGCCCTGTCCTTCACCTGGAAAAACCTCAGTTTCTTTCCCCCTTTGCCTCTCCTCTCCAAAGTTCTACCAAAGATCAAACGGGACAAACCAAGGACAATACTCATTGCACCAGACTGGCCATGCCAGCACTGGTACCCACTCTTGCACAGTGTGTCACTGCTGGAACCATGGCACCTGCCTCAGACCCCTTCCCTGCTGTCCCAGCAGGAGGGCCAGATTCTGCACCACCAGCTTCAAACCCTGAACCTTGCAGCCTGGCTAAATACCTGAGCTCTACGTTACCATCCCTCAGTAAGCAAGTGATGGATGTCATTCTGGAGGCAAGGAGGCCTATTACTAGAAAATCTTATGTTGAAAAATGGAAGATTCTGTTCCTGGAACCAAACTCAGGGGATGGGCACAACAGTGCCCAATTTACTGCACATTCTTCAATACTTAACTGAGATGCTTCATAAGGGCCTTTTTTTTTTTTTCTTCCATTAAAGTTCACGCCTCAGCCATTTCAGCACATTATAATACAGAGCCACCGTGTTCTCTTTCACTGCTGAAGCAATTCCTCAGAGAGGCCAAAAACTTAAGACCACCCAGGAGAGCCCCTACTCCAGCCTGTGACCTTAACTTTGTATTGGAAAAGCTCTTTCTACCTCCCTTTGAGCCAGTTGCAAATGCAGAGTTGAAATTTCTTTCTTGGAAAGCAGCCTTTCTTCTAGCCATCACTTCAGTAAGAAGGGTTTCTGAATTTACAGGCCCTCATGGCTGTGGAGCCTTTAATCATCTTTCATGCAGACAGGGTCCCTCAGGACCAATCCCTCCTTTATGCCCAAGGTGGTATCCAGTGTGGCACTTAATCAGTCCATTCATTTGCCAACCTTCTTTTTTAATCCACAGAACAAAGGGGAACAAATTTTGCACTCCTTGGATGTGCACAGACAACTTGGATTTTACTTGTACAGGACTAAGCCTCTCAGGAAATCTGAACAACTATTGGTTGCATTTGCTGCAGGGGCAGAGGGGAAGGCCATTTCAAAGCAAACCATTTCTAATTGGATAGGCCACTGCATTCATTTTTGCTATAAGCACCATGGAAAACCTCCCCCATTCCACCAGGGCTGCATCTACCTCTACAGCCTTTCTCAGAGGTGTCCCTACCCAGGGAGATACTAGAAGCTGCTAGCTGGAGTTCTGTACATACCTTCCCCAAGCATTACCACTTGCCATTTTTTCTAAATCCAGAGCTGGTTTTGCCACTGCAGTCCTGCAGGGACTAATAGCTGGTCCTAATGCTCTCTCCAATTGCCTCCTCCCTTCCTTAGCTTTGGGAATCTACCAAAGTATAATGACTGCAACAGTGAAACATGAAGAACATAGTACAGTTGTGTACACTTACCATAAATGTAGATGTTGGAGTGTGTTCACTGTTGCAGTCCTGGTTACCCTCCCTCCAGCCCCCACTGACTGCTACTGTCTATATCTCCTTTTGTTTTACTATACTTAACGCTTTCTGGTGTATTTGCTTTTTGTTGGAGGTGTAACCTTGTATATAATTGCTTTTCATTATGGGGACACCTGACATCTGGGGCAAGAAAAACTGATATAATGGTGTCAGCTGCATACTTTATACCCCTGACGTCATGGAAGATGAGACTGCAACTGACACAGGACCCAAGACTTTGAGGACTACCTGCAAGTGGATAACTCAAATGTAATGACTGCAACAGTGAATACACTCTAACATCTACATTTATTGTAAGTGTGCACAACTGTACTTTCTGTGGCCTCTTTAATGCGAGAACCTTTCATCGTAGAGCTCTTTTTTTTGTAGGCAATTATTTTCGTATTCTGTCTTTGAATTCCAATATGGCATCAGTCAGCCAACAATTTGCCGATTATTCCCAGAAAAACGTAAAGCTAGAGGAAGGCCACACAAGGCTAAGCCTTCCGACAAAGCTACCGCTAAGCAAGTAGTCATTTCTCTGGAATTTCAGTGAGGAGCTTTTGCAGTCCCTGATGTCCGACTCGCTTTTTACGCAGGCCTCTGCTGAGACCCTTTTGGAGTCTGGTATGCCACAGAAATCCACTTTGTCTTCCAAGCCTTTGGCTTGTCTCTGCCTTGGTTGGGTCTAGAGCTGCAACACAGTCACCAGCTTCCGAGGAGGCTGTTCACACTACCAATTCTAGACAAAAAAAATTACTTCTCTTTCAACTATCTTTTCTCAGGACTGACTGATTCTGAGGCCTCGAAGCCAGGCCACTCCTAAGAAATCTGCTTCTAGCCACCATCTTGCTACTGCTCCCCTACCCCAAACTCAGATGCTTTAAATGGCAGCAGGACTTATCTGAGGTACTGAAGCCCCTCACTCCAAAAAGGAAAAGGCTTCCTTCTGCAGAAATTGACAGACCAAGAGTCTGAGGAATCTGATTATTCTGCCTTTGAGAGGAACAGCCCTTAACTGCTTGAGGATTCAGATGCAGAGGAATCCATCCCCTCTACCTCCCTTCCAGAGGACCTCTCCTACAGGGGAACCCTTAACTCCCTCTGGGAACATTTTCAATGGGAATCTCAGGACTACCCACAGTCAAAGAAACGACTGAGTTTCTGGACCTGCCCCAGCACAGACCCCTGGCCATCCCACCTATTATAGAAGTGATGGATGATTCCTTGAATCCATTTTAGCCCCAATGCCCTGCCTCCTGCTCCAGCTAAACCTGATGGGTACTACAGAGTACCGGATTCTCACAAATACCTGTACAGAAACCCTGCTTCAGACCCTGAGGTCATTACACAGGGATCCAAAGGAGCTAAGACTAGTTCTGCCAAGAATCCTTCTCCTTATGACAAAGACTCCTGGATAGATGGGGTAAGCAAGTAATACACCTCTGCAACCTTGGCTATCTGAGCACTCAATTGTCAATTCCATATGTTAAAATAACAACACACTTTGGAACAATTAAAACAGAAGATTGCTACCTCTCATGACGGTGCTAACTCAAAAGAGCTGGCATAATTACACTCTGCTTGTCAAGTGGCCAAGCACTCTCTACAGTGTGGATATGACTCCCTAGAAGCTTCTAGCAGGGCAGCAGTGACAGGATCTGTTATTAGAAGACATGCATGGCTGAAGGAACAACCTCTCCCTGATCATGTCAAATCTAAACTTATTGATGCACCCCTAGATAAGGAACACCTGTTTGAGGAAACAGCAGAAGAGGTGCTTAAAAAGATGGAAGACAAGGCAAAATCTATGCAAGCAGTAAAGATTTCAAGTTCAATCGCCCAGATTCAGCAGAACTTCCCCTGTAAGCACTGTGCCTTCCCTGCACTCAGCAGACAGCCCACAGTAAGCTCTGCAGGGACAGGATATCCAGGCCCCTATCCCAGGGCCAGCAAAGAAGCAAACAATGGACCACTTATGCCTCTAAGACAGGGAGTTCTAAGCCAAGCTTCTATGGTAAGTACTCTCAATGACTCTTCTTTCCCCCTCTGCCCTCCTTTCATTCATCTAAAACTGTTAGGAAGGCTCACCGTCTTCAAGGACAATTATTGGGTCTCTATAACCAAGGACCAATGAGTATTAAAAATAATTTCTAAGGAATACAGATTCTCCTTCAGCGAGCTATCAATTCCAAGAGGGTACCTAGACCCCCCCCCCCAAAACGAGTGGGCAGAGGCATTAAAACAGATAACACTAATCCCAGGGGGCAGTAGAACCTGTCCCTCCAGATCAAACAGGAAAAGGTTTTTACTCGAGACTATTTCCTTGTTCCTGGAAAAGAGGGCACTGACACCCCATCCTGGCTCTATTCAAACTGAACACCTTGGTGGTCCCCAGATTCAAAATGCTAACCTTTCAGCAGCTCCTGCCTATGCACACTCAAATTGCCTGGCTGGTGACGGTAGACTTACAAGATGCCTACCTTCACATCCCCATCAGAGTGTTGTGTATAAAAATTTCCTGCGCTTCAGAGCAGGCAGTCACCACTTTCAGATGTTCTTCGTGTTTCACTGTTGCAGTCATCACACTTGGGTTATCTGCCTGCAGGTAGCCCTCAGCCGGCCTGAATATCAGAGTCTTGGGATTTCTGCATCGGATGCTGTCGCTCTTCCATGATGTCAGGGGTATAAAACATGCAGCTGATGCCATTACATCAGTCTTGCTTGCCATGTGGTGCCCGAAGCAGTTCGCAAGTGCCGGTCGATTTTTGAAATTTTCGAGTTTCAGACCTGAAGTCTTCTAAAAGATAAGTACTGTTGGGGATCCTTTTTTTTTTGCTCTAACCGATGTCAGAAAAAATTGTCTTGCCTGTGGAAAGCAAATACCTCAAGAGATTTTCATTCTTACTGCGTCGCCTGTTTAGGCCCAGACCACGATGTCCCTCGCTGTTGATTTTTTTGCCTTGTGCCATGCCCAAACTATTCGTCGGGCAATTTTTGTAGCTAAATTCTTTCGCTGTTGATCTCCATACTCAGAAGTGGTTTGATAAGCCATCTGACTACCGATCATCTGAAAAAATGAAAGGCTAAAGACTGAGACCGCATAGGTCCAAGGCTGCCAACGATGCTAACTGTAAGCTAGTCGCCAGTCTGCCGATACTCAATGAGGCTCTTTCGCAGCCCCTGATACTCGCTTCTACAGATTCGCAGGCCTCTACTGAGACTCTCTTGGAATCCAGTATGCTGAGAGATGCTTCTTCGACTATGGAACCTGCGGATGTCTCTACGTTGGATGGGTCCGGAACCGCTGTGCAGGCACCGGCTTCTGAGAGTATATTCAGGCCTTCAGATTTTCATATTAAACGGACTACTTCATTTCAAACCAAAAATACCGAATTCCTCAGGCCTAAAGTTTGCACTACGCCTTGCAATCTAAGGCCCACATGCCACAAAAACAAATGCTTAGAATAGCTGAGGACCTTGTTACTTTAATTAGGGGAAGTCAGCCTTCCCCCTCAAAAAGACCCAGACCTGATTTTCCTTCTGATCAGGAGTCTGATAACTCTGATCCTTCTGATTACCAGGACATACCTTTATCTACCTGTGAGGATTCGGATTCCATTCCCTCTGCTTCCCCTCCAGAAAATTTTTCCTTTGGTGAAACCCTGCACACTCAGAGAGCATTTTTGCTGAGAGGGCCAGGACTACTCCCAGTCCAAAAAAAGACTGGGAATTTTTAAGCTTGCCTCAGCACAGGCCTCTAGCTATCCCTCTTGTTCTGGAAATTGTAGATGTCTTCTTGGAGTCCAGCCTTAGCCCTGATACCTTGCCTCCAGCTCCCAGGAAACCTGACTGGTACTATAGAATGCCTGACTCCCACAAATTCCTTTTTAAGAATCCTACTGCGTTTCCCAGGGACCTAAAGGCATTAAGGCTACAACTGCCAAAAATCCTACCCCTTCGGACAGGGATTCTAGGGCTTTAGACAGATGAGGTAAAAAGGTATACAACTCTGCTACGCTTGCTATTAGGGCTTTAAATTGCCAGTTTTATATGTTAAAAGTATCAGCAGAATATTATGGAGCTAATTAAACAAAAAATGTTGATTCCTGACTTTACAAGAGTTAATGCATTCTGCTAACCAAGTTGGTAGACATACTTTGCAATGTGGGCTTGATGCCTTAAGAGTATCTTGCGGGGCTGCTGTCACTAGGTCTCTTCTTAGAAGGCATGCGTGGCTTAAGAAACAGAACTTGCCAGATCATGTCAAAGCAAAATTACTAGATGCACCATTAAATCAAGAGCGTCTGTTTAGCACTAAAGCAGAAGTAGTCCTCAAAAGAAAGGAGGAGAAAGCTAAATGTATGCAAACTGTTAAAGATTTCTTACAAGTACAGCCACCTAGATTCAGGAGGCATCAGCCTTCAAAAAACTGGTCTTTTCCAGTCCCTTCCAGGCCTTTAGTTCAAGCCCCAGGGGCAGCAGACCAAGACTTCAGTCTCAGGTTATGCACAGATCTAAGCAATGGAGTGCTCCCACATCGAGTAGTAAGCCACCATCCTATGGTAAAATTGCACAAAGACTTGTCTTTCACTCCTCCGGGCCTTGCCCAAGTACTTGCACCTTTAGGAGGGAAACTTGCCCTGCATGCCAAAAACTAGGAATGCGTTACCCAAGACAGATGGGTCTTAAATATTGTTTCCCAGGGATGCAGATCCCAGTTCCACTCACTCCCAACCCTAAGCGGATGGCCAGACCTTCCCCCAAATCAGTGGGAAGAAGCCCAAAAGTAAGTACTTTTTCTTCTCAGTCTCAAGGCTATTCAACCTGTCCCAGCAGAAAAAAAGGGACAAGTCATTTATTCCAGACTGTTTATGATCCCCAGGAAAGAGAACTCCTGGTGTCCTATACTGGATCTGTCTGTTCACAACACCTTTTTGGTGGTTCCAAAATTCAAAATGCTAACTCTCCAACAGCTGCTTCCTATGCTAGCCAAGGACTCCTGGCTAGCAGTCCTAGACTTAAAAGAAGCTTATCTGTACATCCCCATAAGGGAATCTTACAGGAAATAACTATGCTTCAGAGCAGGCTCTATGCACGGTCAGTTCTCTGCACTTCCCTTTGGCTTGCCTACTGTGCCCAGGTTATTCACAAAGTGCCTATCTCCAACCATTGCAGGCAGAGAAGAATTCAATTTTACCCATACATGAATGGTTGATTCAGGTGGACAGTTAGGAATTGCTACTTCACCACCTGGCATTTGTAGAGAGACTTCTAACTTCACTGGGGTACACCATCAACGAAAAGAAATCAGTTTGTACCCAGCCAACAGATTGTATTCCTGGGAGCAAGATTGAACACAACTTCCCAGATGGCATTCCTCACTCCAGAGAAATTTATTTGACAAACTACTTCAATCTACTGGCCACCAAATCCCGGCTATCTGCAAGAAAAATACTGCAAGCCCTAGGGTTCATGGCCTCTCATTCTATTAATTCCATATGCAAGACTGCATATGAAGAAACTTCAGTGGTACCTAAAAAGTCTCTGGTGTCCACACACACAGGAACTGGAAGCGGTGATTCCTATCATTCCTTGCCTAAGGACAGAGTTCCTTTGGTGGGCAGAAGCCTGCAGCCATAGGGGACTCCCTTTCACTCTACCCCCTGCCACGCAAACCCTAGCAGATGCATCAGACTATGCATGGGGGGCTCGCATGGCAGGGGGCAGTGCATTCAGGGTAAATGGAACCCAAAGCAAATGTACTTTCATATCAATCAAAAAGAAATGCTAGCTGTACAGAATGCTCTGACAGCCTTCAAAGGCCTTATTCTTCCAGGACAACTATTGGTAAAGACGGACACCACCACAGTTATGTGGTACATAAACAAGCGGGGGGGGGGGAGGTCCCATTCCTACCCTCTGCAGACTAGCCATGGCTCTGTGGAACACAGCCTTGAGCAACCAAGTGCACCTACAAGCTCAATTTCTGCCAGGCAAACTAAATTCACTGGCAGATGACCAGCAGAAATCTCATGGACCCACACGAGCGGAAACTGGAACCCAAGCTATTCAAGCTTTTGAGGAAGAGGTGGGAGAGACCAGAGGTGGACCTTTTTGCTTCCCCTCCAAACTATCAATTGAGCAAATATTGCACAAGAACTCCCCACAGCCAAGCTTGGAAAGTGGATGCCCTGTCCTTCACCTGGGAAAGCCTCTCAGTCTATGCCTTACCCTTCTGCCCCTCCTCTCGAAAGTTCTACTAAACATCAAACAGGACAAGCCAAGGACAATTCTGATTACACCAGACTGGCCACACCAGCACTGTTGCCCTCTCTTGTGCATTCTGATAGTGCTACAACCATGGCACCTGCCTCAGACTCCTTCCCTGCTGTCCCAGCAGGTGGGCCAGATTCTGCACCCTCTGCTACAGACCCTGAACCTTGCAGCCTGGCTAATCCCCTGAACTCCTCACCAGCAGCACTCCATAAGCAGGTGCTGGATGTCATTCTTGAGCAAGGAAGCCAAGTACTAGGAAATCCTATTCGGAAAATTGGAAAAGATACTGTTCCTGGAGCTAGTCTGTGCCCATCTTACCTCGTATGCTAGATTACTTAACAGAAATGCTCCACAAAGGCCTATCCTTTTCTTCAATTAAGGTTCATGCCTTTGCCATCTCAGCTCATTATAATACTGAGCCACCCCTCTTCTCTCACCCTCTGGTAAAACAGTTCCTGAGAGGAGCCAAAAATTTAAGAGCCCCCAGGAGAGCTCCAACTCCAGCCTGGGACCTTAACTTTGTATTGGGAAAGATGTCCTTCAAGGATGCATCTGCAGTCATAACATATGGGTTGTCCTGCCTCAGGCAGCCCTTCGGTCGGCCGGATTCCAAAGTCTGGGTCTGGCCTCGGCTGATGTCGCACTTTCCCCGACGCCAGAGCGTCTGGGGTATAAAAGCATCAGCCGACGCCATTTTCCTCAGTCTTTCTTGCTGCGCGGTGCCCGAAGCAGAAGCTGTTCGCAAGTGCCGGTCGGTCAGATCCAGAGATTTCAGCCACCGAAGACTTGAAAAGCTAAGTACCCCGTTGGGGACTCTTTCTTGCCTCAGCCGATGTCAGACAAAGTAAATAATTGTTTAACTTGTGGGAAACAAATACCTCATAAGGATTTCCATTCTTACTGCCTTCCTTGCTTAGGCCCAGACCACGACGTATCGGCCTGTTTAGCCTGTGCCTCCTTCAACCGACGAACTCTTAGGCGTCGGTCGGAGTTTGCAGAGGAATTTTTTGGTGCTGCTTTTGCTTATAAAATGCCGTCGGAGACTCCGACTTATATGGTCAAAAACGCATAGGAAAGGACCGACACTTTCGCGTCTGCGGTTTCGGCTGAAACCGCGGCTAGGCCTACCGCGTGTGTCTCGGTTTTGGCCGAAACAGAGTCCTCGGCGATTCCTTCTTCTGAAACCATACTTCCGACCACCGAGGCCCCGTCTGAGTCTGCTTCAGAACTACCTACCGAAGCTAGTGTTCAGGAATTGTCCAACACCATACCTTTGGACATTGCTACCCCTGCACGTGGGGCAGCTAGGCCCCCTGCTTCCATGTCCATTAAGGCCTTTTCAAGGGCTAAAGCTGCCAAACTTTCAAAAGCTTTGCCTGCCAAATCTACCTCCCAGAGGCCTTCCTCTAGTTCACAGATCCTCAACCTTGCTGAGGACCTTATTTCCTTAATTAGGGGTTCACAACCTCACCCAGACAGGGCCTCTCAACCTCCTCCAGACAAAAGGCCCAGGACTGACCCCTCTGATCCACACTCCTCAGATGATTCCACGGATGGATCTGAGTTGTCAGACCACCAGGAAGGGGCTTACTCGCCTTATGAGGATTCAGATGCAGAGGAATCTATCCCTTTGGCCTCCCCTCCTGAAGAGTTTTTCTTTGAGACTTTACACTCCATGAGAGAGCATTTTCAATGGCAAGGTCAGGATTTCTCTGATTCTAGAAAAAGATTAAGGACCTTTTTGCATTTGCCTCAGCATAGGCCCTTAGCTATACCTCCTGTTCTGAATGTAATTGATGATGTGTACAATGATGTCAGTACAGCCCCTGATACTCTCCCTCTGGCCCCTGCCAAACCTGACAGATACTACAGGGTCCCGGATTCTCATTTCTATTTGTATAAAGCCCATTCTGCAGACCCAGAAATTATTTCTCAGGGCCCTAAAGGGGTTGCGGCCGCTACTGCCAAAAATCCTCTACCCTCTGACAGAGAGTCCAGAGCTTTAGAGAGATGGGGAAAGAAGGTGTATACTTCTGCAACTCTTTCTGTCAGGGCATTAAACTGTCAATTTCATATGATACAGTACCAGGAGTATTTGTTAGATGAACCGAATAAAAAAACTTTCTTCTCCTGAACCCCTAGACCGTAAATCCCTTCAGGATTTGGTACACAACTCACAACAGGTTAGTAATCATTTCTTAAAATGTGGCTATGATGCACTGGAGGCTTCATTTAGATCAGCTATGACTGGGGCAGTTATTCGTAGGCATGCCTGGCTGAAGGAACAATCTTTGCCAGACCATGTCAAAGCTAAACTCCTGGATGCTCCAATGGAGAAACAAAATTTATTTGGCTACTCTGCTCAGGAGATCTTAAAAAAGGTTGAAGAAAAGGCAAAATCTGTGCAAACAGTTAAAGATTTCCTGCAAGTTCAACCACCGAGATTCAGCGGAAACTGGCCTACTAAGAATTGGTCCTTTCCAGACTCGGACAGAGCCCAGAGAGGCAGGAACAGGTGCCTTAGAGGCAGAGGTCAATCGAAGGGCTCCTACAGAGGCCATCAGTGGCAGCCTGCCAACCAGAGGAGTAGTGCAACAGCAACAACTACTACACCAGGACAGGGTCAATGACTTAACTCTGATTCCACCTACCAGGGATCAGCTAGAAGCACCCTTGGGTGGAAAGCTGGCTTTATTCTCAAAAAAAATGGCATTACATCACAAAGGATACATGGACACTGCAAATAATAGACAAAGGATACAGGTTCCACATTCACACTTTGCCAAAAAGAGGCGGAATGCCAAACCTTCCACCAAATCAGAGGGCAGAGGCTTTAAAACAAATCGGCAATTTACTTCAGATGAAAGCTATAGAAAAGGTACCATGTTCAGAACAAGGCCAAGTATTTTACTCCAGACTATTCCTTGTACCAAGAAAGGAAAATCAATGGAGGCCTATTCTCGACCTGTCCGCACTGAACACTTATCTCATTGTGCCAAAATTCAAAATGCTGACCCTACAGCAACTTCTTCCCATGTTGGGCAAGGAGTCTTGGCTGGTGACTCTAGATCTCAAGGAGGCATACCTGCATGTCCCTATTCGACCAAACTGCAGAAGACACCTCAGATTTCTTGCAGGATCAGAGCATTATCAATTCTCAGCATTGCCCTTTGGCTTATCTACTGCCAGAGTATTCACGAAATGCCTGGCATCAGTAATTGCACATTGCAGACTACAGGAATTCAAATTTACCCATACCTGGACGACTGCCTAATACAAGCGGACAACAAGGAAAATTTGATAAAGGACTTGGCCTATGCCATACACCTACTACAGACCTTGGGATACACAGTCAACATCCAAAAGTCAAGACTAGTACCATCCCAAAGGATAACCTTTTTGGGTGCAGATCTGGACACAACCACCCAAATGGCCTTTCTCACAGAAGAAAACAAAACAACTTCCAGATTACTTCATGATTCTGACAAGACAAACTCAGCTTACTGCAAGGAAAATCCTGCAGGCCCTGGGCTACATGGCATCCTGCATAATTCTAATACCGCATGCCAGGCTGCATATGAGGAAATTACAATGGTACCTCCGGAGTGTATGGTCTCAGCACAGTCACAGTTTAGAAACCATGATACTAATCATTCCATGCCTACAAAAGGAATTCCTGTGGTGGGCTCAGGCCTGCCAGTCCAACAGAGGGTTGCCTTTCAACAAACCAAAACCAAGGCAGACCATCACCACGGACGCCTCAGACCGAGGATGGGGAGCACTCATGGAGGACAAATGTATCCAAGGCCTATGGCCTCAAGGACAGCTAAGCATGCACATAAACCAAAAGGAAATGCTGGCAGTGAGGCATGCAATCGAGGCATTCAAACCCTTCCTCCAACAAGGACACCTGCTAATAAGGACAGACAACACCACGGTCATGTGGCACATAAACAAGCAGGGAGGCACACATTCCTACCCTCTATGCCGGATGGCTATGAATCTGTGGGAACTATGCCTGAATCTCAATATCCAACTACAGGCCCAATTCGTGCCAGGGAAAGAAAATGCACTGGCATAGCAAAGACATGGGGAATGCCGGAGATTTGTTCGCCTCCCCACTCAACAATCAACTGAAGACATTCTGCTCAAGGACATACCACCCACAAGCTTGGAGGGTGGACTCTCTCTCTTTCAGCTGGAAAGCCCTAACAGTATATGCCTTCCCACTTCTCCCATTCATGTACAAGGTTCTACTGAAGATCAGGGAGGAACAGCCAAAAGTGATACTAATAGCTCCGGACTGGCCAAGACAACACTGGTATCCATTATTGAGAAGCATGTCTCAGGCAAAATCATGGCCTCTCCCCCTATGGCCTCTTCTTCTGATGCAGAACAATTTCAAGACCCTGCATCCCAACTTGAAAACATTGCAGCTAACTGCCTGGAAAATTCCTTAAATCCCAATCAAACTATTTTATCTCAGAGGGTGAAGGACATTATCCTGGAGGCTCGCAGGCCTTCCACTAGGAAGACATACTCAGCTAAATGGAAGAGATTTCTCATTTGGAGCACATCAAAGGGCACAGATGTCACAGTGGCAAACCTAACACATATCCTAGAATACTTAGCAGAATTGTTCCACAATGGCCTGTCCTATTCTTCCATTAAGATTCATGCTTCAGCAATTTCAGCAGAATACAATGTGGATCCACCTATCTTCTCACACCCACTCCTCAGACAATTTCTGAGGGGGATCAAAAATATTAAACCTCCAAGAAGACCCCCTCTACCTGCCTGGGATCTCAACTTTGTGCTGGAGAAACTGACACTACCTCCTTTTGAACCAGCAGCATCAGCGGATCTACAGTTTCTACTGCATTCCTTCTGGCAATCACTTCAGCAAGAAGAGTATCTGAGTTACAAGCATTAATGGCAGTGCAGCCTTTTCTTATTTTCCACCAGGACAGGGTGTCACTAAGAACCAGTCCTACTTTTATGCCAAAGGTGGTATCTAGGGTATCCTTGAACCAAGCTATTCACCTGCCTACGTTCTTCCCTAATCCACAGAATAGAGGGGAAAACTTTTGCACACCCTGGATATACACAGACAACTACGCTACTACTTGGACAGAACAAAAACTAGCAGAAAAACTGACCAACTTTTTGTAGCATATGCAACTGGGGTGCAAGGAAGAGCAATTTCCAAACAGACAATTTCAAAATGGATAGGAAATTGCATTCGCTTTTGCTACTCCTTTCATGGAAAGACAGTTCCTGAAAATATCAGGCCTCACTCCACAAGGGCCACGGCCACCACTACAGCCTTCCTACGGGGGGGCAACCAAGGATATTTTAGAAGCTGCTACTTGGAGCTCCGTGCATACATTTGCCAAGCATTACAATCTACCTTTATACTCTAGATCCAGAGCAGGGTTTGCAACTGCAGTCCTACAGGGGATCTTAACTACACCATCCTTTTCTTAGTACCTCCTCCCCCAGATTGGCTATGGTATTCTACCTATATGTTATGACTGCAGATGCATCCTTGAAGGACATAGTACAGTTTTGTACCTACCATAAATGTAGATGTCCGATAGGTATGCATCTGCAGTCAGGATTACCCTCCCTCCTTCCCCTCTGTGGTATTCCTAGGGTGCTTACCCCTCTTAGCTAGCTGGGGGAATCTATTATGGTGTATTTGTTTGTTTATACATGTATATAATTTGCAAATGTTTGGAACTTTTCAGCATTTATCCAAATTTAGCCTTCCTAGAGGGCACCTGGCATCTGGGGCAAGAAAAACTGAGGAAAATGGCGTCGGCTGATGCTTTTATACCCCAGACGCTCTGACGTCGGGGAAAGTGCGACATCAGCCGAGGCCAGACCCAGACTTTGGAATCCGGCTGACCGAAGGGCTGCCTGAGGCAGAACAACCCATATGTTATGACTGCAGATGCATACCTATCGGACATCTACATTTATGGTAGGTACAAAACTGTACTTTCACGCTTCTGCCCTTTGAAACTGCTGCTACAGCAGAATTGAAATTCCTCTCCTAGAAAACAGCTTTACTTCTAGTCATCACTTCAGCAAGAAGAGTGTCTGAATTGCAGGCCTTGTGGCAATGGAACCCTTCATTATCTTCCATGTCAACAGGTTTCCCTCAGAACTAACTCATCTTTTATGCCCAGGGTGGTGTCTAGTGTAGCTTTAAACCAGTCCATTCATTTGCCAACTTTTTTCCCTAATCCTCAGAATAAAGGGGAGAGGATCCTGCATTTCCTGGACGTGCGCAGGCAGCTTAGGTTCCATCTGGACAGGACTAAGCCTCTCAAAGTCTGACCAGTTTCTAGTCAGTTTTGTTGCAGGGGCAGAGGGCAAGGCCCATTTCAAAGCAAACTGTTTCCAAATGGATAGCACACTGCATCCATTTTTGCTACAAGCACCATGGGAAACCTACCCCACAGGGGATCGGAACTCATTCCACTAGGGCTACATCTACTTCTACAGCATTTTTCAGGGGAGTCCCTACCAGGGACATCCTGGAAGCTGCAACCTGGAGCTCTGTGCACACTTTCACTACCACTTGCCTATTTTTTCTAAATCCAGAGCTGGATTTGCCACAGCAATCTTACACAGCCTGATTGCCAGCCCTAATGCTTCTTAACTACCTCCACCCTTCCTTAGCTGTGGGAATCAACCCAAATGTGATGACTGCAACAGTGAAACACTAAGAACATAGTACAGATGTCCTTCAAGGATGCATCTGCAGTCCTTACAAATGGGTTGTCCTGTCGTCAGGCAGCCCCTCGGTCGGCCGGATTCCAAAGTCTGGGTCTGGCTTCGGCTAGTGTCGCACTTCACCCGACGTCATAGCTGCAGTTCTTCGGGTATAAAGGCATCAGCCGACGCCATTTTCCTCAGTCTTTCTTGCGTGGCGAAGCAGAAGCTGTTCGCAAGTGCCGGTCGGTCAGAACCAGAGATTACTACTTCAATACTACTCAAGACTTCTAAAAGCTAAGTACCCGCTGGGGACTCTTTCTTGCCTCAGCCGATGTCAGAAAAAGTGAATAACTGTTTAACTTGTGGGAAACAAATACCTCATAAAGATTTCCACTCTTACTGCTTACCTAGTTTAGGCCCAGACCACGACGTAGCAGCTTGTCTAGCCTGTGCTTCTTTTAACCGACGGACGCTTAGACGTCGGTCGGAATTTGCTGAGCAGTTTTTCGGCTCTGATTTTGCTTATATTATGCCGTCGGATCCTCCGACTACACAAATATCCAAAAAACGCAAGGAAAAGGACCGACACTCGTGGTCCGCGGTTTCGGCCGAAACCGTGGTTAAGCAAACCACGAGCGTCTCGGTTTCGGCCGAAACCGAGCAAGCGGTTCTTCAGCCGAAAACATGCCTTCTACCGAGGCCTCTTCTAACCTGGTAGAATCGGCTTCTGAAATCCAACCTGCAGTTCCGGTTTCTCAGGAATTATCTGACACTATTCCCTTGGATATTTCAACCCCTGCACGTGGAGCTGCTAGGCCTCCTGCAGCCATGTCCATTAAGGCTTTTGCCAAGGCTAAAGCAGCTAAAGCTACTAAGACTGTGCCTGTTAAGACCCCCTCTCACAGGCCCAGCTCCAGTTCCCAAATGCTTTCTCTGGCAGAGGATCTCATTTCTTTAATCAGGGGATCCCAACCTCATCCAGACAGGGCTTCTCAACCACCTCCAGAGAAGAGACCTAGAGCAGAGCCCCCTGAGCCAGTGTCCACAGATGATTCTTCTGATGATTCAGACAATACAGACCCTCCAGAGGCTCCTTATTCCCCTTACGAAGACTCTGATGCTGAAGAGTCCATCCCTTCTGCCTCTCCACCTGAGGAATTTTCCTTTGGGGAAACCTTGCATGCTATGAGGGAACAATTTCAGTGGCAGGGCCAAGATTTCTCAGACTCCAGGAAAAGGGTTAGAACCTTTTTGCATTTACCACAACATAGGCCTTTAGCTATACCTCCAGTTCTTTCTGTTGTAGATGATGCATTTAATGATGCTTGTACTGCTCCTGATTCATTACCTCCGGCCCCTGCTAAGCCCGATAGGTTCTACAGGGTCCCGGACACACCACCATTTATACAAGGCTCCTTTTGCAGATCCGAGACTATCTCCCAGGGCCTAAGGCTGTAGCATCTACCTCTGCTAAAATCCCCATCCCTCTGAAAGGGAATCCAGGTCCTTAGAGAGATGGGGTAAAAAAGTTTACACCTCTGCTACTCTGTCAGCTAGGGCCTTGAACTGTCAATTTCATATGATCCAATATCAAGAGGTTATGCTAGATCAGTTAACTAAGAAACTGTCCTCTGATGAACCTTTAGATAAGAAATATGTTCAGGAAATTGTACATAACATTCAACAAGTTAGTAACCATTCTTTAAAATGCGGCTATGATGCACTGGAGGCTTCCTTTAGATCAGCCATGACTAGCACAGTTATCAGAAGGCATGCATGGTTGAAAAGAGCAGGCCTTGCCGGACCATGTCAAATCAAAACTATTAGATGCTCCCATGGACAAGGTCAATTTATTTGGTTCTCCTGCACAGCAGGTACTGAAGAAAATGTAAGAGAAGGCAAAATCTGTACAAACAGTGAAAGACTTCTTACAGGTCCAACCTCCAAGGTTTAGCAGGAATTGGCCCTCCAAAAATTGGTCCTTTCCAGACTCCTCTAAAGCACAGAGAGGCAGGAATAGGCGTTCAAGAGGCAGAAACCAATCCAGGGGTGCCTACAGGGGACGCCAGTGGCAGGGCAACAACCAGCGAGGCACAGCCACCACCACTGCAACAGGACAATCACAGTGACTTGGCTCTGGCACCGCCTACCAGGGAACAACTAGAAGCACCCTTAGGCGGAAAGCTAGCCTTATTTTCAAAGAACTGGCATTACATCACAAGGGACAAGTGGATTTTGCAAACTATAGACCAAGGTTACAGGTTTAATTTCCATACTCTACCAGGAAAAAGAGGAATGCCAAACCTACCACCAAATCCAAAGGCAGAAGCTCTAAAACAAATAGCTCAATTACTGAGGATGAAAGCTGTGGAAAAGGTACCATCTATGGAACAAGGAAAGGGATTTTACTCCAGACTCTTCCTGGTACCAAGAAAAGAGAAAAAATGGAGGCCTGTTCTCGACCTGTCCGCTTTAAACTCATTCCTCATTGTTCCAAAATTCAAAATGCTGACTCTACAGCAGCTTCTTCCCATGCTGGGCAAGGAGTCTTAGCTGGTTACTCTAGATCTCAAGGAGGCATACCTGCATGTCCCCATACGACCAAATTGCAGATACAACAAGGCACAGATACAACCACTACCACTGCAACAGGACAATCACAGTGACTTGGCTCTAACACCGCCTACCAGGGAACAAATAGTAGCACCCTTAGGCGGAAAGTTAGCCTTATTTTCAAAAAACTGGCACTATATCACAAGAGACAAATGGATTTTGCAAACTATAGACCAAGGCTACAGGTTTCATTTCCACACCTTACCAGCAAAAAGAGGAATGCCAAACCTGCCACCAAATCAAAAGTCAGAAGCCCTAAAACAAATAGCTCAATTAACAAAGATGAGAGCTGTGGAAAGGGTACCACCTACAGAACAGGGCAAGGGATTTTACTCCAGACTCTTCCTAGTACCAAGAAAAGAGAACAGTTGGAGACCTATTCTCGACCTGTCCGCTTTAAACACATTCATCATCGTTCCAAAATTCAAAATGCTGACCCTACACCAACTTCTTCCCATGCTGGGCAAGGAGTATTGGCTGGTAACTCTAGATCTCAAGGAGGCATACCTGCACGTCCCCATACGACCAATTTGCAGAAGATACCTCAGATTTCTTGCAGGATCAGAGCATTATCAATTCTCAGCATTGCCCTTTGGCTTATCTACTGCACCCAGAGTGTTCATGAAATGCCTGGCATCAGTAATTGCTCATTGCAGACTTCAGGGAATCCAGATTTATCCCTACCTGGACGACTGCCTGATACAAGCGGACAACAAAAACAAGCTAGCAGAAGACTTAGAAAGAGTCATTTACTTGCTACAAGCCCTGGGATATACAGTCAATATAAAAAAGTCAAGGTTGATACCATCCCAAAGAATAACCTTTTTGGGTGCAGAGCTGGACACATCAAAGCAGATGGCATTCCTAACTGTGGAAAAGCAAGAACAACTTCCTCTCTACTTCTTGGCATTAACAAAGCAGAACCATCTAACAGCAAGAAAAGTACTGCAAGCCCTGGGCTTCATGGCATCCTGCATAATACTGGTCCCTCATGCCAGACTGCATATGAGAAAGCTACAGTGGTACCTGAAGAATTTATGGTCTCAACACAAACACAGCCTAGAAACCAAAATTCCACTAATCCCATGCCTGAAGCAAGAGTTCATATGGTGGGCTCAGGCCTGTCAATCAAACACAGGATTGCCCTTCTACAGCATTCAACTAAGTCAAACCATCACAACGGACGCCTCAGACCTCGGTTGGGGGGCCCACATGCTGGACAAGTGCATACAAGGCTTATGGACTCAAGACCAGCTGCACCTGCACATAAATCTAAAGGAAATGCTGGCAGTAAAATTGGCAATCCAGACATTCAGACCATTTCTCCGAGAAGGGCAGTTGATGATAAGGACAGACAACACCACAGTTATGTGGTACATCAACAAACAGGGAGGCACACATTCATACCCCCTATGCCGGATGGCACTGGACCTATGGGATGTGGCTCTGAGCTACAACATTCAGTTACAAGCAATTTTTGTACCGGGAAAACAAAACATTCTAGCAGATGTATTAAGCAGAACTACCACGGATGCCCACGAATGGATGCTGCATCCGGACATATTCAAAGCCATCACAAGAAAATGGGGACCCCCAGAAATAGACTTATTTGCATCCCCACGCAATCACCAGCTAAAGAAATTCTGCACAAGGACGTACCACCCACTTGCTTGGAAGGTGGACTCCCTATCCTTCAGTTGGAAAACCTGACAGCATATGCATTCCCACCACTTCCTTTGATGCACAAGGTGCTATTGAAGATCAAAGAGGACCGTCCAAGGATCATTCTGATAGCTCCAGACTGGCCAAGGCAACATTGATACCCATTACTAAGGAGCATGTCTCGGGAACAAATATGGACACTACCCTGGTTCCACTGCTGTTAACACAGAACAATTACAACATCCTGCATCCAAACCTGAAAACTCTGCAGCTGACTGCCTGGAACATTACATAAGATCAATTAACCCAAATTTATCCCAAAGGGTTAAAGACATTATCCTTGAGGCTCGCAGACCCTCTACAAGGAAAAATTATGCAGCAAAATGGAAAAGATATCTCATTTGGAGTACTGCAAAGGGAGAAGATGTGTCACGGGTAAACATGGCCAACATCCTGGAATACTTGGCAGAGCTCTTCCACTCAGGCCTGTCCTATTCCTCCATCAAGATACATGCATCAGCCATTTCAGCAGAATACAGCCTGGATCCTCCTGTCTTCTCACATCCTCTGCTCAGGCAGTTTCTGAGAGGAATCAAAAATGTAAAGCCTCCTAGGAAACCACCATTGCCAGCATGGGACTTGAACTAGAAAAATTGACACTTCCCCCTTTCGAACCAGCAGCAACAGCAGAATTACAATACTTATCATGGAAGACTGCTTTCCTGCTGGCAATCACTTCAGCAAGAAGGGTTTCTGAACTACAGGCATTAATGGCAGTGCAACCCTTCCTAATCTTCCATCAAGATAGTGTCCATGAGAACAAATCCGACATTTATGCCTAAGGTGGTATCCAGAGTGTCTTTAAATCAGGCTATCCACCTACCTACATTCTTCCCAAACCCACAGAACAGGGAGAAAGACTGTTACATACCTTGGATGTACATAGACAGTTACGCTACTACCTGGACAGGACCAAGGGCAATAGAAAAACTGACCAGCTTCTGGTAGCATATGCAACAGGAAGGGAAGGGAAAGCAATTTCAAAACAAACAATCTCCAAGTGGATAGGAAATTGCATTAGATTTTGTTACTCCTACCATGGAAAGAAAACTCCAGAGAACATCAGGCCTCACTCTACAAGGGCTACAGCCACTACCACAGCTTTCTTACGAGGAGTGGCCACCAAGGACATTATAGAGGCTGCAACTTGGACCTCCGTGCATACATTTGCCAAGCATTATAATTTACCTTTATATTCTAGATCCCGAGCAGGTTTTGCCACTGCTGTTTTGCAAGGGATCCTAACTACACCATAATCTGTCTCTTTTTCCTCCTCCCCTAGTTTGGCTATGGAATTCTACCCATTTGTAAGGACTGCAGATGCATCCTTGAAGGACATAGTACAGTTTTGTACCTACCATAAATGTAGATGTCCGATAGGAATGCATCTGCAGTCAGGATTACCCACCCGCCTTCCCCTCTGTGGTACTCCTAGGGTATTTGCCCATCTTATAGCTAGCTGGGGGGGGATCTTTCATGGTGTATTTGTTTGTATATATGTACATACATGCTTATTTTTTGTTTGCTCTCTACTATTTGGAAACATTGGCATTTATCCAAATTTAGCCTTCCAAGAGGGCACCTGGCATCTGGGGCAAGAAACACTGAGGAAAATGGCATCGGCTGATGCCTTTATACCCGAAAAACTGCAGCTATAATGTCGGGTGAAGTGCGACACCAGCCGAAGCCAGACCCAGACTTTGGAATCCGGCCGACCGAGGGGCTGCCTGACAACAGGACAACCCATTTGTAAGGACTGCAGATGCATTCCTATCGGACATCTACATTTATGGTAGGTACAAAACTGTACTTTGTGTACACTTACCCTAAATGTAGATGTTCAAGTGTATTTAGTGTTGCAGCCCTGGTTACCCTCCCTCCAGCCCCCTGACTTCTCTTTACTTTTACCTATGCTATTTTGGTTTGGCATATCTTATACCAGGTGTATTTGCTTTTTTGCAGAGGGTGTTCCATACTATATAATTGCTTCCTATTTTGGGAGCACCTGACATCTGGGCCAAGAAAAAACTGATGTAATAGTGTCGGCTGCATGTTTTATACCGCTGACATCATGGGAGAGCGACAGCGTCTGACGCAGAAATCCCAAGACTGGTATTCAGGCCGGCTGTGGGCTACAATTAGGCAGATAACCCAAATGTGATGACTGCAACAGTGAATACACTTGAACATCTACATTTATGGTAAGTGTACACAACTGTACTTTAAGCTTCTGACGGTACTCTGTGAGGTGCTTTCACAGCCCCTGATGACCGCTTCTACAGATTTGCAGGCCTCTGCTGATACCAATTCGGAGTCCGGTATGCACTCTATGCACGATCAGTTCTCTGCACTTCCCTTGGCTTATCTACTGTGCCCAGGGTATTCACAAAGTGCCTGGCTCCAGCCATTGCATACTGCAGGCAGAGAAATATTTAAATTTATCCATACTTGAATGATTGCCTGTTTCAGGCAGACAGTCAGGAATTGCTACTTCAGCACATGGCATTTATAAAGAGACTTCTAACTTCACTGGGGTATGCCATCAACGAAAAGAAATCAGTTTTACCCAGCCAACAGATTGTATTCCTGGGAGCAAGCTTGAACACTACTTCCCAGATGGCATTCCTTACTCCAGAAAAGCAGGTTTATTTGACAAACTACTTCAAACTAATGGCCACCAGAACCCAGCTGTCTGCAAGGAAAATACTGCAAGCCCTAGGGTTCATGGCCTCATGCATTCTTCTAATTCCGTATGTAAGACTGCATATGAGGAAACTTCAGTGGTACTTAAGTCTCTGATGCCAACATTCTCAGGACCTGGAAACGATTATTCCTATCATTCCTTGTCTAAGGGCAGAGTTCCTTTGGTGGGCAGAGGCTTGCAGCCACAACAAGGGACTCCCTTTCACTCGACCCCTCACTGCCCAAACCCTGACAACAGACGCATCAGACTATGCATGGGGGGTTCACATGGCTGACAAATGCATTCAAGGCAAATGGAGTCCAGGACAAATTCACCTACATATCAATCAAATAGAAATGTTAGCTGTGCAGAATACTCTAACAGCCTTCAAAAATCTTATCCTTCCAGGACATCTCTTGATAGAGAGACAACACCACAGTTATGTGGTACATAAACAAGCAGGGGGGAACTCATTCCTACCCACACTGCAGGTTAGCCATGGCCCTGTGGAACACAGCCTTGAGCAACAAAGTGCACCTGCAAGCTCACTTCCTGCCAGGCAAACAAAATTCACAGGCAGGCAACTTGAGCAGAAATCTACTGGACCCACACGAGTGGAAACTGGAACCCAACTCATTCAAACTTTTAACCCACATGTGGGGGACACCAGAGGTGGACCTCTTTGCCCCCCCCCCCAAAAAACCATCAATTGAGCAAATTTTGCACCAGAAATACCCACAGCCAAGCATGGAAAGTGGATGCCCTATCCTTTACATGTGAAAACCTCTCAATTTATGCCTTTCCTCTTCTGCCCCTCCTTTCAAAAGTATTACTCAAGATCAAACGGGACAAACCAAGGACAATCCTTATTGCCTAGGACTGGCCCCACTAGAACTGGTTCCCACTCCTATGCAGTCTGGCACCAGTGCCACCTACATCAGACCCCCCCTCCCTGCTGTCCCAGCAGGAGGGACAGAGTTTGCTTCCTCAGCTGCAAACCCTGAACCAATACTCTGCCAGCAACCCTCAGCAAACAGGTGCTGGATGTCATCCTTGAGGCCAGGCGGCCTAGTACTAGGAAACCCTATTCAGAAAAATGGAAAAGATACTGTTCTTGGAGCCAGTCTCAAGGAAAGGACACAGCTTTGCCCACCTTACCTCAAATCCTAGATTACCTAGTAGAGCTCCTCCACAAAGGCCTGTCCTTTTCTAGTAAGATTCATGCCTCTGCCATCTCAACTCATAATACTGAGCTACTTCCCTTTTTTCATCCTCTGGTCAAACAGTTCCTGAGAGGAACTAACAATTTAAGACCTCTTTTTTCACCCTTTGGTCAAACAGTTCCTGAGAGGAACTAACAATTTAAGACCTCTGAGGACAGTACCCACCCCTGCCTGGGACCTTCTCTTTGTACTAGAGAAGCTCTCACTTCCCCCTTTTGAGCCTGCAGCTTCAGCACAGTTAAAATTCCTCTCTTGGAAAACAGCCTTACCTCTAGTCATCACTTCACCAAGAAGAGTGTCTGAGTTACAGGATCTAATGGCTGTGGAACCCTTCATTATTTTCCATGCTGACAGGGTTTCCCTCAGGACTAACCCATATTTTATGCCTAAGGTGTGGTATCCAGTGTGGCTCTAAAGTAATCCATCCATTTACCAACCTTTTTCCCTAATCCTTAGAATAAAGGGGGGGGGGGATCCTGCACTCCTTGGATGTGCACAGACAACTCTGGTTCTAACTTAATCTGACCAGCTGCTATTCAGCTTTGCTACAGGGACAGAGGGCAAGGCCATTTCAAAGCAAACCATTTCCAAATGGGTAGCACACTGAATCCATTTCTGCTACAAGCACCATGGAAAACCTACCCCACAGGGGGATCAGAACTCATTCCACTAGGGCTACATCTCCCTCTACAGCATTTCTTAGGGGAGTCCCTACCCAGGGACAACCTGGAAGCTGCAACCTGGAATTCTGTACACACTTTCACCAGGCATTACCACTTGTCTGTCTTTTCTAAATCCAGAGCTGGATTTGGTGCAGCAGTCTTACAAGGTCTGCTAGCCAGCCCTGCTATTTCTTGACTGCCTCCACCCTTTCTCAGCTTTGGGAATCAACCCAAGTGTGATGACTGCATCAGTGAAACAGGAAGAACATAGTATAGTTGTGTACACTTGCCATAAATGTAGATGTTAGTGTATTCACTGTTGCAGTCCTGGTTACCCTCTCTTCTATGCTTTCTACCTATCCTTCTCTTGGCCATATCTTATGGCTATGTATTTACGTTTTACTGGAGGTGTCCCACACCATGTATTTGCTTCCTAATTTGGGGGCTGCTGACATCTGGGCAAGAAAAACTGATGTAATGGCGTCTGCTCCATGTTTTATACCCTTGACGACCTGATGTCATGGAAGAGGCGACAGCATCCGACGCAGAAATTCCAAGAGACTGGTATTCGGGCCGACTGAGGGCTACCTGCAGGGAGATGACCCAAGTGTGATGACTGCAACAGTGAATACACTCTAACATCTACATTTATGGTAAGTGTACACAACTGTACTTTCTCTGTACTGCTCTTTGGCTTATCTACTGCTCCCAGAGTATTTACCAAATGCCTGGCCCTGGCTATAGCATTCTGCAGATAGAGAAATATACAGATTTACCCTTACCTGGATGTGACTGCCTCATTCAGGTGAACAGCAAAGAAAAGCTGCTCCAGGATCTTCTGTTTGTCAAAACTCCTAACTTCCCCAGGGTCAGTCTTCTTTCGACTTTTCATGGTTAGGGGTCACCACGGCAGATCAACTGTCTGTTTGGCAGTGGAGTTTTACGATGTTAAGTTGCCAGCCCGGTGCCCAACCTTTCACTAGGGTTCACCATCAACGAGAAAAAATCAAAGCAAAACCCCACCAGGAAAGTTGTTTTCCTGGGAGCTGTGCTACACCCAGCAACCCTAATATCTTTCCTATCCCCAGAAAAGCAGAGCTTTCCTGTCACTCTACTTCATCCAGCTGGCTTCCAGAACTCACCTCACTGAGCGGAAGTTACTAAAAGCCTTGGGATACATGGCATCTTGCATCCTTCTCATCCCTCTCACCACACTTCACATGAGAAAGCTTCAATGGTACTTAACCTTTGGTGTCAGCACGCAATCCCTAGACACCACTCTCCCACTAATCCCTTGCATAAGGGATGAATTCCTCTGGTGGGCAGAGGCCTGTGCCACGAACAAGGGTCTTCCCTTAATCCTCCAGCCTTCGGGCCAGACAGTCACCACCGACGCCTCAGACATAGCTTGGGACGCTCACCTAGCAGGCAGGTGTACCCAAGGCCTCTGGAATACCCAGCAACTTCACTTGCACATCAACCAGAAAGAAATGATGGCATTGAAAAATGCTCTGACTTCCTTCCAGCCTCATCTTAGGCCAGGGGTCCTCCTTACAAAGACAGACAACACCACAGTGATGTAGTACATCAACAAACAGGGGGCATCCATTCTTACCCCCTGTGCAGATTAGCCATGAGTGTGGCTTACAGCTACCTCCATGGGGCTACACCTAATTACCCAGTACTTACCAGGGATCAACAACACACTGGCAGACAACCTAGGCAGAAACTTACTGGACCCCACGCATGGCAGCTCCACAGAAAAATCTTTCTGCATATCACCCAGGAGTGGAGGACCCCAGCGGTGGACCTCTTTGCCTCTCACCTCAACCGCCATCTGCGCAAGCTTTGTACCAGGGAGTATCACCTCCTAGCATGGAAGGTGAATGTCTTAACCTTCCCTTGGAGCTCCCTCTTTGTGTACGCATACCCTCCTCTGCCCATTTTCCCAAGGTTCTAATTAAAATAAGAGAGGAGAGACCAAAGGAAGTCCTCATCACTCCAGATTGGCCCAGACAGCATTGGTGCCCCTTACTATGCAGTCTGACTTTACAGCCCCTGAAGCTGCTTCCCCTAAGGTCAGACCTCTTGACTCAAGAGAGGGGGAAGGTACTGCACCCAGATCTACTGACTCAAATTTTCAGCATGGCTCATGCACTAAAAACTAACAAGTCATGGCCTCAAGCTCCATGCCAAAAAGTGCATTGTCATCCTCTTTGGTAAAAACTCTGTACCCATGAACTACAACAAAGGCGTTAGAATACTTAACACTGAATGTGTGATAAGAGACCTTGGGACACAGGTGGACTGTAGTCTCACCTTTGATCACATCGCCACAGTAGTTGGGAAATCCTTCTACTTGGCACACACCATCACAAAAGGTTTCTCCTCTAGAAAAAGAGGGCATTGTTCCCTCTACTCATTACTCAGACCCATTATAGAGTACAATGCCCCTTTTGGTATGTACCTCACAAGACATCTACAACAACTGGAAAGGCCGCAGAAATACCTGACAAAGGATTACCGGCCTCAAACAGATGCACTATGCAGACCGTCTCAAAAAACTCAAGCTTTACTCCGTCGCATATCGCCTACTCAGAGGTGATCTCTGCCTAACATACAAAGCTATGTCAAACCCAGAGCTGTTGGACATGCTCCACTTAAAGAAATACCAATCCCTCCAAGCTACACACTTTAGGGACTTGAACCTTGTCACCACAATAAACAGAACATGCCAGAGGGATAGATTCCTGTCCCAGAGACTTTCCATACTCTGGAATAAACTGCCTATCTATATCAAACAAAGCTCCTCATTAGCACTCCAAGAAAAATCTTGATGATTGGATGGGAAATAGGAAATTCATCCCGGGGATCACCTCTGTGGCTCCGCTCGACAGTGGCACAGAAAAATATTTTCTTGGGTGGCAAAAGCCAGGGTACCTTTTTGGCTGGGCTTGTATAGGCCCCAGGGCCGATAGCCTAGTACCTACCTACCCATGAAGAAGTCACTTAAGCAAACAGGTCCTTGATATCATTAGAGGCCTGAAGGCCCAGCAGAAGAAAATTTTATACAGGAAAATGGAAAAGATTCTGCTCTTGGAAACAATCGGAAGGGGGCAGTACCTCCCAACCTTTCATCCCTCTCATCCTGGATTACTTAGAGTTGCTCAATAGTGGCCTCTCCTTCTCTATTAAAATCCATGCCTCAGCCATCCCTGCCTATTATGATTCAGACCCACACCTCTTCTCTCACCCCTTGATTAAGCAATTCCTCAATGGGGCTTCTAATATCCGGCCTCTCAGAAGACCACCTCCACCCTGGGAACTGAATAGAGAAACTAACCTTACTTCCTTTTGAACCTTTGTGCAGATATGTTGAGGAAATAAATATTAATGGTATTCTTATTAAGATTAAAGGTAAATACAATTGTAACACTGGGGGTAGTATATGCTGCCAATATGTTCATATTGTTTTGCCTACTATATAGGAAAAAACGAACGTAGATTAAAGCAATGTATATATGAACACAAATATATTAGTAAATTATCGCAAAACAATGCGTTGTATAGACACACAGCGCAGCATCCTGGGCATAAATTTAAATTTATGGTGTTAGAGCAAGTATTACCATCACCCAGAAGAGGCCCCTGGAAAATTATATTAGAATCTAAGGAATATTGGTGGCAGGTATTTTTAAATGCCACACAACATCCTGGTCTTAATGATTCCATTTCCATCACTAGTATTTTAAAGTTGAAGGCTATAGAAAGATAATTTTAAATTTAATAAATTTTTGAATTTTAGTGTATATACACATATAGTTACATAATTCACTTATTATATATATATTTTATTCATATTTTATGGTATTGGAATAAATAAGTTGTTATGTAATTTTATGCACATAAGTAAAGTTTTGTTAGTATATGTTTTTAAGAAGCCATTAGGTGCTTTTTTACATCTTAATTGATTAATTAACAATTAAGTATACTATATAAGACTAGTAAAAGTTTGAAGTTGTTTGATGAAGGCTGGAACTACACAGCCGAAAGCGCTTACAAAAACAAAATAAATTTCTCCTTTTGCATTTATCGGTTGTCCGTTTGATTGCCTTAGTGCTGTTGGATATATATCTTTTTTCATTACTTAGAGTTGCTGAATAGTGGCCTCTCCTTCTGTATTAAAATCCATGCCTCAGCCATCCCTGCCTATTATGATTCAGACCCAGACCTTCTCTCACCCCTTGATTAAGCAATTCCTCAATGGGGCTTCTAATATCAGGCCTCCCAGAAGACCGCCTCCACACTGAGAACTGAATAGAGAAACTAACCTTGCTTCCTTTTAAACCTGCTGCTTCAACAGAATTGAAATATCCCTCCTGGAAGACTGCCTTCCTACTAGCTATCACCTTGGCCAGAAGAGTCTCAGAACTTCAAGCTCTCATGGCCGTCGAGCCCTTCATAACTTTCCATGCAGACTCTCCCTGACAACTAATCCCTCCTTTATGCCCAAGGTGGTATCTGATGTGACCCTTAACCAGGCTATACACCTTTCCACCTTCTTTCCCAACCCTCAAAACAAGGGGAAAGAATTCTACACCCACTAGACATGCACAGACAACACAGATACTATCTGGACTGCACTAAGCCATTCAGAAAAACTGACCAGCTTCTTGTAAGCTTTGCCCCAGAGGCAGAGGGGAAGCCAGTCTCCAAACCATTTCCAAAGGGATTTCACACTGTATCCATTTTTGCTAGAGACTACATGGGGAAACCCAGCCCTAAGTCGATCCGTACCCACTCCACTAGGGCAACCTCCACTTCCACTGCCTTCCTTAGAAGAGTACCTACCAGGGACATAGTGGAAGCGGCTACCTGGACCTCTGTCCATACCTTTACAAAGCATTAGCACCTACCTCTCTTCTAAGTGTAGGGCAGGGTTTGCCTCTGCAATTTTGCAAGGCCTCCTGACCCATACCTAGGACTCTACCTGTGCCTTCCTCCCTTTACCTCAGCTTTGGGAATCCCCACCACAGGTGATGACTGCAACAGTGAAACACGAAGAACATAGCACAGTTGCCATACATGTAGATGTTCAAGTGTATTTACTGTTGCAGTCTTGGTTTCCCTCCCTCCATCCCCCCTTTTCACATCTTCACCTAGGGGGGGACATGCTTCCCAGGGTGGCGCTTTGTCAGGACCACTTCTCTCTCTTCCTTTGTGCTTCTGAAGGGTTAGGGCAAGAACAACTGATGTAATGATGGCTGTCTTTCTTTACAGTACTGACGTCAGAGTACAGGTGCCAACCAATAGCCATTGCACAAAAACATTGACTCTCGTATTCGGGCTGGCCGAGGGCTACCACAGCAGAGATAACCCACAGGTGATTACTGCAACAGTGAATACACTCTAGCATCTACCTTTATGGTAAGTGTACACAACTATACTTTCTACATTGAGGTCCTAGAGAAAGTACCAGATCAGGAATACATTATGACAAAATGAAAGGCCACATTTGCATTCAGTTTGCACAGCTTTGAGTAGTTCTCTGGTGGCTGTTCTGATCGTATTTTATGTGAAAATGGGATTGTCCAAAAGAGCAGTCACAGCCAAAGCTCTTGCCTGTTTGAATATTCTGCTGCGAGAGGAGTTTCCATGTGAATGTGTAGGCTGAGATGGAAGCTTTTGTATCTCGGGTTCTGCCTAGTTTAAAAAAAATCCAGTTATTTTTTTTTTGCTGCTGATTGCTTTTTTTTAAATACATATTTCTGTAACTAAGTGAAATGCTAATGGGGAACTGGCTTGCCTTTTTGTTTAAGGTAAACTTTTAAGCACTTGTGGTTATGGGCTCAAGCAGGAAATGTAACATGATGGAACTAGTACTTGGATCTTAGTAATATTTAATAAACAGTTTTGTGTATTCATTAAATATTTCTATGCGAATATTATCTGCTTTTATAGTTAGTACTACTATTTCCCATGTGACTTAGTAAAATGCAGTGGCAGCCACAACCTTGCATTATTATGCCGTGTGTACTGACATGGATGTGGGCATGCAAGTAGCATTCAGAAAGCATGCTGAAGTATCCATGTAGGGGTAGCAGTTTTAAAAATCACAATGAGTTGTTTTTTGAAGGGTTAAAATAGAAGATGGACAAAATTGCCAAAAATGTAGCCATAAAGTACACCTTGGATAGGCACCAGCTTTGGTGTGGAATGTGGAGTGCTCCATTTGTAAGCCTTTTGACCAAAAGGCCTTATCTGAAGGGAGGAATAAATGGTTGAGGGGGCTCCCTCCTGATAGGCTTAGCAGAGGCCTTTCAGGGTTTAATTCCTGGGAAGTGAGGCAAAGAACTGGTTCATAAGTAGCTCTGAAGTTGCCAAAGTAGGTCTATTTCTTCAGGTTGGAATCAAAGGCACTGACTATGGCTCTTACTCAGCGGGTCCCCCCACTGATTGTAGAGATGCCATTGAACCAGCAGCAAGGTAGAACACCTTTTTGGTGGGAGCAATCCTATATTCCATTGAGACCATTTTCTCTCATTTGGAGTTGGAACAGTCTTCTAGAAAATGTAAATATAAATGGGTGTCATGGAGGTCTTCAGAACCGGAGATATTGCAGACTTTTCTTATTGGCAGCATTCTCATTCTGAGGGGCTACCTGCCTGCTTCCCTCTGGAGACAGTTTCCTCCTACCTTCTGTGGAGGGCCATCACACAAGATTCCTGGGTGTAACAGATATCCAGAGGTTTTTACTTGCGCTTTCCCCCAATGATTCTTAATCCCCTTGGCTGCTCCCAAAATTGCCACCCTACCCGCTAAAAATCAGTTGAAAAGCAAGTTGTCCTTGCTGCAAAAAGTACAGTTGTACAGTTACCATAAATGTAGATGTTCGAGTGTATTCCCTGCTGCAGTCATTACATTTGGGTTCATCTGCCTGCAGGTAGCCCTCAGCTGGCCTGAATACCAGAATCTTGGATTCCTGTATCAGATGCTGTCCCTTCTTCCATGATGTCAGATCACCAGGGGTATAAAACATGCAGCTGACGCCATTACATCAATTTTTCTTGCCCCAGATGTCAGGTGCCCCCGTAATGGGAGGAAATTATGTTGTTACACCTCCAACAAAAAGCAAATACACCAGAAAGCTCAAATACACCAAACAAGAAGGAAAGGAAGAGCCAAGAGAAGTGAGGGGGCTGGATGGAGGGTAACCAGGGCTGCAACAGTGAATACACTCAAAAATCTACATTTATGGTAAGTGTACACAACTGTACTATGTTCTTCCTGTTTCACTTTTGCAGTCATTACATTTGGGTAGATTCCCAAAGCTAAGGAAGGGAGGAGGAAGTTAGTGTCTTAGGACCAGCTATTAAGCCCTGCCGTATTGCAGTGGCAAAACCAGCTCTGGATTTAGAAAAAATAGGCATGTGGTAGTGCTTGGTGAAGGTATGAACAGAGATCCAGGTAGCAGCTTCTAGGATGTCCCTGGTAGGGACCCCTTTGAGAAAGGCTGTAGAGGTAGATGCAGCCCTGATGGAATGTGATCTTATTCCCTGTGGGGTAGGTTTTCCATGGTGCTTATAGCTGAAAGAATGCAATGGGCTATCCATTTAGAAGTGGTTTGCTTTGAAATGGCCTTCCCCTCTGCCCCTGCAGCAAAGCCAACTAGCAGCTGTTAAGAGTTTGAGGCTTAGTCCTGTCCAAATAAAATCTAAGTTGTCTGTTCATGTCCAAAGAGTGCAGAATTTGTTCTCTATTGTTTTGTGGCTTAGGAAAAAAGGTAGGCAAATGAATGGACTGATTTAGGGCCACACTAGATACCACCTTTGGCATAAAGGAAGGATTGGTCCTGAGGGGAAACCCTGTTTGCATGGAAGATAATGTAGGGCTCCACTGCCATGAGGGCCTGTAATTCAGATGCACTTCTTGCTGAAGTAATGGCTAGAAGGAAGGCGGTTTTATAAGAAAGGAATTTCAACTCTGCAGTTGCAGCTGGTTCAAATGTAGGGTGAGTGAGCTTTTCCAATACAAAGTTAAGGTCTCAGGCTGGAGTAGGGGCTCTTAAATTTTTAGCCCCTGTGAGGAATGGCTTTAACAGGGGGTGAGAGAAGAGGGGTGGTTCAGTATTATAATGTGCTAAAATTGCAGAGACATATAAATTTTAATTGACGAGAAGGATAGGCCCTTGTGGAGCATTTAAGTACTGAAGAATATGAGGTAAACTGGGCACCATAGTGCCCATACCCTGGGTCTGGCTCCAGGAACAGTATCTTTTCCACATTTCAGCATAGGATTTTCTAGTACTAGGTCTTCTTGCTTCCAGAGTGACCTCTAGCACTTGCTTACTGAGGGATGCTATTGGAGAGCTCAAGGAATTAGCCAGGCTGCAAGGTTCAGGGTTGGAAGCTGAGGGTGCAGAAGTTAGCCCGCCTGCTGGGACGGCAGGGAAGGTGTCTGAGATAGGTGCCATGGATCCAGTAGTATCATGCTGCGCAAGAGGGGATACCAGTGCTGTGAGGCCAGTTTGGTGCAATAAGAATTTTCCTTGGTTTGTCCTGTTAGATCTTTGGCAGAACCTTCAAGAGGAGAGGCAGAGGGGGAAAGGCATAAACAGAGAGGCTTTACCAGGTAAAGGACGGCATCTACTTTCCAAGCTTGACTGTGGGGGAGTCCTAGTGCGCAATTTGTCCAATTGGTAGTTCTGGGGAGAGGCAAATGGGTCTATCTCTGGAGTCCCCCATTTGTTCCTCGAGGTTGAATATTTTTGGTTCCAGTTTCCATTCGTGTGGTTCCATGAGCTTTCTGCTTAGGTCGTCTGCCAGTGAATTTAGCTTGCCTGGCAGGAATTGAGCTTGTAGGTGCACTTAGTAGCCCAAGGCTGTATTCCACAGGGCCATGGCTAGTCTGCAGAGTGGGTACGAGTGGGTTCCCCCCTGCTTGTTTATGTACCACATAACTGGTGTTGGTCTTTACCAATAATTGCCTTGGAAGGATGTGGTCCTTGAAGGCTGTCAGGGAATTCTGTACAGCTAACATTTCTTTTTGGTTGATATGCAAGTGTATCTGACTATGGTTCCATTTGCCCTGAATACACTTCCTTGCCAAGTGAGACCCCCCCCCCCCATGCATAGTCTGATACGTCTGTAGTCAGGGTTTGGGCGGCAGGGGGTAGATAGAAAGGGAGCCCCTTTTTGAGGTGGCAGGCCTCTGCCCACCGAAGGAGCTCTTATCTTTGTACAAGAAATGATAGGAATCGTTGATTCCAGGTCCTGAGAATGTTGGTACCATAGGCTTTTTAGATACCATTGTAGTTTCCTCATATGCAGTCTTGCATATGGAGTTAGTAGAATGCAAGAGGCCATGAACCCCACGGCTTGCAAAATTTTCCTTGCAGATAACTGGCTCTCTCTGGCTAGTAGTTTGAAGTAGGCTGTCAAACTTGCTTCTCTGGCATGAGGTAAGCCATCTGGGAAGTTTGTGTTTAAGCTTGCTCCCAGGAATACAATCTGTTGGCAGGGTGCCAGATGAGATTTCTTTTCATTTATGGTGTACCCCAGTGAGGTTAGAAGTTTCTTTACACATGCCAGATGTTTTAATAGCATGTCCTGAGTTAGACAATCGTCCAGGTATGGGTATATTTGAATATTTCTCTGCCTGCAAAATGCAATGGCTGGAGCTAGACACTTTGGCTTATCTACTTCACCCAGGGTATTCACAAAGGGAAGTGCAGAGAACTGATTGTGTCTGGAGCCTGCTCTGAAGCGTAGGTATTTCCTGCAAGATTCCCTTATTGGAATGTGCAGGTAAGCTTCCTTTAAGTCTAAGGTTGCCAACCAGGCATCTTTGCCTAGCATAGGAATCAGCTTTTGAAGTGTTAGCATTTTGAATTTTGGGATTACCAAAAAGGTGTTTAGAATAGAGAGGTCCAGGAGAGGTCTTTTCTGGGTACTAGGAAAAGTCTTGAGTAAAAACCTTGTCCCCTTTTTTCTGCTGGGACAGGTTGAATAGCCCGGATACTTATAGAGAGAACCTGCTGTTGAGCCTCTGCCCACTGATTTGGGGGTAGGTCTGGCCTACCGTTTGGGGGTTGGTAAGGTGTGGAAATGGAATCAGTATCCTTGGAAACCTATATTTAAAACCCAGTTGTCCTAGGTAATGGGTTTCCAGTTTTTTGCATGCAGGGTGAGCTCTCCTCCTAAGGGAGCAGGCAGTTGAGCAGGGCTTGGAAGGGTTAAGGTTAATTCATTGTGACATTTTTCCATAGGGTGTGTCTTACTACTTCCAGCTTTGGAAGTGAAGTCCCACACTGCTTAGGCCTGTGTGTAGCCTGAGACTGTAACCTAAGTGGTCTGCTGTTCCTGGGTTTGGACTGAGAAGGCCTGGAAGAGACTGGAAAGTACCAATTCTTAGAAGGTCAATGCCTACTAAATCTTGGTGGCTGTACCTGCAGGAAATCTTTAACAGCTTGCATAGATTTAGCTTTTTCCTCCATCTTTTTAAGGACTTCTGCCTTGTTGCCAAACAGGCGGCCTTGGTTTAAGGGAGCATCCAGTAATTTAGCTTTAACATGATATGGCAAGTTTTGCTCCTTAAGCCAAGCATGTCTTCCAAGTACAGACCCAGTGACAGCAGCCCTACAAGATGCTTCTAGAGAGTCAAAACCACATTGCAAAGTATGTTTACCAACTTGTTCAGCAAAATGCATAAAATCCTGTTATTCTTTATATTCAGAACAGTCAGGAACCAATATCATTTTCTGTTTAACATATGAAACTGGCAAGTTAAGGCCCTAATGGCCAAAGTAGTAGAAGTGTCTACCTTCTTTCCCCATCTGCCCAAGGCCCTGGAATCTCTATCAGAGGGGGTAGGGGTTTTGGCAGCAGTAGCCTTAATGCCCTTTGGTCCTTGGAAGTGGTTTGTGGATCTGCAGTAGGATTCTTGAAGAGGAACCTGTGAGAGTCGGGTACTCTGTAATACCTGTCAGATGTCCTTCAAGGATGCATCTGCAGTCATAACATATGGGTTGTCCTGCCTCAGGCAGCTCTTCGGTCGGCCGGATTCCAAAGTCTGGGTCTGGCCTCGGCTGATGTCGCACTTTCCCCGACGTCAGAGCGTCTGGGGTATAAAAGCATCAGCCGACGCCATTTTCCTCAGTCTTTCTTGCCGCGCGGTGCCCGAAGCAGAAGCAGTTCGCAAGTGCCGGTCGGTCAGCTCCTGTGATTCAGCTACCGAAGACTTCAAAAAAGCTAAGTACCCCGTTGGGGACTCTTTCTTGCCTCAACCAATGTCAGATAAAGTAAATAATTGTTTAACTTGTGGGAAACAAATACCTCATAAGGATTTCCACTCTTACTGCCTCCCTTGCTTAGGCCCAGACCACGACGTCTCGGCCTGTTCAGCCTGTGCTTCCTTCAACCGACGAACTCTTAGACGTCGGTCGGAGTTTGCAGAGGAATTCTTTGGGGTTAATTTTGCATACAAGATGCCATCGGAGACTCCAACATCGCATTTGGTGAAAAAACGGAAGGACAAGGACCAACACTCATGGCCTGCAGTTTCGGCTGAAACCACAGTTAGGCCTACCGCGAGTGTCTCAGTTTCGGCCGAAACAGAGTCCTCTGTACTTCCTTTAACCGAATCCACTCAACCGACCACCACGGCCCTGGAGGCTCCGGCTGAGTCGGCTACTGAGCTACCTACTGAAACCAGTGTCCAGGAAATGTCCGACACCATTCCTTTGGACAAGTCTACTCCTGCACGTGGTGCAGCCAGACCCCCTGCATCCATGTCCATTAAGGCTTTTTCCAGGGCTAAAGCTGTTAAACTTGTTAAAGCTTTGCCTCCCAAGACTACCTTTCAGAGACCTCCTTCTAGTTCTCAGATCCTCAGCCTTGCAGAGGATCTTATCTCTTTAATTAGAGGTTCTCAGCCTCACCCGGACAGGGGCTCTCAACCACCACCATACAAAAGGCCCAGGACTGAGCCCTCTGACCAACACACTTCAGATGAGTCTACGGATGGATCTGTGTTGTCAGATCACCAGGAGGAGGCTTATTCAGCCTACAAGAATTCTGATGCTGAAGAATCTATCCCTTCGGCCTCCCCTCCTGAAGAGTTTTCCTTTGGTGAGACACTACACTCTGAGAGAACATTTTCAATGGCAGGGTCAGGAATTTTCTGATTCTAGAAAGAGATTAAGGACCTTTTTACATTTACCTCAGCATAGGCCCTTAGCTATACCTCCTGTTTTGAATGTTATTGATGATGTGTACAATGATGTTAGTACAGCCCCTGATTCTCTCCCTCCGGCTCCTGCCAAACCTGATAGATACTACAGGGTCCCGGATTCTCATCTTCATCTGTACAAGGCCCATTCTGCAGACCCAGATACTATTTCTCAGGGCCCAAAAGGGGTTGCAGCTGCCACTGCCAAAAATCCTCTACCTTCTGAAAGGGAGTCTAGAGCTTTAGAGAGATGGGGAAAGAAGGTATATACTTCTGCAACTCTTTCCATGAGGGCATTAAATTGTCAATTTCATATGATACAGTACCAAGAGTATTTGTTAGATGAATTGCATAAGAAGCTTTCCTCTTCTGAACCCCTTGACCGTAAATCCCTTCAGGATCTGGTACATAACTCACAGCAGGTTAGTAATCATTTTTTGCAGTGTGGTTATGATGCACTGGAAGCTTCATGTAGGTTGGTCAGAGGGCTCAGTCCTGGGCCTTTTGTCTGGTGGTGGTCAGCTATGACTGGGGCAGTTATTCGTAGGCATGCCTGGTTGAAGGAACAATCTTTACCAGACCATGTTAAAGCTAAACTCCTGGATGCTCCAATGGAAAAACAAAAATTATTTGGTTCCTCGGCTCAGGAGGTCTTAAAGAAGTTTGAAGAAAAGGCAAAATCTGTGCAAACAGTTAAGGACTTTCTGCAAGTACAACCACCGAGATTCAGCAGAAACTGGCCTACTAAGAATTGGTCCTTTCCAGACTCGGACAGATCCCAGAGGGGCAGGAACAGGCGTCCCAGAGGTAGAGGGCAAGCTAGAGGCTCCTGCAGAGGCCGTCAGTGGCAGTCTACCAACCAGAGAGGTAGTGCAGGAACAGCAACAACAACTACTACACCTGGACAGACTCAATGACTTTCCTTTGATTCTGCCGACCAGGACTAAATTGGAAGCACCATTGGGCGGAAAGCTTTCTTTATTCTCAAAAAACTGGCATTACATTACAAGGGACACCTGGACACTGCAAATAATAGACAAAGGATACAGGTTCCACTTCCACACTTTGCCAAGAAGAAACGGAATGCCAAACCTGCCACCAAATCAGAGGGCAGAGGCTTTAAAGCAGATCAACAACTTAATACAAATGCAAGCCATAGAAAAGGTACCTCTTTCAGAACAAGGCCAAGGATTTTACTCCAGATTATTCCTTGTTCCAAGAAAAGAAAATCAATGGAGGCCTATTCTCGACCTGTCCGCACTGAATATTTACCTCATTGTGCCAAAATTCAAGATGCTGACCCTACAGCAACATCTTCCCATGCTGGGCAAGGAGTCTTGGCTGGTGACTCTAGATCTCAAGGAGGCATACCTGCATGTCCCTATTCGGCAAAGTTGCAGAAGACACCTCAGATTTCTTGCAGGATCAGAGCATTATCAATTCTCAGCATTGCCCTTTGGCTTATCTACTGTGCCCAGAGTATTCATGAAATGCCTGGCATCAGTAATTGCACACTGCAGACTTCAGGGGATTCAAATCTACCCATATCTGGACGACTGCCTTATACAAGCGGACAACAAGAAAAGTTTGATAAAGGACTTGGACTATGCCATCCACCTATTACAGGCCTTGGGATACACAGTCAACATCCAAAAATCAAGACTTGTTCCATCCCAAAGGATAGCCTTTTTGGGTGCAGATCTAGACACAACCACCCAAATGGCCTTTCTCACAGAAGAAAAACAAAAACATCTTCCGGATTACTTCATGAATCTGACAAGACAAACTCGGCTAACTGCAAGGAAAATCCTGCAGGCCCTGGGTTACATGGCATCCTGCATAATTCTGATTCCACAAGCCAGGCTGCATATGAGAAAATTACAATGGTACCCAAGGAGTGTATGGTCTCAGCACAGTCACAGTTTGGAAACTTTGATACCAATCATTCCTTGCCTTCAAAAGGAATTCCTGTGGTGGGCTCAAGCCTGCCAGTCCAACAGAGGGTTGCCTTTCAACAAACCAAAAACAAAACAAACCATCACCACGGATGCTTCGGACAGAGGATGAGGAGCACACATGGAGGGCAAATGTATCCAAGGCCTATGGTCTCAAGGACAGCTGCGCATGCACATAAACCAAAAGGAAATGCTGGCAGTGATACACGCAATCGAGGCCTTCAAACCTTTCCTCCATCAAGGCCACCTGTTAATAAGGACAGACAACACCACAGTCATGTGGTACATAAACAAGCAAGGAGGCACGCATTCCTACCCTCTATGCAGGCTGGCCATGAATCTATGGGAACTATGCTTGAAACTCAATATCCAACTACAGTCCCAGTTCGTGCCAGGGAAAGAAAATGCACTGGCAGACAGCTTAAGCAGAACTACCATGGATGCACACGAATGGATGCTGCACCCAGACATCTTTCTACTCATAACACAAGCATGGGGAAAGCCGGAGATAGATCTGTTCGCCTCGCCCCACAATCATCAACTGAAGACATTCTGCTCAAGGACATGCCACCCCCAAGCTTGGAGGGTGGACTCTCTCTCTTTCAGCTGGAAAGCTCTAAAAGTCTATGCCTTCCCACCTCTCCCATTAATGTCCAAGGTTTTACTGAAGATCAGGGCAGAACAGCCAAGAGTGATTCTGATAGCTCCAGACTGGCCAAGGCAGCACTGATACCCACTATTGAGGAGCATGTCACAGATGAAACCATGGCCTCTCCTCCTATGGCCACTTCTTCTGACGCAGAACAATTTCAAGATCATGCATCCCAACTTGAAAACATTGCAGCTAACTGCCTGGAAAATTCCATAAACCCCCCTCAAAATAACTTATCACAGAGAGTAAAGGACAATATTATGGAAGCTCGCCGGCCTTCCACAAGGAAGACATACTCAGCAAAATGGAAAAGATTTCTCATTTGGAACACAACAAAAGGCTTAGATGTGACAGTGGCGAGCATGGCACATATTCTGGAATACTTAGCAGAATTGTTCCACAATGGCCTGTCCTATTCTTCCATTAAGATTCATGCCTCAGCAATTTCAGCAGAATACAATGTTGATCCACCTATCTTCTCGCATCCTCTCCTCAGGCAATTTCTGAGTGGAATCAAAAACATCAATCCTCCAAGGAAACCCCCTTTACCTACTTGGGATCTCAACTTTGTGCTGGAGAAACTAACACTTCCTCCCTTTGAACCAGCAGCATCAGCGGATCTACAGTTTCTGTCTTGGAAAACTGCATTCCTTCTGGCCATAACTTCAGCGAGAAGAGTATCTGAGTTACAAGCTTTAATGGCAGTGCAGCCATTTCTTATCTTCCATCAGGACAGAGTTTCTTTGAGAACCAATCCTACTTTTATGCCAAAGGTGGTATCTAGGTTATCCTTGAACCAAGCTATTCACTTGCCTACATTCTTCCCAAATCCACAAAATAAAGGGGAAAAACTTCTACACACTCTGGATATACACAGACAACTACGCTACTACTTGGACAGAACTAAAAGTTACAGAAAGAGACCAACTCCTTGTAGCATATGCTGCTGGGGTACAAGGAAAAGCAATTTCCAAACAGACAATTTCAAAGTGGATAGGAAATTGCATTCGATTTTGTTACTCCTTTCATGGAAAGACAGTTCCTGCAAACATTAGGCCTCATTCCACGAGGGCCACAGCCACCACTACAGCCTTCCTAAGAGGGTGGCTACCAAGGACATTTTAGAAGCTGCTACATGGAGCTCCGTGCATACATTTGCCAAACATTACAATTTACCTTTATACTCCAGATCCAGAGCAGGTTTTGCTACAGCAGTCCTGCAGGGTATCTTAACTACACCATCATTTTCTTAGTACCTCCTCCCCCAGATTGGCTATGGTATTCTACCCATATGTTATGACTGCAGATGCATCCTTGAAGGACATAGTACAGTTTTGTACCTACCATAAATGTAGATGTCCGATAGGTATGCATCTGCAGTCAGGTTTACCCTCCCTCCTTCCCCTCTGTGGTATTCCTAGGGTGCTTACCCCTCCATTAGCTAGCTGGGGGATCTATTATGGTGTATTTGTTTGTGTATATATATATATATATATATATATATATATATAATGTGTATATTTTGGAAAATGTTTGGAATTTATTGCATTCCTCCAAATTTGGCCTTCCTAGAGGGCACCAGGCATCTGGGGCAAGAAACACTGAGGAAAATGGCGTCTGCTGAAGCTTTTATACCCCAGACGCTCTGACGTCGGGGAAAGTGCGACATCAGCCGAGGCCAGACCCAGACTTTGGAATCCGGCCGACCGAAGGGCTGCCTGAGGCAGGACAACCCATATGTTATGACTGCAGATGCATACCTATCGGACATCTACATTTATGGTAGGTACAAAACTGTACTGTTTTCTGGGAGCTAGAGGTAAAGTGTCTGGGGCCAGGCTAGATTCCAAGAAGGCATCCTCTACAATGTCCAGAACAGGAGGGATAGGTAAAGGCATGTGAGGGAGAAGTAAGAATTCCCTAAGCCTCTTTTTTGGAGTCAGAGTAATTCTGGCTTTCCCAGTTGAAATGCTCCCTAAGTGTGTGCAAGGTTTCACCAAAAAAAAAAATCTTCTGGAGGGGAAGCAGAGGGAATGGAATCCTCTGCATCAGAATCCTCAGTTAGATAAGGGAAGTTCCTGGTAATCAGAAGAAACAGAAATTTCAGAATCCTGATCAGAAGAATCTGAAGGCAAATCAGTTATAGGTCTCTCAGAGTGGGAAGGCTGGCTTCCCCTAATTAAAGTAATAAGGTCTTCGGCCATTCTAAGCATTTGTTTTTTAGGCATATGGGCCTGACCATGTGGTTTGGATGTCTGTTTTCTAGGCGTGGGTCGAGTTTTAGGCCTTGATGAAGATGGCATTGGTTTAAAATGCAAATCTGTATGCCTGAATTTCACCCTCAGAAGCCAGTGGCCTGCACAGCGGCTCCAGACCCATCCAAGGTAGAGACATCTGCATTCTACATAGTAGAAGAAACATCTCGTGGCATACCAGACTTGGAATGGGTCTCAGAGGCCTGCGAATCTGAAGTAGCGGGTATCAGGGGCTGCGAAAGCACCTCACTGAGTACTGGTAACTAGCTTAATGGAAGTGTCGTCAGCAGTTTTGGACCTATGCGTCTGTCTCTCTCTTTACGTTTTTTTGGAATATCGGTAGTCAGATGGCTTACTGAAGCCATTTCTGGATAGTTAAACTGAGTACTAAAATAATTTGCTTTGAAAATATACTGACGACAAATAGTTCGGGGGTTGAATAAGGCACAAAACTGACAGCGATGGATGTTGTGGTCTGTGCCTAAGCAAGGAATGCAGTACGAATAAAACTTTGCAGTATTTGCTTTCCACAGGTAAGACCATTTTAACTTTTACTGACATCTGTTTAAGAGCAAGAAAAAGGAGCCCCAATGGGGTACTTAGCTTTTTTTGAAGGCTTCGGTTCCGAAACTCGGACTAAAATTTCAGGATTCGGCCGACCGGCACTTGCGAACTGCTTCTGCTTTGGGCACCGTGCAGCAAGAAAGACTGATGTAATAGCATGTTTTATACCCCTGATGACCTGACATCATCCGATGCAGGAATCCAAGTCTCTGGTATTCCAGCTGGCTGAGGGCTACCTGCAGGCAGATAACCCATATGTAATGACTGCAACAGTGAAACACTAAGAACATCGGAGCCATCCAGGAGTCCCCACCAAACAGGGTCAGGGTACTATTTGAGGTTTTTGTTCTGGGTGGCGAATCAGTTTTGGATCATCACCTTGCCAGTTTTGATAAGACCATGTCAGAATGGTCATGGTGCAGTTTTCTGCCATGCCTTCAGGCTTATGATTGATGTGCTGTGCTGGTTTGCAGAATGCTTACTTAGATTGCAACAGCTTCCAGGAGATTCCTTTGAGTGCGAGCAGGCTGTTGTCATTTTAGAACCTAACCTTTCCGGTGCATGGCAGTTTCTCTGCCTGTGGCTCCACTGAAATGGTCTTTCCATATCTGAATGATTGGCTGTTGGCTGCCACAACTGTGGAATCTTTGAAGGCCAGAGATTACTTCCCCCAATTTTTTGTTCTTGGAGATCTCTAATGAGAGGTCATTGCTAAAGCTTACCAGAGCAGTTAAGTTCCTAGGCTGACGCAGATAACAGTGCACTGCATAGTTTCTCTTCTTCCTGATGAGGTTAAGGCCTTGCATAGGTCAGTTCAGGTTTATCTTCAGTACAGCCAATCCCCAGCCCATTTCTCTGGGCCCTGGGACTCGTGTCATCTTGTATTATAATAGTCCAATTTGCCTATAATCGTGTGTGAAAATTGTTGCTAAGGGTTCTCTGGTCTTGACCTGCATATCACCTCTTCTCTTAAATCATTCTTACCAACAGTTGTAGAGAGCATCTGATATGGTGGATCTCTTCTCTTAAATCATTCTTACCAACAGTTGTAGAGAGCATCTGGTATGGTGGACCTCTTCTCTTTTTTCTGTGCAGGACTAGCCTTTGAACTTGCCCCTACTGGGACAGTAGTCGCCACAGATGCCTCATCTTGGGAGAAGGGGACATTTTCTGTGGAGGTCTGTCCATGGTATGATGGTTTGTCTTGTAAACATCCCATACATCCTCATCTTGGAGATGAAGTTGATGGTCCTACTGTTGTGGGAGCTTTGAGTACCTCCCTTTAGTTGTGACTTCCATTCAAACTGTGACAGTATGATGGTATAGTACTGTACTACATACCCTAAAGTGCCCACTTGGAAGAATTTGCCATGTAAGGAACTTCAGTGCAATGGAAGAAGCTGGACTGAAGGGCAGTCATTTTAGAATTAGACCTGAACTGAACTATGCAAGGCCTTAACCTCTGTAGTACAGAAATAAGTCTAATTCAAGTAAAAAAGTGTTTGTTTTCTGTTTAATTGTTTGGCTGCCCACTAAAGTGTGCTAGCCTGTACTACTGACTTATTGCCTTTTCTGCATTTCTGTGTGATGTCCTTCAAGAATGCAACTGCAGTCATAACATGTGGGTTGTCCTGCCTCAGGCAGCCCTCGGTCGGCCGGATTCCAAAGTCTGGGTCCGATGTCGGCTGATGTCGCATCTCTCTCCGACGTCAGAGTGGCTGGAGTATATAAGCATCAGCCGACACCATTTTCTTCAGTCTTTCTTGCCGCGCGGTGCCCGAAGCAGAAGCAGTTCGCAAGTGCCGGTCGGTCAGCTCCTGTATTTTTCGATACCGAAGTCATCAAAAAAGCTAAGTACCCCATTGGGGACCTTTTCTTGCCTCAGCTGATGTCAGAAATAACTGAAAAAGTTAACAATTGTCTTTCTTGTGGTAAACAAATACCTCATAAGGATTTCCACTCTTACTGTCTTCCTTGCCTGGGCCCAGACCACGACGTCCCGGCCTGTGTAGCCTGTGCTCGCTTCAACAAGCGCACTCTCAGGCGCCGGGCGGAGTTCGCTGAAGACTTTTTTGCCGATAAATTTGCTTACAACATGCCGTCGGATCTTCCGACATCGCAAACTCCCAAAAAGCGAAAAGACCGGGACCGACATCCTCGGCCCATGTCTACCACCGACTCCACACCAAAACCTAGCGCGAGTGCTCCGGTTCCCCCTGAGACGGTCTCTCCACCGCTCCGAACCGAAGACACCGCATTACCAACGACTCTGATTCCGGACATCACTCCGACGCCTGTTATCGATTTTCCTCCGGATTCTGAAACCGAGGAAATGCCCGAGACCATTGCTGTAGACAAGGTCACTCCTGCACGTGGAGCTGCCAGGCCTCCTATGGCCATGTCTATTAAGGCCTACACTAGAGCTAAGGCAGCCAGCAAAACAAAACATACTACTTCTAAATCCTTTCCTCAGCCTACTCCAGAGAGACAAATTATGTCCATGGCTGCTGATTTAATTTCCATGATTAGAGGTTCACAGGCCCATCCTGAGAGAGGATCCCAGCCTCCTCCTGATAAAAGGCCCAGGGTTGAACCCTCTGAACCTATTCCTTCTGATGAAGACTCTGAGGGCTCCGTCCACTCTGATAGCCAGGAAGAGCTCTTCCACACCTATGAGGACTCGGATGCAGAAGATGCAGAAGATTCCATCCCCTCGGCCTCCCCTCCTGAGGATATTTCTTTTGGGGAAGTTCTGCACACCATGAGGGAACATTTTAAGCGGCAAGGTCAGGAATATTCCAGCCCCAGCACAGGCCCTTAGCTATTCCTCCTGTACTTGATGTTCTGGATGATCTATATTCTGACTTTAGTGCTACCCCTGATTCTCTCCCTCCTGCTCCAGCCAAGCCAGACAGGTATTACAGGGTCCCAGAAACTCATTCCCATTTATTCAGGGCCCATTCTGCTGATTTGGAAACTATTTCACAGGGGCCTAAAGGAGTTTCAGCCTCCACCTCTAAAAATCCATTGCCCTCCAACAGGGAGGCCAGGTCATTAGAAAGATGGGGTAAAAAGGTTTACACATCCACTACATTATCTATGAGAGCTTTAAATTGCCTTTTTCATATGTTACAATATCAGGACTACCTTTTAGAAGATTTACAAAAAACTTTAGCCACTCCTGATCCTTTAGACAGGAAAACTTTGCAGGAAGCTGTACATAACACTCAGCAAGTAAGCAATCACTTCCTGCAGTGTGGATATGATGCACTGGAAGCTTCATGTAGGGCAGCTATGACAGGGGCAGTCATTCGTAGACATGCCTGGTTAAAGGATCAACCTCTACCAGATCATGTAAAAGCAAAACTACTGGATGCACCTTTGGAAAAGAACAAGCTTTTTGGTACAAATGCTAAGGATGTGTTAAAGACCATCGAAGAGAAAGCAAAATCAGTTCAGACGGTGAAAGACTTCCTCCAAGTTCAACCCCCCCAGATTCAGTAGGAATTGGCCTTCTAAAAACTCGTCCTTTCCTAATACAGAAAAGTTTCAAAGGGGTAAGAACAGACGTGGCCGAGGAAGAGGCCAATACAGAGGCCCTTACAGAGGATGACAATGGCAGCCAGGAAGCCAAAGAAGTGACACAGGGGTTTCACCTGCCCCACAACTACAATCTCAATGACTTTCCTCTACTACCGCCTACCAGGGAACAAATAGAAGCTCCCCTGGGTGGGAAATTATCTCTGTTTGCAGAAAATTGGCACAGACTGACAAAGGACAAATGGATTTTGGACATTGTAGACTGAGGGTACAGGTTTCATTTTCATACCTTACCAAGAAAACAAGGCATGCCAAACCTACCACAAAACCAGAGGGCAGAGGCTATCAAGCAAATCACTCTGCTGACTCGGATGAAAGCAATAGAAAGAGTTCCACAACAAGAACAAGGCCAGGGGTTTTACTCAAGACTGTTCCTTGTTCCAAGAAAAGAATCTCAATGGAGACCAGTACTGGACTTGTCCGCATTAAACACCTTTCTCATAGTACCAAAGTTCAAAATGCTGACTCTACAGCAACTCCTTCCCATGCTGGGCAAGGGGTCTTGGCTGATTACTCTGGACTTCAAGGAGGCATACCTGCATGTCCCTATCAGACACAGCTGCAGAAGACACCTCAGATTTCTTGCAGAGCCAGAGCATTATCAATTCTCAGCATTGCCATTTGGCTTATCTACTGCGCCCAGAGTATTTACAAAATGCCTGGCTTCAGTAATTGCTCATTGCAGGCTCCAGGGAATACAAATTTACCCGTACCTGGATGACTGCCTCGTACAAGCGGACGACAAATTGATGTTGACAAAAAACCTGGACTCTGTCATACGATTACTTCAATCTCTGGGATACACAGTCAACTTCCAAAAGTCAAGACTGCAGCCATCCCAGCAAATAATCTTCTTAGGAGCCAAACTAGACACAGCCTCTCAGATGGCTTACCTGACAGAAGACAAGCAAGAGAAGTTAACTCATTACTTCAAAGGTTTAGCAAAACTCACCCAGATGACTGCAAGGAGATTCCTACAGGCCCTGGGTTACATGGCATCCTGCATTCTCCTGGTTCCATTAGCAAGACTACACATGAGAAAGCTTCAATGGTACCTAAAAAGCATTTGGTCTCAACACAGCAACAACTTGGAGACAATCATTCCATGCCTACAAAAGGAATTCCTATGGTGGGCCTCGGTGAGCCAGGCAAACACAGGTATGTCATTCAAAAAACCACAGATAACACAGACCATGACCACAGATGCCTCAGACCTTGGATGGGGGGCGCACATGGAAGGCAGGTGTATACAAGGACAATGGTCTCCAAAGGAAGCACATCTGCATATAAACCAAAAGGAAATGCTGGCAGTAATGCATGCCATCGAGGCCTTTCAACACCAACTCCAGCAAGGTCATTTACTGATACGGACAGACAACACCACTGTGATGTGGTACATAAACAAGCAAGGGCACCCACTCTTACCCCTTTGCAGACTGACAATGCATCTTTGGGAGAAATCACTGAGTCTAAACATCCAGTTACAATCCCAGTTTGTTCCAGGAAAAGACAATGTGTTGGCGGACAGCCTAAGCAGGAATTTCACAGATCCACACGAGTGGAGGTTACATCCAAGACCTTCAGACAACTCACTTGACATGGGGCAAGCCAGAAGTGGACCTATTTGCCTCTCATCTCAACCATCTTCTACCAAAATTCTGCACAAGGACATACCATCCAAAAGCTTGGAAAATAGATGCCCTCTCATTCAACTGGAACTCACTAACAATCTATGCATTCCCACCTCTGCCACTGATGACCTCAGTATTAATAAAGATCAGAGCAGAGAAACCCAAGGGAATCATAATAGCTCCAGACTGGCCAAGACAACACTGGTACCCATTACTACGGAGCATATGTCACACCAGGAGGTGGGCCCTTCCCCAATGGCCTCTACTTCTGACTCAACACAACTTCGAAACAGTGCATCCAAATCTACAGACACTGCAGCTAACAGCCTGGGAGATCCCATAAATAACTTCAGCCTATCTGTCTCCAAGGAAGTTCAGCGGATACTAACAGAGGCTCTAAGACCATCCACCAGAAAGGTTTATTTAGCAAAGTGGAAAAGATTCAGCAATTGGAACACCAGCAAGGGACTTGATGCATCACTGTTGAACATCCCACTCATCTTGGAATATTTGGCAGATATGTTAAAGAACGGCCTCTCACATTCTTCCATAAAGATACATGCATCTGCTATTTCAGCTAGATACAACACTGATCCTCCTGTTTTTTCACACCCTTTACTAAGGCAATTCCTCAGGGGAATCAAGAACATTAAGCCACCAAGAAAGGCCCCAGTGCCAGCCTGGGACCTCAATTTTGTTCTAGAAAAACTGACTCTACCTCCATTTGAGCCAGCAGCTTCAGTTGACTTGCAATTTCTCTCTTGGAAAACAGCTTTCCTGTTGGCAATTACATCAGCAAGAAGGGTTTCGGAGCTACAGGCCCTAATGGCAATACCACCCTTCATTATTTTTCACAGAGACAGGGTTTCATTAAGGACAAACCCTACTTTCATGCCAAAGGTGGTAACTAGGGTTTCTTTAAATCAAGCAATTCATCTACCAGCTTTCTTCCCCAATCCAGAGAACAAGGGGGAAAGACTATTGCATACCTTGGACATTCACAGACAACTTCGTTACTACCTGGACAGAACCAAGGCCAGTAGGAAGTCTGAACAACTTTTTGTAGCTTACGCCCCTGCAGTCCAAGGAAAAGCAATTTCAAAACAGACTATTTCAAAATGGATTGGACATTGCATCCGATTCTGTTATTCCTTTCATGGAAAGACTGTTCCAGCTGATGTCAGACCACATTCCACCAGAGCTACAGCCATCTCTACAGCATTCTTAAGAGGGGTGCCTACTAAGGACATTCTAGAAGCTGCTACATGGAGCTCCGTGCATACATTCTCCAAGCACTACAATCTCCCTCTATACTCCAGATCCAGAGCAGGCTTTGCTTCGGCAGTCCTGCAGGATTTGATTGCCACACCATCTTTTTCCTAGAGCATTCCTCCTCCCCCAGCTAAGCTATGGTATTCTACCCACATGATGTCCTTCAAGGATGCATCTGCAGTCCTAACAAATGGGTTGTCCTGCCTCAAGCAGCCCTTCGGTCGGCCGGATTCCAAAGTCTGGGTCTGGCCTCGGCTGATGTCGCACTTCACCCGACGTCATAGCTGCTGTTAACCGGGTATAAAGGCATCAGCCTACGCCATTTTCCTCAGTCTTTCTTGCCGCGTGGCGCCCGAAGCAGAAGCTGTTCGCAAGTGCCGGTCGGTCAGAACCAGAGATTGCTACTACCGAAGACTTCTAAAAAGCTAAGTACCCCATTGGGGACTCTTTCTTGCCTCAGCCGATGTCAGAAAAAGTGAATAACTGTTTAACTTGTGGGAAACAAATACCTCATAAAGATTTCCACTCTTACTGCCTACCTTGTTTAGGCCCAGACCACGCGTAGCAGCTTGTCTAGCCTGTGCTTCCTTCAACCGACGGACACTTAGGACGCCGGTCGGAGTTTGCAGAGGAGTTTTCTGCTCCGCTTTTGCTTACAACATGCCGTCAGAGACTCCGACTTCACAATTAGCTAAAAAGCGTAAGGAAAAGGACCGACACTGCGGTCAGCGGTTTCGCGAAACCGCGGTTAAGCCAACCAGTGTCTCTGTTTCGCTGAAACCGAGCCCTCGGTTCTTCCTTCGGCCGAAAGCATGCCTCCTACAACCGAGGCCTCATCCAGCATGGCTGAATCTGCTACTGAAATTCCACTTGCTCTTACAGGTTCTCAGGATTTATCAGATACTATCCCTTTAGATATATCTACTCCTGCACGTGGAGCTGCTTAGGCCCCCTGCATCCATGTCAAGTAAGGCTTTTACCAGGGCTAAAGCAGCTAAATCAACAAAGACCGTGCCTGCTAAAACCCCCTCTCACAGGCCTAGCTCTAGTACTCAAATGCTTAGTCTAGCAGAGGATCTCATTTCTTTGATAAGGGGATCCCAGCCTCACCCTGACAGGGCCTCTCACCCCCCTCCAGAGAAGAGGCCTAGAGCAGAGCCCCCTGAGCCAGTTTCTACAGATTACTCCTCTGATGATTCAGAAAATACAAACCCTCCAGAAGGCCCTTATTCTCCATATGAGGACTCTGATGCAGAAGACTCCATTCCTTCTGCCTCTCCTCCTGAGGAATTTTCTTTTGGGGAAACCTTGCATGCTATGAGAGAACAATTTCAATGGCAGGGCCAGGATTTTTCAGACTCTAGGAAAAGGCTTAGGACCTTTTTACATTTGCCACAGCATAGGCCTTTAGCCATTCCTCCAGTACTTACAGTTGTGGATGATGCATTTAATGATGCTTGTACTGCTCCTGACTCTCTTCCTCCGGCCCCTGCTAAGCCCGACAGATACTACAGGGTTCCGGACTCACATTATCACTTGTATAAGGCTCCTATTGCAGATCCTGAAACTATTTCACAGGGCCCCAAAGCTGTAGCAGCTGCCTCTGCCAAAAACCCCCTCCCCTCTGAAAGAGAATCTAGGGCCTTAGAGAGATGGGGTAAAAAAGTTTATACTTCTGCTACTCTTTCGGCTAGGGCCTTGAACTGTCAATTCCACATGATTCAGTATCAGGAATTTGTTAGATCAGTTAACTAAAAAACTGTCCTCGCCTGAACCTTTAGACCAAAAGTCCCTTCAGGAAATGGTACATAACATTCAGCAGGTCAGTAATCATTCCTTAAAATGCGGCTATGATGCACTGGAGGCTTCCTTTAGATCAGCTATGACTGGTACAGTGATCAGAAGGCATGCATGGTTAAAAGAGCAATCCTTACCAGACCATGTAAAGTCAAAGCTCCTAGATGCTCCCATGGAAAAGCACAGTTTGTTTGGCTCCCCTGCACAGCAAGTGTTGAAGAAGGTGGAAGAGAAAGCAAAATCTGTCCAGACAGTCAAGGATTTCTTACAGGTCCAGCCTCCGAGGTTTAGTAGGAACTGGCCTTCCAAGAATTGGTCCTTTCCAGACACCAACAGAGCACAGAGAGGCAGGAATAGGCGCCCAAGAGGCAGAGGTCAATCCAGAGGTGCCTACAGGGGACGTCAGTGCCAGCCTAACAACCAGAGAAGTGCTGCCACAGATCCAGCCACTACCACTTCCACAGGACAATCACAGTGACTTGGCTCTGAAACCACCTACCAGGGAACAACTAGAAGCACCCTTAGGTGGAAAGCTAGCCTTATTTTCAGTAAACTGGCATTACATTACAGGAGACAAATGGATTTTACAGACAATAGACAAAGGTTACAGGTTTCACTTCCATACTCTACCAAGGAAGAGAGGAATGCCAAACCCACCTCCAAATCAAAAGACAAACGCTCTAGAGCAAATAGACCACTTACTAAGGATGAGAGCTATAGAAAAGGTACCATCTATGGAACAAGGGCAAGGATTTTACTCCAGACTTTTCCTGGTGCCAAGAAAGGAAAACCAATGGAGACCTATTCTCGACCTGTCCGCTCTGAACACACATCTCATTGTTCCAAAATTCAAGATGCTGACCCTACAGCAGCTTCTTCCCATGCTGGGCAAGGAGTCTTGGCTGGTAACTCTAGATCTCAAGGAGGCATACCTGCACGTCCCCATACGACCAAATTGCAGAAGATACCTCAGATTTCTTGCAGGATCAGAGCATTATCAATTCTCAGCATTGCCTTTTGGCTTATCTACTGCGCCCAGAGTATTCACGAAATGCCTGGCATCAGTAATTGCTCATTGCAGGCTTCAGGGAATTCAAATTTACCCATACCTGGACGACTGCCTGTTACAAGCGGACAACAAAAACAAATTAACAAAAGATTTGAGAAAGGTCATTCACCTATTGCAAGCCCTGGGATACACAGTCAACATAAAAAAGTCAAGGCTGATACCATCCCAAAGGATAACTTTCTTGGGTGCAGAACTGGACACATCAAGCCAAATGGCATTCCTCACAGCAGAAAAGCAGAAGCACCTACCACTCTATTTCATGGCATTAACAACGCAGAACCAGCTTACAGCAAGGAAAGTCCTGCAAGCCCTGGGTTACATGGCATCCTGCATAATATTGATTCCACATGCCAGACTACATATGAGGAAGTTGCAATGGTACGTAAGGAATTTATGGTCTCAGCACAAGCACAGCCTAGAAACCCAAATTCCAATAATTCCATGCCTGAAGCAAGAATTCCAATGGTGGGCTCAGGCCTGTCAATTGAACAAAGGGCTGCCCTTCCACAGCCCTCACCCAAGCCAGACTATCACCACGGATGCCTCAGACCTCGGTTGGGGGGCACACATGGTGGACAAGTGCATACAAGGCTTATGGACTCAAGACCAGCTGAACCTACACATAAATCAAAAAGAGATGCTGGCAGTAAAGCTGGCAATTCAGACATTCAAACCGTTTCTTCAACAAGGTCATTTGCTGATAAGGACGGACAACACCACAGTTATGTGGTATATCAACAAACAGGGAGGCACACATTCATATCCTCTATGCCGGATGGCAATGGACCTCTGGAATGTGGCCCTGAACCTCAACATTCAGCTCCAGGCAATATTTGTGCCAGGAAAGGAAAATATACTAGCAGACATCTTAAGCAGAACTACCACGGATGCCCACGAATGGATGCTGCATCCAGACATCTTCAAATCCATTACAAAGTAATGGGGACTACCAGAAATAGACCTATTCGCATCCCCACACAACCACCAATTGAAAAAATTCTGCACAAGGACATACCACCCACTAGCTTGGAAGGTGGACTCCCTATCTTTCAGTTGGGAAAACCTGACAGCATATGCATTCCCACCTCTTCCTTTGATGCACAAAGTGCTACTGAAGATCAAAGAAGATCACCCAAGGATCATCCTGATAGCTCCAGACTGGCCGAGGCAGCATTGGTACCCACTACTGAGGAGTATGTCTCGGTAACACACATGGCCTCTACCCCTAGTTCCTTTACTGCCAACACAGAACAACTTCCAAATCCTGCATCCAAACTTGAAAACACTGCAGCTAGCTGCTTGGAACATTGCATAAGACAAAATAATCCAGATTTATCTCAAAGGGTTAAAGACATTATCTTGGAGGCTCGCAGACCCTCAAGAAGGAAAAACTTATTCAGCAAAATGGAAAAGATATCTCATTTGGAGTGCAGCAAAAGGAGAAAATGTATCACTGGCAAACATAGCTAACATCCTGGAATACTTAGCAGAGCTTTTCCACAATGGCCTGTCCTACTCCTCCATTAAGATTCATGCGTCAGCAATTTCAGCAGAATACAACATGGATCCTCCAGTCTTTTCTCATCCTCTACTCAGGCAGTTCCTGAGAGGAATTAAAAATGTAAAGCCACCAAGGAAGCCACCATTGCCTACATGGGACTTGAACTTTGTGTTAGAAAAGTTGACACTTCCCCCTTTGAACCAGCAGCAACAGCAGAATTACAGTACTTATCTTGAAAACTGCTTTCCTGCTTGCAATCACTTCAGCAAGAAGGGTTTCTGAATTACAGGCATTAATGGCAGTACAGCCCTTCCTTATCTTCCATCAGGATAGAGTGTCCATGAGAACTAATCCTACTTTTATGCCAAAGGTGGTCTCCAGGGTATCATTAAACCAAGCAATCCACCTACCTACATTCTTCCCCAACCCACAGAACAGGGGGGAAAGACTACTACATACCTTGGATGTGCATACACAATTGTCCTACTACCTGGACAGAACCAAGAACAATAGGAAAACTGACCAGCTTCTGGTAGCATATGCAACAGGAATGGAAGGAAAAGCAATTTCAAAACAGACAATCTCAAAATGGATAGGAAATTGCATTAGATTTTGTTACTCTTATCATGGAAAGACAACTACAGAAAACATCAGACCTCACTCCACAAGGGCTACAGCCACTACTACAGCTTTTTACGAGGTGGCTACCAAAAACATTTTAGAGGCTGCTACTTGGAGCTCCGTGCATACATTTGCCAAGCATTACAATCTACCTTTATACTCCAGATCCCGAGCAGGTTTTGCCACTGCTGTTTTGCAAGGGATCTTAACTACACCATAATCTTCTTAGTACCTCCTCCCCCAGTTTGGCTATGGTATTCTATCCATTTGTTAGGACTGCAGATGCATCCTTGAAGGACATAGTACAGTTTTGTACCTACCATAAATGTAGATGTCCGAGAGGTATGCATCTGCAGTCAGGATTACCCACCCTCCTTCCCCTCTGTGGTACTCCTAGGGTGTTTGCCCATCTTGTAGCTAGCTGGGGGAATCTATTATGGTGTATTTGTTTGTATATATGTATATACATGTTTATTTCTATTTGTTCTCTATTGTTTGGAAACATTTGCATTTATCCAAATTTAGCCTTCCTAGAGGGCACCTGGCATCTGGGGCAAGAAACACTGAGGAAAATGGTGTCGGCTGATGCCTTTATACCCGGTTAACAGCAGCTATGACGTCGGGTGAAGTGCAACATCAGCAGAGGCCAGACCCAGACTTTGGAATCCGGCCGACCGAAGGGCTGCCTGAGGCAGGACAACCCATTTGTTAGGACTGCAGATGCATACCTCTCGGACATCTACATTTATGGTAGGTACAAAACTGTACTTTATGACTGCAGTTGCATTCTTGAAGGACATAGTACAGTTTTGTACCTACCATAAATGTAGATGTCCGATAGACATGCAACTGCAGTCGGATTTTCCCTCCCTCCATACCCCTCTATGCCTAGGGTCCACTCCTATCCCTGTTTCTCTTAGCTGGGGATATCTGTTATGGTGTATTTGTTTTATTGCTCATTTATTTGTTTGGAATCCTGTTTTTGTCTTCCAATTGATTACAGCCTTCCTTGGAGGGCACCTGGCATCTGGGGCAAGAAACACTGAAGAAAATGGCGCCGCTGATGCTTATATATTCCAGCCGCTCTGACGTCGGAGAGAGGTTCGACATCAGCCGCCGGACCCAGACTTTGGAATCCGGCCGACCGAGGGCTGCCTGAGGCAGGACAACCCACATGTTATGACTGCAGTTGCATGTCTATCGGACATCTACATTTATGGTAGGTACAAAACTGTACTTTTCTATTTAAAAACAAAAAAACCAAAAACATATTCCTTGTTTTCCTGCCTCTCCTAAACTAGTTAGACCAGTTCACAGGCCTTGCTGTATCCTGGGCTGTGTTGTAGTTCCTGTGTTGTCCATTGCCTTACTTGGATAGAAGGAAGTTTCTTAGCTCACCAGTGGGAGTGGGGAGCCTTGAATAGCCTACCTGTCCTTGAGGGAAGTAACCTCAGCACAAGAAGCTGTAGTAATTGGTCATTTTGGACCATTTCTAGCTCTTTTGAAGTTCCCTGGTTAAAATCTGCCTCTGGCATTTTTTGAAGCCATATTGCTCAGACACAGCTCCACGTGGTCCTGTTGAGTCTTTCTGGCTACAGAGAACTGAAAAAAGCGACTGCTTTCCTGATTAAGTATCCTGCTGTTTTTTTATATTTTTTACCTTCTACTGCTTACCTAGAGCAAGCTTTAACTGTTTTCATAGTTATTTACTGCATTTTTTATTATCTGCACTTAAAAGTACATTTTAGTCGAAATTAGTCTAATTCAAGTCGAAAAGTGTTTGTTTGCTGTTTAATTTAATTGTTTGGCTGCCCACTAAAGTGTGCTCGCCTGTACTACTGACTTATTGCCTTTTCTGCATTTAGCGCGGAGTTGCCACTAGAGCACCATTGGGCAGCGCCGGTTAAACAAGGTTAAACTATTTCTGGCTCTGTAAAGTCTGCTCTTCATTTTTTCCCTTTGAACTGCTCTACTTGTAATCTAAACAGTCTATTCTGTATCTGTAAAGCTCAGCACGTGTTCCTAAAGCATTTTTTAGTCAGGTAAAGCACTTCTATATTATACAAAGTACTTCACTAGCTTAAAACTTTCTTGAGTACCCACTTCCCTATAGGTCCTTTCTGACTCAGTTACACAGCAAAATTTTTCATTTCTTCTAGCATGTCAAAGGGTCAGTTGCTAGAGTCCTCTCCTGCTCAGCTGGTGAATCTGGGAATATTGAGGCAATGTTACAATTGCCTCATGTACACAGACAACCCTCTCCTCCTCCCACAAAACACAAATACATGCGAGAGATGCAACTATATAGCCAAACTGGAGGCTGAGCTCTCTCAACTTAGGACTGGCAAAACCAGACAGGAGGAGAAGGTAACCACACACACCATAAACCCAGTCTCACATAGAACTATCACAACTACAAATCAAACACATAAACACACAAAGACATACTCGGAGGCACTGATCAAAAATCTACCAAAACAGCAAAGGCCTCCAAAGCAGACACCCAAACAACTGCCACCTCATGACATAACACAAGCAACACATAGATCACAAAGTCAGTGTGCAAATCAGTCACAACCCTTAAGGCCAAACACAATGCCAGACACACTTGTCATAGGTAACTCCATAGTCAGACACACTGACGTCCCACTCACCAGACTGAACAAGGAGAGGTTCACAGTAAGCTGCCTGTCGGGCGCTAGAATCCGCCACATAACACAAGCACTCAGGTCACTCCACAGCAAGTACAAGTATGACTCAGTCATTGTCCATGCCGGTGTGAATGACCTGAGACGTACCTCCCTGGACTACATGAAAAGAGACATAAAGGAGCTCTCAGATTATGTAGCCCAGGCTGGTATGACCCTGACCCTGAGCAGTATCCTACCTTCACCAAGAATGATGCCACAATACAGAGACAAAATGATCAGTTTTAATAATTGGCTTAATTTCTGGTGTCATTCTAAGGGGATCCAATGTCTGTCTGCCTGGAATGACATGCTTGACAAGCCACGCTGCTTCACAAGGGATGGCTTGCACCTGTCACCCCTGGGTTTCCGGATATTGGCAAAGGCTCTTGCCACCCCCATAGTGCCTTTTTTAGACAAGGCTCAAATTCTAAACCCACCGCCCTAGAAAACAATAATGGAAAAAAACTAAGGGTAATGCTGCTCAATGCCAGAAGTCTAAATCTCAAGATGCATGCCCTCGAAGCCCTCCTCAGTATGGAGAACATCGATGTCTGTGCTGTGACTGAAACCTGGTTCAAGGCTCCTGAGAGCACCCCGGCACTATCAGGTTTTACCTCATATCATGCTCCGCCCCAAAACCCGGACCGTACCACAAAAGGAGGGGTGTATCCATATTCATCAAGGATACCCACACCTCCAGGCTGGTGGCAACTCACGAAGCATCAGAGACCATTCAGGTGCAATTAACCATAGGCAAAACTGCTCTACCATTTGTAGCATGTTACAGGCCACCCTCTCAAACTCAGGAACCCCACACAGCCTTCCTGAAGACTCTGGAGAGTATAAATGTCTCTCCAAACACCATCATATTGGGTGACTTCAACTACCCAAACATAGACTGGGAACATTACTCAAGCCCCAATACCCTAGCCCAACGGTTCCTGGAGTTCATAAACTCAAATGCTATGGAACAACTTGTCACCATTCCCACAAGAGGTGAAAATATACTAGACCTGATCATCACAAACATGGGGAGAAAATGCTCCACACCGGAAGTATATCCCTCATTGGTGAGATCAGACCATAAACTAATCTCACTGGAGATCCACATCCCGCCCCCACCCCCAACAAAAAAGACCACAGTGAAGAACTTCTCAAAAGCCAACTTCACACTTCTTAAGACTGGTGTGGTATCCTTCAAAGGCCCCTGAGCCATTGGAAACCACAACCCACGCTGCTGAATCCCTTACAAATGCTTTCTGCGAGCACCTCCAGGATTGCATGGATCAAGCAATCCCAAATAAAATCAAGACCTTTCCACCAAAGGCAAGCACCCGATCTGGTGGACCCCAGCCATAAACAAACTTTACAACAAGAGGAGAAAGCTACTACAAGATAGAGCAAAATCCCTAAAAGGGAAGACATCTCTGATCAATACTAGTAAAAAACTACGATCACTCATAAAATCATCCAAGGCTAACTTTGAGAGAAAAATCGCCAAGGACTCAAAAGACAATCATAAGGCCTTCTTTAGCTATGTTAGAAATCTGGGTGGAAACTCCCAGATATGCTCAGAATTAGTCCAAAATGATACAAAAATCACTGAACCCACAGACATTGCAAACATACTGGCAGACAGGTTCAGTGAAAATTTCTCCCCCCCCCCCCAAAAGGAGAAATATCTATCCCAGCAGAGTGTAGCCTCCCAATCATCTCAAATGCCCAGGTGAGAGCTGCTCTCTCAAGCTAAAAACACAGCATCAATGGGACCGGATGGTGTCCCCAGCTGTGTGCTACACGAACTCAGTAAGGAACTAAACCCACACATAAGGCTGCTGTTTAATCTTAGCCTTACCACAGGATACGTACCCAAAGAGTGGCGTACGGCAACTGTGGTCCCACTCCACAAAGGCGGTGCTTCTACAGACCCTGGTAATTACCTCCCCATAAGCTTAACAAGCCTGGTCTGCAAAGCTATGGAGAGGATCATAATGGAACTCATAAATAAAGACATAGGGGACCTACAGACATTGGATCCTACCCAATTCGGCTTTGTCAAGGGCAGATCATGCCTCCTGAACTTGGTCGACTTTTTTGAAACACCAAGGCCATTGATGAGGGTAAGGCAGTTCACACAGCCTACCTTGACCTTGCAAAAGCTTTCGACACAATACCCCACTCGGGTATCATAGAAAAGCTCACCAGCTTAAATGTAAACCCATATGTCACAAGATGGGTTGCAAACTGGCTCAAGGACAGAACCCACAGGGTTAGAGTTGCTGGTGCCATGTCAGACTCCAAGCCGGTCACAAGCGGTGTCCCACAGGGCTCAGTCCTGGGCCCCCTCTTGTTCGGCATCTACTTTTCAGAAGTGCAGGCAAACATAGGAGGATTGTGGCTGACAAAGTTTGCAGATGACTGCAAACTGGGCGCCATAGTTAAAAATCCATCAGACATAGATATCCTTCAGAGAGGTCTCATAGAAATGGATAACTGGTGCCAGAGCCATGGCCTTAAGCTAAACGCCAAAAAATGTATAGTCATACCCTTTGGTAAAAACAAGGTAACCCCAAGTTACCACATAGGTGGCAATCCATTAAGCACAGAAGAGGTTATCAGGGATCTGGGGACCCAAGTTGACAGTAACCTTTCTTTTGACACTCTCATTGCCAAAGTGGTTAGGAGGACCTTCTACATTGCCCACCTGATTATGAAGGGATTCACATCCAGATCAAGGGAGGTCATTGTTCCCCTGTACTCTTCACTTATCAGACCAATGATTGAGTACAATGCCTCATTCGGAATGCATCTTACCCGACACCTGCAGCAATTGGAAAGACCCCCAAGTTCCTCACCAAAAGGATAAAGGGGCTCAAAAATATGCCATATGCTGCCCGACTGAAGAAACTCCAGCTCTATTCAGTCGCATACCGTCTGCTCAGAGGTGACCTGTGCCTGACATATAAGGCCATGTCCAACCCGGAATTAATGGACATGCTCCACCTCAAAAAATCCAAATCCACCAGAGCCACAAGAGCAAGAGACTTAAACCTCAACACGGATATAAATAGGATGTGCTGGAGGGACAGATTCATCACCCAGAGACTCCCTATGCTGTGGAACAAAATCCCGGAACATGTGAGACAGAGCACCTCGCTGGCTCTGTTCAAGAGGAATCTTGACCAGTGGATGGGAGATCATAGGTTTACCCCGGGGATCATTTCTGTATCACTGCTGGACAGAGGCACGGCAAACTAATGGGTATAGTATTCTTCAACCTAAGGGGTGGTGAAAGCCACACAACTCTGGCTAGGCTTATAAATGCCCTAGGGCAGATAGCCTAGTATGAACCTATGAACAAAGCAATGAGAATGTCAGTTAAGTTGCAACATTCCTGAGAAATCAGTCTGCCTTGACTCAGCAGAACTATTTTGATGTCTCATGTCACTCAATAGTGGCTCAGTTTTCAACCACTGCGGGCCATGCTATCTTTTTGCATCCAGTCCAATGCAAAATCTAGCACATACTTTGCCTTGATCCCAGAGATTGGCAGTTCCAGGGAGATGCACTGGTTGAGCAGTGGCCTTCTAGGATCTTTAATGCTCATCTGCCTGTGCCTCTGATACCCAGATTCTTACAGAAAATGTTTTGGTGCAGAGCAACAGAAGCCTCACTCAGATCTCCAGAACCTGAAGATAACTACTTGGTTATTATGGACATTACTGGAACTGGAGAAACCAAGTATTTTTGTGCTGCAGGCTGCCTCCCTGGAAATAGAACCTCTTGAGGGGCTGTGTTCCTGAGGTTTTAGCTCTGGTCAACAGATTCAGGGGCTATATTTCAAAGATTAGGGTGCATTTGGCAGAAATTTCAAACTTTCTTCAACAGATCTATCACTACATCCCATAGACTATGTAAAGGTTTCTTAAAGGGGTTATTACTGCTTGGGCCCCCCAGTGACACAAACCCCATCCCCTCCATGTCTTCTGAATTTTGTGCTGGAAGCTGTAACACGACTGCCCTTCAGTCCAGCTTCTTCCATTGCACTGAAGTTCCCTTACACGGCAAATTCTTCCAAGTGGGCACTTTAGGGTATGTAGCCCAGATGGTTTCATTTATCTGACTATACTGCTTTTGCATAAGAACAGGTTTTCCTTATCCCCAAAGTGTAATCAGTTCATAAATCGTCTATTTTTTTTTCTAATTACCAACAACCAAGTGTATACAGTGCGTGCACTGTTTACAAACAGCTGACCAATTTGCACTGCTTAAAGTACCTTGGAAAGGACTCCAGTTTTGTCATCTGTGACTAACAAGATGGGATCTAGGCAAACACTGTCCAGGTGGGCTGCCTGACTGTATTTACTACTTCTGCCAGTCTCAGTAAACCATTGCCATGCAAACTAAAAGCTCATTCAACACATTCTGCAGCTGCATGTACAGCCTTCAAAAATTCTGTGTTCCAGCAACTTGGTCCACAATGCAAGAAAAATGCTATAAATTGGTATTTGATTTCAAGATCTAGGGCTTCTTTTGAAGCTCCATACTTCAAGGATCTCTTGTCATGCCACCCAAGTGTTTAAGTTGCTGAGGACACCGATACAATGAGTTGGCTTGGATGGGAAGAAGAGGATATGGTAGTCATCTACTTACCATGATGGACTCTTGCAATCTGAATTTTTTTCATTTGCTCTTCAACCTGTGGTACTCTGATCCAGCACGGATCAGACATGGCCACGTTTTCTAGCATGAGATCTGAGCTTCAAGCTCTTCCCCTACCCACAATGCCCCTGTCTCCCTCCTCCCCTCATATCTCATTTGCTATGCATCTAGCTAGTAAGTACTGGTAAGTAATTGTTTGAAAACTTTTCTTTCTACTTTATGCATCTCTTCTTAAGCTCGTTTCTTTAGTGTACCCCTACCCTTGCACTCAGGTCTCTCTCTCCTATCTGTGTAAAAATAAGTAAAAGCCTCTCTCTACCCTTTTTCCTTCGTATCTGTAATAGTGTGTGTTTTGTTCCCATACTGTGCAGAGACCCTGAGACCAGGGTTCAGGAAATCCACAGGGTGTGGGCAGAAGTTTCTGCCTTCTGACGGTCACACTCTTAAGTGGGGAACTCCTAAGCAACACCACACACAGATGACACCTGCTCGATCTGCATGGGATTCATCCCCCATGCATTGATCGACAGGAGGAACAAGTTGATCCTCATAGGCCCTGCTTCAACTTCGAACTCTGCTCCTGCTTCCTCTGCCCTGGCCTCTGGGACTCAACATGTCACTGTGAGGTCTGAGGACAGGGAGAAGCATAAGCATCAGGACAGACCCATGAAGTGGTTCCCCACCCACACTTACTCTGCTGTCCCTCCGTCCAAGTCTCGCCCAGCTGCAGCCTGGGCTCTCCTTGGCTCCGATCTCCATGCTTCTACCCAGAGCTGGAGGTTTCTCGGAGCCAATCCCCGATTTCCTTTTATTCCAATATTGCAGTATTCAACTATTGGGTTTACCTTTCTTAAATAAAAACAAGACTCAACTTCCAAAATGAACACAGGCAAGGAGGCTAGATCCAAATACAAAATATTTATTCACAAGTAATGTGCTTTCAGTTGACAAAATGCACAACCTTTATCAGATAAAATAACTGAACCCAATTCAAAATTTAAATATAAAAACATAATGACGTCATCACATTTTAGATCCAAAGTAAACAGTCACTTAAAATATATATACATAAATAATATGCATTTAAAATTTTTATACATTAAAAATTGAATGTTTTTTTAATATAATTTTAACGTCCATACAAAGATTTAAATTTCAACGTTTTAAAGAACACATTTTATTAAGTCCAGGAAAAGCATAAGCTTTTGTAACATTTGCCACCACAACTCTCTAAGCCAAGCCTTTTGGGACCATAGCCCACCCCTAGGGTGAATCCTAACCTGTTTGATAATCAAAAATAAAAAGAAAAAATCATTATTTTCATTAATATGCCTAGCTAGGGCATTACTATAGTCCCTCCTAGAGATACAGTACTGATGTTCATAAATCCTGTTTCATGTGGCGTTCGGTCTTACCAATATAAAATTGGGGACAACCTCATCTCTCAATCCCTCAGTCAAACTATAAGGGTACCCACGTGCAACAAACATCCTCATAAGGGTATCACATTCTACCTGGAAATCATAATCCAAAGTAGTCATGCAAGCAGCCCTCACTAACTGCCCCTCAACAGATCTCTTCTGAAAGGATGGATCACAACTTTCATAATATAGGAAGCAGCATAGGTGGGTTTTTGATAAATCTTAGCTGTATAACAATTATTACTAATGTCTTTGTTTAAAACATCCAAAAAATGAATAAAATCAGTTTTAAATTCAAAAGTAAACTTTAAAAAGGTGGTTAGTTTAGTTATCTCATCAACAAAACAAGCGGCTTCATCTCGATTACCTTGAAAAAGTATAAAAAAATCTAGATAACGAGTATACCAGACCACATGCTTCTTAAAAATGTCATGTTTTAAAAGTATAGTGTTCTCCCAGTATGACATTACACAATTAGCAAAGCTCCCTTCACATGGGGAGCCCATAGCAATGTCAGATTTCTGGAGATAAAGGTGTCCACCAAACATAATGAAATTAGTTGTTAAGATGATATCCAATAGGTATTTGATTAAGTCAATTTCATCACCCTTAACACCATTCAAATGCAAAAAAATCCCTCACCCAAGAAACCCCTAAACTCTGCGGTATAACTGTGTCAATTGTTTAAACATCATCACAAAAATCCAAGTTGTTAACTGACTCCAAAAAATGCCAAGAGTCACGGCATATTTGTTGTTGATTTGAAAGATTGAGAGATGAGGTTATTTCTAAACTGAATTCAGGATGGTTTAAACCTATACTTTGTAATAGTAATAATGGTGCTTTGGATGTTAATGTGGATAATCAAGTGCAGGTTGAACACAGACTAGGCACTAATAGTGTTAGTAATGTCCCTTTATCTTTTATTACTACCTTTTCTTTAGAAGCCCCTGCAGTATGCTCAGTAATATGTAAAAACTGGGCTTTTCTAATGGATGATGATAGTCTGAGGTATAAGTTACCTGAGATTCCAAAAATAGTTTACAAACAGGGTGCCAACATTAAGAGAACACATGCTATTTGTTCTAGAACAAGCGGGATGTTTAAATGTGGGAATTGTTCCCAATGTAAGCACGTTAAGACTTCTAATAAGTTTTCTATTAGGTCTGGTACATATTTTGTTAAGGATAGATTTAACTGTAATAGTACTGGGGTTGTATATCTTGCAGAATGCCAACGTTGTCCCCAATTTTATATTGGTAAGACCGAACGCCACATGAAAGAGGATTTATGAACATCAGTACTGTATCTCTAGGAGGGACCATACTAATGCCCTAGCTAGGCACATTAATGAAAATAATAATAATTTCTTTTTATTTTTGATTATCGAACAGGTTAGGATTGACCTTAGGGGTGGGCCATGGTCCCTAAGGCTTGAGCTTAGAGAGTTGTGGTGGCAATTGTTAACAAATGCTTATGCTTTTCCTGGACTTAATGAAATGTGTTCTTTAAAATTTTTGTTGAAATTTAAATCTTTGGATAGATGTTAAAATTATATTAAAAAAAGATTATTAAATTTTTAAATGTATAAAAATTGTAAATGTATATTATTTATGTATATATATTTTTAAGTGACAGATTCTTTAATTTTGGATCTAAAATGTGATGCCGTCATTATGGTTTTATATTTAAATTTTGAATTGGGTTCAATTGTTTTGTCTGAAGGTTGTGCATTGTCAGCCGAAAGCGCTTACATTACTTGTGAATAAATTTTTGTATTTGGATCTAGCCTCCTTGCCTGTGTTCGGTTTACCCTTCTTCCTTCCAGTCTCATCCGGACAGGTTTCCAGAGTTTTTCAGTCCCCAGTAGGTGTGTCAGACGTGGCTGCTGAAGTGTGAGCCTTAAAAGTGTCTGCATGCACCTGCCCTCGGAACTTTTCAGAAGCCAGACATATGCCAGGTGCTCCTGTTGCTTGCGGACGTCGGATCGCAAAAAAATTAGATAAGTACCCCATTGGCAAACTCTTCAGTCCTACAGTTTAAATTATAGTTTGTTCATGTCATCAGGAAAAGAGCAAGTGCAACTGTGGTTGGCAGATTCCGCACAAAGATGCACATGACCAATGTGTGTCTTATTTGGGCAAGGATCACTACCATGAAAACTGTACAATTTGTAAGTCAATTGTCCCCAAGACCTTGCATCGTATTCAGGCATTGAACCTGTGTTTAGAAAATCTGAGATTAAAGCAAATGACATTAGGGATGGAGGCCGCGCATGATGTCCTATGTGAACCTCCGAAGAGGCCCAAGACCCTGCAGCGTACTTCTTCAGCTGTGCCTCTACAAGCTGCTCCTCAGCCTGTGACCCACCCAGGCCTGGCTGAGGACCTGGCATCAGCTAGCACTGAGATAGCTAGATGCCACACAATTGAGCGGATGTCACATCCATAGAGGCTACACTGGCATCATTGGAAGATGCTGGGGGGAACCAGTGTTCACTCAGGGTTCGTCTGGTTCCGTCACTGCCATCCCTGCTGCTAATTCGAAGCCTTCAGCTTCCTGGATGCCTGAAGGGCACCTTAAGAAAAAACAGAAATCCAAACATCTGTCATCCTCTGCTGATCAGCCTACCGACTGGCAAATATTTAGCCAGAACTTGTTTAATGCCTTCATGGCCTTTAGGCCAGAAGCTACCACCTTCCCCAGTTCTGTGCCTCCTCTCCTCAGCCCTAGGCCTATTATCCCAGGCAGTAGGCCTGAACAGTTGGATGAGGAAGAGTTCTCTGATTCTTCAGAAGACTCCCTCTTACTCTTCGCAGATTTCCTCCCCCCTGGATTATGGATCCCCAGAGGAAGGCCCTATTGAACCAGATTCCCCTGTGGAAGATTTAACTTTTGAGGAAACTATCCATAAAATGAGGGATTATTTCAAATGGGAGTCTTCAGATATGACTGAAGTACAGAAGAGATTCTATGACCTGATCCAGATTGGATACTCCTAGTCCAACTGCAATTCCTCCTACTCACACAGCCTTCTTTGGATGCCTCTGCCTCCATAAACCCAAATTCTCAGCCTCCAGACCCCCGTAGGGCTGACAGACTTTACAAAGTGCCTCGGTCAGATAAATTACTGATTAAATGTCCTTCAGCTGATCTAGATAATATCTCTATTTCAACTGATAAAGCTTCCAAGATCTTTCCTCCTACTACCATTTTGCCTGCCGATAAGACCATGGAGAGTTTGGGGAAGAAAATGTATACTTCTGCTACCTTGTCCTTCAGAGCAATTGATTACCAAACTCATATTGCTAGTTATTCACTAGCTCTGCTAGACAAAAGGCATCTAAGGAACTAGCTGACATCCCAGAATGTGCAGCAAAAACCTTGTCTTCCCTGCTCACCCTTACTGCACAGGTCAATAGACATTCTCCGAGATGCAGCTATGATGCTATTGACACCTCAGCTGCATCAGCATCTACACTCATAAGGCATTCATGGCTATGCCTTCAACCCCTCCCTGACGACTTCAAAGCAAAGCTTATTGATGCTCCCTTAGATCAGACAGCCCTGTTTTGGTGAAAAAGTGGCTGAACTCTTAAGTCCTTACAACAAAAAGGCAAGGAATTGCAGGGCCTTAAACACCTGTTAGTCTCTCCTGTTACCAAGTTTCATAGAAACTATCCTTCTAAGACTCAATTTATCAGGAAAGCCTCTAGGCCCATGGACCACTCCAGACCCAGAAAAACTTACAAAACAGGCCAGACCATCTCCCCCACAAACCAAAGGCCTCCCTTTCCTGATGAGACAGGTAGTGTCTGACTGCCTGCCAGGCTCACTACCTATCCCCCTCATCCCTCTCCTTGTCAGACTGCCTCTTTCACTGTCTCCCTGTCTGGGAACACATCACCTCAGACAAATGGGTTCTGTCCATCATAAGGGACGGCTACTTCATGACTTGGATAAATCCACCTATAAAACTTGGAATGCCCCAGCCTCCCCCAAGTCACCTTCCCCTTCTGGGTCAGGTACTACAAACCCTCTTAGATCAGGACACTAGAATGCATGCCCTCAGAAATAAAAAGAAAAGGCTTTTACTCAAGGATTTTTCTGGTGCCCAGAAGGGATGGACCTTGGAGGCTCATTCTAGACCTTTCGCTTCTAAATCCTTTCCCAAAGGTACCTACCTTCAGGATGCTCACCCTGCCTACTCTGTTCCCTCTCCTCCTGTTTCATGGGTTCATGGCAACCATAGATGTAAATGATGCCTACCTCCATATTCCTATCAAAGCCACCTTCAGAAAATACTTGAGATTCCTGGCTGGCTCATCCCGTTTTCAGTTCTGTGCATTACCCATTGGTCTATCTACCGCCCCCAGGGTATTCACAAAATGTCTGGCTCCAGTCATTGCATACTGTCACACCCAGGGAATCCAAATATTTCCGTACTGAGATGGTCTACTAATTCAGGCAGTAGATCAAAAGAGACCCTACGCCTTCACAACAGGACTCTTGTACAACTCCTGGAGTCCTTAGGATTTCTGATAAACTTTCTGAAATCCAAACTGGAACCATGGGCTGCAGAATTCGGACAGACATGAAGGCATTCCTATCTCCAGAAAAGGTGACTTCCTTGGCCCAATACCTACTGGCTGCCCTTTAGGCATCTCACCTGACTGCAAGGCAGTTTGAGACTTCTAGGCTACATGACAGTTACCATCCCCGTGCTTAATGGAAGAACTGAGATGGTGGGTGACCCAGGTATCCCACACCCCAGGGCTCTCTTCAGATCCAGATTCCCTCCCACATGATACACACAGATGTTCTTCATCTCACATTGCTGCAGTCCTTACTTATGGGTAGTCCTCGGTCGGCCCGAATACCAAAGTATTAGGCTGACGTCGGTCATGGCGCCTAGATCTGACATCAGAGCGTCAGGGTATAAAGGCGCATGACCGACGTCATATCCTCAGTCTTTTTTGCCGCATGGTCCGATGCAGAAGCAGCGTTGCAAGTGCCGTTCGGCGTTCTGAAATTTTTCGTTTTCGGAGTTTCAGACCGATACCAAGTTGGGCTAAGTACCCCGTTGGGGAATATTTTTGTTTTTCCTTGCCTCAGTTACTTACCGGATGTCAGAAAAAGTGAATAATTGTATTTCTTGTGGGAAACAGATACCACATAGGGATTACCACTCGCTTTGTATTCCTTGTTTGGGACCGGAGCACAACGTAGTTGGGTGTCGGTTTTGTGCTAGGTTTAATAAGCGCACTATAAAACGGAGGTTAGATTGCGCTAGGTTAGTCTTTGGCAAGAGGTGTAATTATAATATGCCGCCGGATGTTCCGGCGCCTGCTTCTACTAAGAAGCAAAGACAAATCTTTAAAGCCTAGGCAGGATGATTCGTCCGTTTTGGACGCCGGACCTTTAGAAGCTACAGCTGAACAGGTGGATCCGGCTGAAGTTTCTGTTGAGTCCCAGGGGGAAACTTTGAATTTACAGGATGTGGCCTCTCAGGAGGCAGGTCAGGCTGAAGGGGCCTCTCAGGTTACTATTCTCCCTTCTATGCCTAAGGTGGTTAGGCCTTCTGCTACTGTTTCTAAGGCTCCTTCTAAGGGCAGGTCTGTCTTGCCTTCCTCTGGTGTCAGTTCTGGTTCTTCAGGGTCTGTGCCTAAAAGCACATGCTTAAAATGGCAGAGGATTTGATTACTTTAATTAGAGGTTCTATGCCCTCCTGATAAGAGGCCCAGGATGGAGCCAGAGTTGGAAAGTTTGGAGCAGGCCTCAGATGATTCAGAGTCTTCTGCTGAAGACATTCAAGATTTCCTCCTTATTCTGATTCTGATGCAGAGGATTCCACTCCTTCTGCTTCTCCTCCAGAGGATTTTTCATTTTCAGAAACTCTGCATTCCATGAGGGAGCATTTTAAGTGGGAGGGACAGGATTACTCTGATTCACGGAAGAGACATAGGGAGTTCTTGTTTTTACCACAGCATAGACCCTTAGCTATACCTCCGGTTTTGGATGTTGTTTCAGATGTTTTCTGAAGCTTCCCTTAATCCAGATTCTGTGCCTCCTGCCCCAGTTAAACCGGACAGGTATTACAGGGTGCCTGAGGCTCATAAATACCTGTATAAGAGTCCTAGGGCGGACCCAGAAACTATTAGTCAGGGGCCTAAGGGTGTTAGAGCCTCTGTTGTTAAGAATCCGGTTCCTCTGGATAAGGAAGCTAGAGCTTTGGATAGATGGGGTAAGAAGGTGTATACCTCTTCTACTTTAGCAATGAGAGCTTTGAACTGCCAGTTTCATATGTTGAAGTATCAGAATTTCCTCCTTTCTCAGCTAAGATCTAAAGTGGATGCTTTGGCAGAGGGCATAGAGTGTAAAGAATTGCAGGATTTAGTGCATGTTTCTGAACAGGTGGGTAAGCACTCTTTGCAATGTGGTTTTGATGCTTTACAGGCTTCTTCTAGGGTGGCTGCCACTGGTTCAGTTATTCGAGGCACGCCTGGCTTAAGGATCAGAATTTGTCTGAGCATGTTAAGTCTAGAATTCTGGATGCCCCTTTACAGTCTGAAGTTTTGTTTGGTCCTCCTGTGGAGTCAGTCTTAAAGAAAATGGAAGACAAGGCTAAGTCTATGCAGACTGTTAAAGATTTTTTGCAGGTACAACCTCCAAAGTTTAGTAGAAATTGGCCTACTAAGGGGTGGACGTACCCTTCTTCTGATTCTCAGTCTAGGGGTAGATCTAGGTGTGGTAGGGGCAGAGCTCAGAGTACCTTCAGGCTGAGACAATGGAGTTCGCCTGCTCAATCTGCTGGTGAGGGCAGGGGCCAGTCCTTTCGTAAACAGGCCCAATGACCTGCATTTTCAGCTGCCAGATTCTTCTTGCCTGGCAGCTCCTTTGGGAGGAAAGTTGGCTCTTTTCAAGCAAAATTGGCATTTAGTCACCCAGGACAAATGGGTATTGGACATTATAAACCGAGGTTACAAGTTCTATTTCCATACCATGCCTCCTTTCAAAGGCATGCCAGACGTCCCTCCTCGGCAAAGGATAGAGGCTCACAGACAAATTTCTTTACTTCTTCAAATAGGAGCTATACAGCCAGTTCCTCTGTCAGAAATGGGCCTAGGATTTTATTCTCGCCTGTTTCTAGTTCCGAAGAAAGGGAACACGTGGAGACCAATTTTGGATTTATCTATCCTCAACACTTACCTGGACATTCCAAAGTTCACGATGCTGACTTTACACCAACTTTTACCTCTGCTGGGAAAAGATCACTGGATGGTTACTCTGGATCTCAAAGAGGCTTACCTTCATGTTCCTATCAGGCCCAGTTGCAGGAGGTACCTGCGTTTTCGGGCTGGAAATTTACATTATCAGTTATCTGCATTGCCCTTTGGCTTATCTACTGCGCCCAGAGTGTTCACAAAGGTTCTGGCTCCAGTGATAGCTTTTTTCAGACTAAGAGGAATACAGATTTATCCTTATTTGGACGACTGCCTGATTATTGCACAAGAAAAGGACGAACTTCTTCATCATCTACAGTATGCGATGGCAGTGTTAAGATGCCTAGGGTATTCTATGAACGAAACAAAGTCCAGTCTAGTACCCTCTCAGGACATGTGCTTTCTGGGTGTGAGACTGAATACAGCTTCCCAGATGGCCTTTTTGACCCCGGACAAACAAAGAAGCCTATCTCTTTATTTCCATCAAATGTCTCTACGGTCCAGGCTGACTGCAAGGACAGTCCTTCAAGCCTTGGGGTTCATGGCATCTTGTATTCTGGTGCTTCCCAATGCCAAATTGCATATGAGGAAGCTTCAATGGTATCTCAAAAATGTATGGACACAGCACTGCCAAGATCTAGACACTGTCATTCAGATAATACCTTGCATTCAGAAGGAGTTTTTGTGGTGGGCTCAGGAATGTCACCTAAACAAGGGACTCTCTGTGACCCGGCCAGAGGCGAGTCAGATTCTAACGACAGATGCCTCGGACAAGGCTTGGGGAGCACACCTCAATGGAAAATGGGTGTAAAACACGTGGCCTGTCAAACTCCAACATTTGCATATCAACTTGAAGGAAATGTTAGCAGTCCAGTTTGCATTGATGGCTTTCAATGATTTACTTCACCCAGGGCAGGTGTTGATTCAAACAGACAACACTACTGTCATGTGGTACATCAACAAACAGGGGGGAACCCATTCTTACCCTCTTTGCAGGCAAGCGATGATTCTGTGGGAAACTGCTCTCAATCTACACCTCAATCTTCAGGCAAGGTTTCTACCAGGAGCACAGAACTCCTTAGCAGATGTATTGAGCAGACAAATAGTGGATCCTCACGAGTGGAAATTGGATCCTCATGTATTTCAACAGTTGACAGTGTTATGGGGAACTCCAGACATAGATCTGTTCGCTTCTCCACTAAATTACCAGTTGCCAAAGTTTTGCACAAAACTGTTTCATCACACAGCTTGGAAGGTGGACGCTCTATCATTCAGTTGGAACAATCTGCATGTATATGCCTTTCCACCTCTGCCTCTTCTTCCCAAGGTACTTTTGAAGGCCAGACAAGACAAGCCAACCATGATTTTGATAGCACCGGATTGGCCTCGACAGCACTGGTACCCACTACTGAGGAGTTTAGTACGAGAACCTCCATGGCCTCTGCCTTTGATTCCGCACCTTTTGTCTCAAGAGGACAGTCACTTCCTCAATGTCAAGATTCAGTCTCTGCATCTAACAGCCTGGCATATTCTGTTTTAGACTCTGGAGGGTCTCAGCTCCCACAACAAGTTTGAATGTTATTTTGGAGGCCAGGAGGCCTAGTACCAGGAAGGTTTACGCTGATAAATGGAGGAGATTTTTTATTTGGAGCAAAGGAAAGGACTTTGATGTCTCCAAACCTGATTTAAGTGTTGCTCTTCAATATCTTACTGAGTTATTGGACAAGGGTTTGTCTTTCTCCTCAATAAAGGTCCATGCTGCAGCCATTTCTGCTCACTATGATTGTGACCCTCCTTTATTCTCTCATCCTTGGTTTAAGCAATTTCTTAGAGGGGCAAAGAATATAAGACCCCCACGTAGAGCTCCTACTCCTGCTTGGGATCTCAATTTTGTGTTGGAAAAACTTACTCTACAACCTTTTGAGCTTGCAGCTACTGCCAAGTTAAAGTATTTGTCATGGAAAACTGCTTTTTTGTTGGCCATTACCTCTGCAAGAAGGGTTTCTGAATTACAGACCCTCGTGGCAGTGGAGCCTTTCCTGATTTTTCATAAGGATAGGGTATCTTTGCGTACTAACCCTTCCTTTATGCCTAAAGTGGTTTCTAGTGTGGCCTTAAATCAAACTATTCATTTGCCTACTTTTTATGCAAACCCCCAAAATAAAGGGGAGAAAATTTTGCATACTTTGGATATTCACAGGCAGTTGCGTTATTATTTGAGCAGAACCAAGGAGTTCAGACAGTCTCAGCAATTGTTTGTTTCTTTTGCTTTGGGTTCACAGGGTAAACCTGTTTCAAAACAAACTATTTCTAAATGGATTGGGTTTTGTATTTCTTTCTGTTATTCCCATCATGGTAAGGAGATTCCTGCTGGAATCAGGCCTCATTCCACTAGGGCTACTGCTACTTCTACGGCCTTTCTAAGGGGGTAGCTACAAAGACATTTTGGAGGCAGCTACTTGGAGTTCAGTGCATACCTTTTCTAAACATTACCACCTTCCTCTTTATTCTAAGTCTAGGGCTGGATTTGCCACTGCTATTTTACAGGGCATTTTAGCGGCCCCTAATGCTTTATGATTTTACCATCCTCCCTTTCCCGTTGCTTTGGGATTCTACCCATAAGTAAGGACTGCAGCAATGTGAGATGAAGAACATAGTACAGTTTTGTACCTACCATAAATGTAGATGTTCGAAGATCCACATTGCTGCAGTCCAATTTACCCTCCCTCCTTCCCCACTGTAGTTTGACTTGGTGCTATGCTTTAGGTGATGGTTGTTGTTGGGCATGTTTTTGGGAGGTATTCTGTTTTGGCTGTGGCCTTTCTGGTTTGGCCTTCTGACATCTGGGGCAAGAAAAGACTGAGGATATGACGTCGGTCATGCGCCTTTATACCCTGACGCTCTGATGTCAGATCTAGGCGCCATGACCGACGTCAGCCTAATACTTTGGTATTCGGGCCGACCGAGGACAGCGGACTACCCATAAGTAAGGACTGCAGCAATGTGGATCTTCGAACATCTACATTTATGGTAGGTACAAAACTGTACTATGCCTTGAATCTGGTGTGGGGAGCCACTTTAGGACAAAGGAAAGTGCAAGGTTTATGGACAGACAGACTAGAACACAAACATCAGAGAAATGAGAGCAATCCTTCTAGCTGTCCAAGCCTTCCTCCACTTCCTAGAGCAAGGCCCCTTCAAGATATACACAGACAACACTACTGTCCTGTGGTATATTGATAAACAAGAAGGGACAAGATCCTGCCTCCTATGCAGGCTAGCTCTTCAGGAATGGGAACTGGCCACCTCAAAGGGTATCACCCTACAGGCAGCCTACATTCCCTCACTTCATAACACTCAGGCAGATCTAAGCAGAATGAGGTCTAACAACCACGAATGAATGCTTCAGAGAGACACCTTCCTGAATCTGGTCCACAGGTTGGGTACACCTCAGATAGACCTGTTCGCCTCCTCTGTAAACAGGCAACTCCCTGGCTGCTGCTCCAGGGCTCACGACACAAAGGCACTGGCAACAGATGCCTTCTCAATAACCTGGAAAGGGAAATTCTTGTGTGCATTCCCTCCTTTTCCCCTGATACAGAAGGTACTGCTTAAGATTCAGCAGGACTCTCCAAAAATGTTATTGGTGACTTCCCTACTGGCCAAGACAGCACTGGTTCCCTCTTCTCCTTTTGTCCAAGTTACCCCCCTCAGTAGACCACCTCACACAGCACAAGCATACCCAGATACACTCACAGTGGCAGTCTCTACAGCTCACCCTGTGGCTGATAGGAGTCTGATCCCCATTAGACACCTGTATAACGAGGACATCTTACACTGAAAAATCCAAAAGGTTTTCTATCTGTTGTCACAAAAGGCAACCACCCACGAAACCATGCTCTTCACCTTGGGGCCTCAACTATGTGCTAGAAAAACTTTTACCTCCCTTTGAACCTGCGGATAAAGCATCCTTAAAACTCTGAACTTGGAAAACTGTTTTATTAGTGGCCCTCACCTCCACCAGGAGGGTCTCTGAACTACAAGCCCTTATGGCTGTACCACCTTTTTTGGTTTTCCACTTAGGGTGACCCTAAGGACTAACCCCTCTTTCTCCCTTAAAGTTGTGAATGATCTCTCCTTGAACCAGCCCATCCACCTGCCTACCTTTTTCCCCAACCCACAGGGAGACAGTGCGAGAATTCTATATTTCCTATATGTGCACAATCAGCTAAGGGTTTATTTACATAAAGCCAAACCCATTAGACAGTCAGACCAACTGTTTGTCTCCTTCTACCCCAGGGCCCTGGGGGAGGTTGTGAGCAAACGGACCATTTCAGCCTGCATCTCCAGGGCCATTTCTTTCTGCTACCTTCACCATGGCAAGACATTCCAGTGCAACATGAAAGCTCACTCAGCCAGAGCTGTTGCCTCTTCTGGGGCTTTTTTTTTAAGGGTTGGACACCAATTCCATCCTAGAAGCAGCAACGTGGTCCTCAGTACACACCTTCACCAAACGCTATAAACTGGACCAAACCTGCAGAGCAGGGTTTGCCAGGGCTGTCCTGCATGGGTTCTTGGAGACATCTTCTAAACCACCACCCCCTTTTTCAGTGAGCTTTGGCACTCACCCTAGTTGAATACGGCAACATTGGAATAGAAGGACATAGAAAGTTGTGTAAAATCTTACCATAGCCATAGGTGTCCTTCTCTTCCATGTTGCAGTATTCCTTCCCTCCCACCTTCCCCTTTGAGTCTTACACTTGCTTCTCCTGGGTGACACTGGACTGGCTATGCCCTTATAGGACTGGCTCTGACTGAGGCTTCTATTGTTCTGTGTGCTGGTGCGTGCAGACGTCACTTTTATGGCCCACACTTCAGCAGCCATGTCAGACATCCGACGCAACTACTGGGGACTGAAACTTTGAAAACCTGGCCGTACGAGACTGGAAGGAAGAAGGGTGAACCCACTAGTTGAATACTGCAACATGGAAGAGAAGGACATCTATGGTTATGGTAAGAATTTACACAACTTTCTTTATTGGCCTCTCCCTGGCACAACTCTAGGCCAGTTTCTGTGGCTTCATCATCCCGCTCCACCTGCAGCCTCTCCAAAACTGAGGGGGCAGGATGATGCGGAAATTTATCTAGATCCAGATGGGCGTCTTGCCTGCTCCCTCCCCCTCAGGGGCTGGGAGCATGCAATCCGCCTTTATCTCCATTTCTCCTCAGATCAGACCCCCGGTTTTGGAGTTCTTGGGTCCGAGGCCTCTTGTTGTCGAGGGGTCGACGATGATAGTACCTGGTACCTCGCTGACCATTGCCCTGAACAGCTCGGGTCCAAGTTCGGAGCCATAGACTCTGCGCTGGATCCAAAGGGGTGGTGTTGGTTCTGGGGCTTGTAGAGTTGGCTCTGCCACTCAGTCTTGGTGCCAGGGGGCTCGGCTTTGGCTCAGCCTGGTGGCATATTGGCTCTAAAAAAATGTATCCACTTGTTCTCAACCTCAGATGTGAAGTTGTTCTATCTCACCGACCTTGGAGCCGGTATCTCCTACGTTGAAGTTTCTCATATTACAGTCGGTGGCTTTGTCACGTTCTTCACGGGCCTCAAGTAAACTGATTTGGATGTGGACTGCGTGGTGAAGAAGCTTCGACAGATACCGGCGCTGGCAAAAATTTTATCTGCACCAACCCGGAGGCTTCGGAGCCGACCTTAGATGTTCATCGTGTTACACTGCTGCAGTCATTGCAGTTGGGCTATCCTGCTATCAGGCAAAGTCTTGGTCTGGCATCGGTTGCTGTCGCCTCCTCCCTGACGTCAGTATGACAGGGGTATATAAGATGCAGCCGACACCATTTTCTTCAGTCTTGCCACGCGGTGCCCGAAGCAAAAGCAGTTCGCAGGTGCCGGTCAGCCGTCTCCTGAGATTTTCATTCCGAATCCAGAACCGAAGTCTTCTACAAAGCTAAGTACCCTGTTGTGGAAACTTTTTCTTGCCTCGGACCGATGTCAGTAAAAGTTAATAACTGTATGTCTTGTGGGAAGCAAATACCTCATAAGGATTTCCATTCCTATTGTATCCCATGCCTAGGCCCTGACCACGACGTCACTGGTTGTCTGTTTTGTGCTAGGTTTAACAAGCACACTATTAAACGTCTGTTTGATTTTGCCCAACATTATTTTGGTAGAAAATTCAATTATACCATGCCGTCGGAACTTCCGACGACCGGAATACACAAAAAGTGCAAAGACAAGGATAGGCATCCGAGGCCCAAAACTGACTATGAAGCCTCTTCTAGGCCAGTCACCAGTTCTCTGGTTTTCAGTGAGGCACCTTCGCAACCCCTGATGACCGCTTCTATAGAACCACAAGCCGCCTTGACTCCCACGTGGAGACGGCTGGGCCTTCAGATGCACAAGTTCTTCAGCCAACCGAGACTAACCTTTCAGAGGGATCAGGAGTAGCTGAGCAACCCACAGCTACAGAGGGTGTCTTCAGGCCTACTCATTTAAACATTAAACCCTCAGCTAAGCCTAAGCCTCCTTTAAAGTCAAAGAATCAAATACAGCATTCTCCAGGACAGGCCTCCATGCCTAAGAAACAACTGCTCAAAATGGCCGAAGACCTAATCACACTGATCAGGGGGTCCCATCCCCCTCCTGATAAAAGGCCTAGACAGGATGCAGATTATGACTCATCCGACCAGGTGTCCATCTCTTCCGATTCATCCTCAGACCTAGGATACTCTTTACCCCCTTATGAGGATTCTGATGCTGAGGAATCAATTCCATCAGCCTCACCACCTGAGGACTACTCCTTTGGGGAAACCCTACATACCATGAGGGAGCATTTCCACTGGGAAGGCCAGGATTACTCAGAATCCAAGAAAACACTCAGAGACTTCCTTTTATTACTTCAACACAGACCCCTTGCTATTCCGCCAGTGTTAGATATTGTGGATGATGTGTATACTGAATCCAGCTTAAATCCTGATTCCTTACCTCCAGCCCCTGTTTAAACCTGACGGATGCTATAGAGTCCCTGACTCACATAAATTTCTGCATAAAAGCCCTGTAGCTGACCCTGAAACTATTTCTCAGGGACCCATAGGAGTTAAGGCCTCATCAGCCAAGAATCCAGTTCCCTCTGACTGAGATTCCAGAGCATTAGACAGATGGGGAAAGAAAGTATATACGTCTGCAACTTTAGCAATGAGAGGCTTAAATTGCCAGTTTCACATGCTAAAATATCAGCAATTTTTGCTGTCTCAGTTAAAACAAAAAATGCTTCCAGAATCAGATCCTCCTAATTTTAAAGAAATGCAGGATTTATTGCATGCAGCTGAACAAGTGAGAAAGCATGCTTTGCAATGTGGTTTTGATTCTCTAGAGGCCTCCTGCAGAGCAGCAGTTACATGCTCTGTCATTAGAAGACATGCTTGGTTAAAAGAACATATGTTACCAGATCATGTTAAATCAAAATTATTGGATGCACCTATGCAGCAGGATGTGTTATTTGGAGTTAAGGCAGAAGAGGTATTAAAGCAAATGGAGGATAAGGCAAAATCTATGCAAACGGTGAAGGATTTCTTACAGGTTCAGCCTCCTAGATTTAGCAGAAACTGGCCAACTAAGAATTGGTCCTTTCCAATTACAGACAGACCTCAAAGGGGAAAGATACAGACTTCCAAGAGGTAGAGGTCACACACAAGGTCCTTACAGGCCTCGACAATGGGTTACATCAGGCCAGAAAGAAGGGGAAGACAGACCCCAACTATATAAAAAGCAGCTCCAATGACTTCCCACTACAGCTGCCAAACACATCCTTCTTGGCAGCCCCCTTGGGAGGAAAACTGGCACTCTTCTACCACAATTGGCAAATGATCACCAAAGACAAATGGGTTCTCAACATTGTATTTCAAGGTTACAGGTTCCACTTTCACACTCTGCCAAGGTTAAAAGGAATACCAAATCTGCCACCAAATCAATGGTCAGAGGCTCAAAAACAAATTACAGCACTCATGGATATGAGAGCTATTCAAAAGGTACCATCACAGGAGCAAGGACAAGGATTTTACTCGAGACTCTCTCTGGTACCCCGAAAGGACAAAGCCTGGAGGCCCATTCTGGATCTTTCATCTCTAAACACTTACCTGGATGTTCCGAAATTCAAAATGTTGACATTACAGCAGCTTCTTCCCATGCTGGGCAAGAAAGCTTGGCTCATGACTTTGGACCTCAGAGGCATACCTGCATGTCCCTATCAGACAAAATTGCAGAAGATATCTCAGATTCATAGCAGGTTCAATGCACTCCCAATTCTCTGCACTGCCCTTTGGCTTATCTACTGCGCCCAAGGTCTTCACAAAGTGCCTGGCACCAGTAATTGCGTTTTGCAGACAAAGGAATTCAAATTTATCCGTACCTGGACGACTGCCTGATTCAAGCAGAGAGCAAAGATATTCTTCTAAAGCATCTGGCGTTTGTAAAAAAAAAGTTAAGTTGCCTGGGGTACACAGTAAACGAAAAGAAATCAAAAGTAGTGCCCTCACAAGAGATTATATTCCTGGGTGCCAGCTTGAACACAACGGCCCAGATGGCTTATCTCACACCGGACAAACAAGGACAACTGACTCAATACTTTCAATTGATGGTAACAAAGACCCAACTCCCTGCAAGAAAAATTCTGCAGGCCTTGGGTTACATGGCATCCTGCATACTACTAATTCCATATGCAAGACTGCATATGAGGAAACTACAATGGTACCTAAAGAATGTATGGTCTCAACACTGTCAAAGTTTGGAACCAGTTATACCACTAATCCCTTGCCTTCAACAGGAGTTTCAATGGTGGGCTCAAGCTTGTCACCTCAACAAGGGACAGCCTTTTACACAACCTACAGCCAGGCAAACACTGACAACAGATGCATCGGATTACGCCTGGGGAGTACACATGGCAGGCAAATGTGTTCAGGGCACGTGGCCTGCAGAAAAAAGGCATCTTCACATCAATCAAAAAGAGATGCTAGCTGTACAAAATGCGCTTATAGCTTTCAAGGACCTGCTACATCCAGGACAAGTACTACTAAAGACATACAACACCACAGTTATGTGGTACATAAATGAACAAGGGGGCACTCACTCCTACCCCCTATGCAGACAAGCTATGACCCTGTGGAACACAGCTATAAACCTTCAAGTTCATCTGCAAGCACAATTCCTGCTAGGAGAGAAAAACACACTGGCAGACGACTTAAGCAGAAACATCATGGATCCCCACGAATGGGAGTTGAATCCACAAATATTTGGAATGATAACACAGAAATGGTGGAGCCCGGACATAGATCTGTTTGCATCCCTAATAAACTGCCAGCTACAAAAATTCTGCACAAGGAGTTATCATCCACAAGCATGGAAAGTGGATGCCCTCTCATTCAGCTGAGACAAACCTACAAGTATACGCTTTCCCACCACTACCCCTCCTGCAAAAGGTACTCATAAAAGCCAGGCAGGAAGAGCCAAAGATGATCCTGATTGCACCAGACTGGCTACGCCAGCACTGGTACCCAATCTTAAGGAGCTTAGCACAAGAACCACCCTGGATTTTGCCTCAAATCCCACATCTGCTGACTCAGCACAACAAACAAATACTACACAACCAGCTAAAGACCTTAAACCTAGATGCATGGAAGATTCCTTAGTCAAGCAAGCAATGCCTCTCTCCAAAGCTGTTATGGACGTCATTCTGGAGGCCAGAAGGCCAAGTACCAGGAAAGCCTATTTGGATAAATGGAAGAGATTGTGTGCCTGGAACCAAGCTCACGGCCTTGACCCTCTTGTCCCAGACATTCCTCAGATACTACAATACTTAACTGAGATGCTGGACAAAGGACTCTCCTTCTCATACATCAAGATCCACACCTCTGCCATCTCTGCTCATTACAACACGGATCCACCAATTTTCTCTAACCCTCTGTTAAAACAGTACCTCAGAGGGGCTAAAAACATAAGACCGCCCCGTAGAGCACCTACTCCAACTTGGGACCTCAACTTTGTTTTGGAGAAGCTAACTTTACCTCCTTTTGAGCCAGCCAACACAGCAGAATTAAAATATATCTCTTTGAAAACTGCTCTGCTCCTGGCAATAACATCAACACGAAGAGTTTCAGAATTACAGGCACTAATGGCAGTGGAACCTTTCCTCATTTTCCACCAGGACAGGGTGTCTTTAAGAACTAACCCTACTTTTATGCCAAAGGTGGTATCCAGTGTGGCTCTAAACCAAACTATTCACCTGCCAACTTTTTATCCTAAACCACAGAATAAAGGGGAGAGACTACTGCACTCTTTGGACATTCACAGGCAGTTACACTTCTACTTGGACAAACCAAAGCTTTCTGAAAATCTGAGCAATTATTAGTAGCATATGCTGCAGGAGCACAGGGTAAAGCCATTTCAAAACAGACTATTTCAAAATGGATAGGACATTGTATACGTTTCTGCTACACATACCATGGAAAACCTGTACCTAGCAGCATTAGATCTCACTCCACCAGGGCAACAGCCAGTTCAAGTGCCTACCTCAGGGGAGTACCTACCAAGGATATTTTGGAAGCAGCAACTTGGAGTTCTGTACATACCTTCACCAAGCATAACCGTCTTCCTCTGTACTCTAAATCCAGAGCTGGCTTTGCCACTGCAGTGCTGCAGGGCCTTATAGCCAACCCTAATGCCTTATAGAACCAGCCACCCTTTCTCAGCTTTGGGATTCTACCCAAGTGTAATGACTGCAGCAGTGTAACACGATGAACATAGTACAGTTTTGTACCTACCATAAATGTAGATGTTCGAGTGTAAACACTGCTGCAGTCCAAGTTACCCTCCCTCCTTCCCCTCTTACTGGCTGGTACATACATATGTCTTCTACCCTTACTACCTATGGGGAGTATTTGCTGGTAACTAAGTTGTTTTTTGCTTTTATTATGTATGTTTTAATAGCAATTGGAATTGCCTACCTATTTAGAGGCACCTGACATTTGGGGCATGAAAAACTGAAGAAAATGGCGTCTGCTGTATCTCATATACCCCTGTCACACTGACGTCAGGGAGGAGGCGACAGCAACCGACGCCGGACCAAGACTTTGGAACTCAGGCCGACTGGGGAACCGCCTGACGGCAGGATAACCCAAGTATAATGACTGCAGCAGTGTATACACTCGAACATCTACATTTATGGTAGGTACAAAACTGTACTTTCTTCTAACATCTTCTGTTCCTTCTCCAATCTGCATGGAAGTTTTAGAGCCATGGAGTGCAGAACTGATTATCATGGACACCTTGGGTCTGACACCTACTCTAGGTTTTTCGGCCCCAACTGCCCTGATGTCTTTGGTGCCGACCGAAGGATGTCTGGGCTGATACTCACCGGTTGGGTCCGGGGAGGATAGTAGGACTGACTTGTTGGTGTCTACTTTACTTCTTGGGGCGTCGGCTCGAGTGAGTTCGGCCCCGACCTCTGGCTTGGAGCCCTCCATGCCCCGACCTCTGGCTTGGAGCCCTCCATGCTGGCACAGACTGTTTCCATCCAATCTTTGGATCTGAGGGATTCCTCTCATCGGGACCGAGGGGCCTTTGAGGCTATGAGGAGGGCTTTGTCCGCCTGATAACCACTCCATCAGTTCGAGCAGCTCCCTCCCTGAAAGCACCAGTGTCTGCCTCTTCCATCACACGCTCCATTGAAGTGTATAGATCATGAGCTTCAGGAAGCTCCATTGAGTGAGCTGTGTTCTTTCAAAACCTCTCCAGATGCCCCCACTGAAGTGCCTAGGAAGAGAGACTGCAAGAGGAAGCATCTGGACTCCCCTCAGGAGTAAGTCACTTCGGATACTGACTTGGATGAGTCAGAAGGGTCCCCACAGTCCTCCTCAGAAGATATCTTAGAAATTCTTAAACAGAGAGGTGGCTTGAAATCCCTTAACCCTTCTAATGATGAGTCAGTTCTCCTGAAGGCTTTTTGGTCTCAGTCCTCCACCTCTTGGGTGTCTCCACCCTTTGATGGCTTGCTTGAATTACTCTCTCCACCCTTTGATGGCTTGCTTGAATTACTCTAAGAGCATGGGAGTCCCCAGATACCAGAGAGACTGTACCCAGGAGGCCTAACAAATTTATTACTAGCCCTCAAGATAGACTTTATCTTACTAAAGGAGTACCTGTTGATGCTATGGTGGTGGCAGCAGCCACCAAGAAGGAATTATCAGAGACTTCATCTGTTCATCCTCCTAATAGAGAAGCCAGGATTGTGGACAGATATGTGAAGCATACATTTAGTTCAGCAGCCTTCGTCCTTCAATCGCAGAACTACCTCACACATTTTACTAAATTGCAAAGGAATCTCCTGAAGGAGCTAGGAGACACCCTGCAGAGTTCAGTAGCTGTGGGGGTTTTGGACAAGGTAACTTCCCAGCTCTCCACTCTTAATTTGATAGTGAACCCCTCCATGCGTCTGTTGCCATATACAGCTGATGGTATGAGCAGAGCAGCGGGTACAGGAATCGCTCTCTGGAGACCTTCCTGGATGTGCTTGTTCCTTTGCAGAACCCTTTAAGTCTTCCTTCATAAACACCCCCTTTGACGGTTCTTCCCTTTTCCGACCCAAGGTAAAAATACCAGGAGTAAAAAAGATGGAAAGACCTTGTCTGCTTTCGGAATACGTTTTTCTACCCCAAATAGACCTTACCCCCAAAGGAAGGGGAGGTGGAAAGATAAGTCTGAAGGATCTTTCCAGAACACTTGTGGTGAAACCCCCTCTAGAGGTGGAGTGGGATAATAATGGAAGATGTCACCCACGTGGCAGAGGGGTCCACAGAACCAGGGCGACAGAGATCAGTTCTTTGGAAAACCCTATCAGTGCTCCTGAAAGGAGGCCTGACTGTTCATCTCTGGAAGCAGTCGGGAGACACTCATCTTTGTACCTGAATGCCTGGCTAAAAATAACAAAAGATAACTGGGTACAAAGCACAATATCCAGAGGATACTCAATTCCCTTTGCCACTCTACCCCCTCTAGTAAAGAAAATCTCAGACATTCCACCCAGTCACAGGGACCAATCAGCCTTAGAGGTCCAAAGGTTGCTCGACAAAAGTCATCCAGCCAGTCCCAGCAGACCAGAGAGGATCCGGAACTTACTCAAGGTTCTTTTTATTTCCAAAGAAAACGGGGGACTGGAGACCTATTCTGGACCTAAGCACAGTAAACCAGTCAGTAAAAACGACAAAGTTACGGATGGTCACGCTTCAGTCAATACTTCCCTTTCTGGGGAAAGACAATTGGATGTGCTCTATAGATCTTCAGAATGCGTACTACCACATAAAGATGGACAGACCATCTACACTTCCAGCTGGGAGCCAGCCATTATCAATTTCGTGATCTGCCCTTTGGTCTCACTACAGCCCCCAGAGTGTTCAAATGTATGGCAGTAGTCACCGCTCACCTGAGATGGTTGGGATTCCAGGTGTTTCCATATCTAGACGACTGGCTCCTCACTGCCACCACCAAGCATCAACTTATTCAGGTGGGAGGTTGGCATAATGGTTAAGGTTTTTGCCTTACAGACACAAGGTACAGGGTTTGATTCTCACATGGGGTAATTGGCTAGGCTTAAAATGACCCGGAAAGGCAGTTAGCCTAGTACTAATCTATGAACCTATACTGAGGGACACTATCTTAAATCTCTGCAATCAATTGGGGATTACCATCAACTCAAAATTCTGCCTTATCAACATCGCAACACAGTCTTTATAGGAGCAGAACTAAACACAGTTTCAATGACATTAAATCTGCCTCCAGAAAGAATTTGTCTCTTACGAAAACAAATTAGACCTGCTTCCAAGGAACAAAGCCCCAGTTTCAATGGTACTCAAATTGCTAGGATTGATGGCAGCAATCATTGCCATTCCTCTCGCTTGAATGCATATGCGAGTTCTACAATGACACTTATTCTCTCAATGGTTCTTTTAGGAACTTCCAGAGTCGCACCAAATTATCATAACGAATAAGTGCAAGAAGGACTTTGAATGGTGGCTGACATCTCAACATGTAATTTGGGGCTGACCATTCGTTCTACCCAATCCCATAGCCACATGGGTGCTTCCTTGATTGGGTGGGGGGGGCATTATCAGGGAAGAACAGCCCAAGGCACATGGAAATAAACAGGAGGCTCCTCTGCATATAAATGTTCTGGAGATGAGAGCAGTACTTTTTAGCATTGCAGTCCTTTTAAGATATCTGAAGAACGTGTAGAATACAAACCAGGATAAAGTATCCTCTCAAAAAAACAAGTAGATCCAAAAGCATATAAAGAGGATACACCACGACAATCGAAGCCAACCAAATAAACTTCAAGAATATTCCAGAAACGAGGTTTATTGAAACAAAAGAAAACAGTAAGCGCTTTCACGTCCACAGGACGCTTCATCAGACTTAATTATATTTCTCCATTGCACATTTTATATTGTATTAAAAGGGCTCCTATTGGATAACTACTATAAAAACTTGAATAATAAAAAGCTTATTCATTGGTACACACAAAAAGGAGAAATTAACACTTCATATTCAGTAACTACTAAAAATATTATAATATAGACAAAAAGGCCTATATATAAAAGACATATAAATGTATGCACACAAAAAACTGTTATTTAATCATAATAAACATAGTTAGGTATATAAATCCATCAGTGTTTAAAAGGCTTATCCCTTAAAAATAGTCTCAAAGAAACTTTATCATTGAGACCATGACCCCTATCTGCTGCTAACTTGATTATCCACTTCACTTCCTTCTTTTCTGTATTATTCCGCAAACATCCTAGTCTTTCTGTACTGAAAATATGTTCCAGTACTAAGAAGTGGAAAACGTGTGCTATCTCTCTGTAAGACATGATTCGCTAGAGCGTTCATTTCATTCTCCTTATTAATAGCATAAATATGTTCCCTGATGCGTTCTCTCAATGTTCTAGTGGTCATACCTACATAAAACATTGGCATTTCTTACATTGGCCTAAATAAACCACATTCCTACTTTTACAATCCGCATACTTATTAAACTCGTACCTCTTTCCTGTGTCTGGATGTATGAATTCATTAGAGCTTTTAATATAACAACATTGATTGCAGGTATGACAAGCATGTGTGCCTTTCCTTTGGGAAACTATGCCATCATGTCTACTATTCTCATAGCATAATAGTCTCTTTAAGGACTTGGTATTCTTAGAACTAAAGGCTGGTCTATCTCCCACTACTTTCATGATATTCTCATCAAGTTGTAGAATATTCCAATGTTTTTTAATAGTGTTAACCACAGAGGTATTGTTGTTAGTGTAAGAAATGGCTATCCTTTTCTTATTGTTAGCATGGTTGTACTTTCTCCTGGGTAGGGACATAGTCCTATAAATATAGGGTCTATCCTTTCCTTCACATTCTATCCTATGTAAGTCAATAAGTTCTCTCTTATGATAGCCTCTCTCTATAAATTCTGCTTCTATATTCCCTATGGCTTCTACGAATACTGAATCGTCACTAATAATTCTAGAGAGATGCGCGGCTTGATTTCTAGCAATATTTTTGTATATGTGTGGAGGATGCATGCTGTCTCTCTGAAGTATAGCATTCCTTCTACAAGATTTATGAAAAACTTCTGTTGTAAGTCTCCCATTTTCTTTCCTGAGTAAAACATCTAAGAACTCAATTTTTACTTGTGATGTAGTACTGGTCACCTCTAAAAATGAGGTGGTACCATTAGCATATGTAATAAATTCCTGAAGGGTAGTTAAATCCCCTCTCCAAATTAAAAACACATCATCCACAAATCTTCTATAACATCTAATGTACTTGGAATAGATTGCATGTTCTAAAATATAAGTGGACTCCCAATATGCTAGAACCAAGTTAGCATATGAGTTGGCACATGATGTGCCCATCGCTACACCCTTAACTTGAAGGTAGTAGTTGCTCTGTGATGTAAAAACATTATTTGAAAGCACCAAATCCAACAGCATAGTAATCATAATAACCTTGTTGTTAGGCATGTCATTATGTAGTAAAAACAACCTCAAGTATTCTATCCCCACGTCATTAGGTATACTCGTGAACAGAGCTGTAACATCCAACGTGACCAAGTAATCAGAATCATTCATTTTATTACCTATATTATAATTCGCTAGAGTTTCTAAAAAATGTTGAGTATCACGAAGAATGGACATAGTTCTGTCTACTATTGGCCTTAGTTGTTTCTCTAAGAAGATCGAAATGCTCTCTGTCAACCAGCCCCTACCGGAGACAATTGGTCTAAGTGGGAGGACTGCTCATGTCCTTGTGTATTTTTGGAAGGCCTCTAAACACTGGAATAAGAAGTTTCTCAACTAAAAAATAATTGTACAGGCTCTCATCTATTATATCACACATGAGCATATCATATAGATCAGCATGCATTACTTTAATGAGTTTGTCTAAACCTGTAAAATCAAGTTGAGCATAAGTACTACTATCTGTTAGTAGTTCTGTGATTTTAATGTCATAGTAGGTTTTATCTAAAACTACCGTTGCTCCTCCCTTGTCTGCAGGTCTAATGACTATGTCTATATTGTTTTTTAAGGTGTCTAATGCCAGTATGTAATGGGATCCTATCTCGCCTACATTCATAACAGATGGGTTCGGAGCCGATCCATCGGCTCCGACTCGGCCACTATACACTAGAACGAAGTCTCTCATTGGCTGGGCTCCCCCTTATCCCAGAATGCACCACACCTGCTTCCCCAGATCTCGTTTGCCGCTTTTCAAGCTGGACGTGGTCTCAACTTGGCTGGAGCTAAGTGTATTTTCTTCATCTACAAGATACATGCAGTGTTTGTCACGCTTTTTCTTCCAGGGTCCTTCAGGAAAGAAAAAACAAGCTAATACTTAGAGGTCTTATTAAGCCTTCATTTGAGGAAGCGTTGGCTTCATCTCCAGCTTCTAAAAAGAAAAGGTCGTCTGCTCCGACCAGCCCGTCGGGCCCGACACCCAAGAAACATAGATCGTCTGCTCCGACCAGTCCGTCCGACCCGACATCCAAGAAATATAGATCGACCTCTTCTTCCTCAGCTCCAATGGCTTCGGAGCTGATGGCTGAAGGGTCTGCCTCGGTGCCTCTTTCCTCGGCTCCATTGGTATCGGAGCCGCAGGTTAGTGCACCGAGAGGCCAATCACCTACTTCGGCTCCTTTGGTTTCGGAGCCGTTGGAGGTGTGCAGCTCAGACTCTTCCCCCTCGGCCCCGGAGCCGCCTTCGGCGCCTACACCTTTACAAATGGTTCTGATCTCGGATCCGATAGTGTTGGAACCTTTTCGGAGCCGGTCCCCTGTTTTATCGGGCAGGCAGAAGTCTTCTCGGCCCCAGTCTATTTCCTCCAAATCCTCTAGGTTGTCGGATTTGGATAGGGTTATCCAGAGGCTGTTCCAGTCCCCAGTTTTTACTAAAATGATCTCGGCTCCAGCCCACTCTGCTTCGGAGCCATTTCCCCATTCCGTGCATTTGAGTCCTCCTCCGACCCCCTTGGAGCCGTTGGAGTCGGTGCTGGTAGAACGTAGCGGAATCGTCCAGTCAGAGCAGAGACCCCCTCGGAGTTTCTCTGCTCCGACCTTCATTCCTACCCTGTCCTCGGTGTCAGGGTTTGGTACCGGGTCTTCCTCGGTGGGGGCCGAGAGCAACACTGTGGAGCTGGCCTCTTCGATGCCCAGTCTTCATCTCGGAGCATCGGCCGCAGGTATTACCGGTACCATCGTGGTCTCTCAGCAAGTGCCCTCTGCAGAGTCTGGAGGTCCTGCTTTTGAGGCCATGAGGAGTGCGCTGGCCATGACCTTGCCGATTCAGCAAGTTTCTACCTCACCGTCCCTAGATCTGGGTACTGGTGCCTCTGGTGACATTCTTTCCCACGACAGTGGGGCCCCAGGGCCTGAGGATACCCCCTTAGAGGGTTCCCTTCTTCCGGGGGTCCTTCTGAATCTGCTTCGGATGAACCCCCAAGTTAGAAACTGTGCAAGAGGAAGCACGTTGATTCCCAAGATGAGTCAGTCACTTCAGATACTGACCTTGATGATGCGTAGGGGTCCCCAAAATCGTCCTCGGATGACGTCTCCTTCTCGGATATCCTTGATCTTGAGACAGAGAGGCGATTGGCAATCCAAAGCCCCTACCGCTGAGGAGTCAGTCTTCCTCAAGGCCTTCGGGGCCCAGCCCTCCTCCTCCTGGGTGTCTCCACCCTTCGACGAGTTGTTAGATTTAATCTCTCTGAGGGTGTGGGAGCATCCTGATATAGTGGAACCGGTGCCTGCCAGACCTAATACGTTCCTTTCAGCCCCTCCCCAGAGGGAATTCCTCACTAAGGGTGTTGCAGTTGATGCGATGGTGGTGGCATCTGCCACTCAGCAGGACGTGGCAGAGGCTTCAACGTCTATTCATCCTCCTAATAAGGACTCTAGGAGCATGGATAGATATGGGAAGCGTACCCTTTCTTCAGTGACCTTTACCCTGCGGTCGCTGAACTATCTCTGTCATTTTACCAGGCTCCAAAGGGACCTCCTCAAGGAGTTAGGAGAGTCTCTTGCGGGTAATCTTCCTGAGGCGTTAGCCCAGACCGTAGGCGCCCAGATGACTACCCTATCTTTTATAGTCAACTCGTCCATGAGGCTCATTTCCTATGCAGCCGAAGGGGCGAGTAGAGCAGCGGGCACAGGAGTGGCTCTAAGGAGACAAGCCAGGTTACGCTTGTGTCCACTTGCGAAGGCCTTTAAGTCTTCCTTCGCCGACGCCCCTTCTGATGGGTCCTCTCTGTTTGGACCCAAGGTGAAGGACACACTTACTCGGTGCGAGCAGGAGGGCAAGACCTTGACTGCCATTGGGGCCCGTTTTCCCGCTCCCTCTAGACCTTACCCCAAGGCCCAGAGAGGAGGGAAAATGTGGTTCAGAAAATCCCAAAAGTTCTTCCCTACTCCACCGGGTGATCCCCCCTCTAGAGGCAGGGGGGGGATTCAGGAAGACGCCGCCCCAGAGGTGGCAGAGGCCCCCGTAACACTGGAGACCGCGATTCCTTTCGTGGTTCCTCCTACCCTCAACATCCCTAGGATGTGGCCCGGCTGTGCTTCTCCGGAGCCAGTCGGGGGTCGTTTTGCGAAACACCCACAGGCTTGGGAATCTATAACCAAGGATCAGTGGGTGCTTTGCATTGTAACCAGAGGCTTCCTCATCCCCTTCTTCAAGCCCCCTCCTCCTACAAAGAGAATCCCGGATGTGCCACCCAGTCAACGGGATCAAGCAGCCGTAGAAGTTTCAAAGCTGCTAAGCAAAGGGGTCATCCAGTCCATTCCCGCCGACCAGATTGGATCAGGAACTTACTCGAGATTATTTTTGGTGCCAAAAAGACAGGGGACGTAAGGCCCATTTTGGACCTAAGCTCATTAAATCGTTTTGTGAAAAAGTCCAAGTTCCGGATGGTCACCCTTCAGTCCATTCTCCCGTTATTGGAGAAGGATGTCTGGATGTGCTCCATAGACCTCAAGGACACTTACTATCACATTTTGATACGTCAAGAGTCCAGGAGTCATTTACGCTTTCGCCTAGGAACCAGTCATTTCCAGTTTCTTGCACTGCCCTTTGGTCTCACCACAGCCCCCAGGGTGTTCACCAAGTGTCTGGCAGTGGTGACAGCTCACCTGAGAAGTCTAGGATTCCAAGTGTTTCCCTATCTAGATGACTGGCTCCTCAATGCCACCTCCAAGCATCTACTGATTCGAGCGCTGATGGCCACAGTAACTTTGGGTCTCTCGCTGGGAATCACTTTCAATTGGGAAAAATCTGTGCTGCAGCCATCTCAGTGTATCACCTTTATAGGCGCAGAGTTAGACACAAAAAGGATGCGGGCATTTTTGCCATCAGAAAGAATTCAGGTCCTACAATCTCAGATTCTAAACTTGTTACCCAAATTTCGAGTTCCTGCCAGACAGATTCTTCAGTTATTGGGCACGATGGCCGCGACTATTCTCCTAGTTCCGTTAGCCAGGCTGCACATGCGGGTGCTGCAATGGCTATTATCGGTTCAATGGTCGTATCAAGAACTTCCCCTGAACCATTTGGTTCTGATTACGGACAGTTGTCGTCGGGACCTCCGTTGGTGGCTGCGTCGGTCCAACCTGGACCGGGGGCGTCCCTTTGCCCTTCAGCCCCCAGTTGCCACAGTGACCACGGACTCCTCCCAGATAGGGTGGGGGGGGTCATTATCTGGACAGGTCTGTCCAAGGCACTTGGCAGGATTGCGAAGCGCACCTTCACATCAATGTCCTGGAAATGAGAGCGGTGCTTCTGGTTTTGCAAGCACTTCTTCATGCTCTCCCCCAAGGTACTATTGCCATTCTATCCGACAACATGTCGGTAGTTTGGCACTTAAACAAGCAGGGCGGAACCAGGTCCTACCCCCTTTGCAGAGAGGCCATGAGAGTGTGGCGCTGGGCCATAGCTACCCAACGTTTCTTAGTAGCAATGCACATTCCGGGGAAAGCCAATGTTATTGCAGACAGGCTCAGCAGGACTCTCCTGTTGTCCCACGAGTGGTCCCTCAACAACAGAGTGGCTGCGCAGATCTTCGCCAAATGGGGTCTCCCTTGTTGCGACTTGTTCGCCAGCCCCAACAATGCGAAGTGCAGAGAGTTCTTCACTCTGACTCCCTCCCAGGGGCAGTTTCCCAGGGATGCTCTAGCCCACAATTGGCCCCCTGGTCTGCTTTATGCCTTCCCCCCCGATTCCCCTTCTCCCGAAGGTGATTCAGAAGGCTCTTCATGTAGGGAGCGACATGATTTTGGTCACCCCACACTGGCCCCGTCAGGTTTGGTTCCCATTCCTTCAGAAGTATGCGGTACAGGGCCCTTGGATTCTGGACCCAGTGCCGGACCTGTTGTCTCATCAGTCGGGACACTCTCATCCGTCCCTCCGGTCATTGCGACTGGCTGCTTGGTTACTCCACTTCCATCCTTAGTTCGAGATAACTCTCTTTCTTCAGAAGTGATATACATTTTGTCCTCTTCCCACAAGCCATCCACTGTTAAGCTGTATTCCAGCAAATGGAAAAGGTTTGCCTTTTGGGCCCAGCAGCGAGGCATTGATCCTCTTCCGGCCCCAGTTCCGCAGGTCTTGGAATTTCTAGCTTCATTGTTTCATTCGGGCTCTTCAGTCTCCACAATTAAGGTTCAACTAGCGGCCATCTCTAATTTTCATGTTTCCGTAGAGCCTTCCTTAATGGCAAACAGACTTTGCAAGTCCTTTCTTAAGGGAGCTTGGCTCCTCAGGCCTCCTATGGCTCATCCTGTGCCCCCTTGGGACTTAAATTTGGTTCTGGCCTCCTTAACTGCCCGTCCCTTTGAGCCGGCAGCGACTTGTGATATAAAATTTCTGTCTTGGAAAACCGCCCTTCTAGTGGCAATAACTTCTGCTAAGCGAGTTTCAGAGCTTCAGGCTCTCTGTTCTACTCCTCCTTATTTGATTTTTCATAAAGACAGAGTTTCCCTCAGATTGAATCCCTCCTTTTTGCCTAAGGTAGCTTCCCCTTTATGCATTCAGCAATCCTTGGAGCTTCCCGTTTTCTTTCCAAATTTTTCTAATAGAGCAGAATATACCTTTCACCAGTTGGATGTTCACAGGCAACTGCGTTTTTACTTAGATAGGACCAGTCACACACACAAATCTAACCAGCTGTTTGTGTCCTTTGCGGAGAATAGGTTAGGTTTACCAGTTGCCAAAACCACCATAGCCAAATGGATTAAGGATTGCATCTCCTTCATTTATTCCCAGTCAGGCAGAGAGTTACCTTTCCCACTCAAGGCTCATTCTACCAGGGCTATGGCCACCTCTGTAGCCTTTCACTCCAAAGTTTCAATAGATGATATTTGTGCGGCTGCTACTTGGTCTTCTCCGCACACCTTCATTTCTCATTATAAGGTTGATGTGGCTTCCCGAGGCAGAGCTTCCTTTGGTTCCGCAGTTCTCAGGAGTGTGTTCCAATGAGCCACCCGGGATTTAGGTGCTAGGGACGCTGTCCCATCTGTTATGAATGTAGGCGAGATAGGATTCCATTACATCTTTTAGTTATGTACTTACCATAACTTCGGATGTATGGGATCCATCTCGCCTACATTCATACATACCCACCCTCCTTCCCCCTACCTTTTGGATTTGGAGGAAATATTGCTCTTGCTGAGCTCTTTTCTTGAAGAGCTCTAGTTGGTTGCAGTTATTGGTATGTTTTGTTTTTTCTGTACCTGTATGAATGTATGAAAACGAACAAACAAGATCTGGGGAAGCAGGTGTGGTGCATTCTGGGATAAGGGGGAGCCCAGCCAATGAGAGACTTCGTTCTAGTGTATAGAGGCCGAGTCGGAGCTGATGGATCGGCTCCGAACCCATCTGTTATGAATGTAGGCGAGATGGATCCCATACATCCGAAGTTATGGTAAGTACATAACTAAAAGTTTTCTTCCTTAGTTAAATTAAAAAACTCAGGTTTAGTAATGTTATTTTCAAAATGTAACAAAGTCATTCATACAAGCTTTCTCAAAACTCTCTAGTAAAGGATGTAAAGGTGGTACATAAACAGAAGGTTTCTTAAAATGAATATTAGTATCAACAATATTGCCATTGTTGAATTGTAGTGCTAATGCAACATTTCTAGTGAATTGTTTGATATCAACAATAAGTTCACTCACATCCACATTCTGAGAAGGGATAAAAGAAAGACCTCTATTTAGAACAGATAGCTCATGTTCTGTCAGTGTATAACCCGAAATGTTCACTACTAAATCCGTTGTACTGGTCTCAACGACTTGCGTTGGAACTCTAACTTACGTTCCGAGGTTTTTCACTTCCTTCCCTTGTACTGGGGACTCCAGGCTGGTTTGTTCTCCACTCGAAAGGGTAAAGGAAAATGGAGATTATTAATATCATATCCTGCATCACATCGATTAGTTCCAGCAGGTAGTACAGTTTTCTTGCGTACTACTTGTTCATCTGTTCCCAAACAGTCATTGGAGGGGATGTCCTTCAAGGATGCATCTGCAGTCCTAACAAATGGGTTGTCCTGTCGTCAGGCAGCCCTTCGGTCGGCCGGATTCCAAAGTCTGGGTCTGGCCTCGGCTGGTGTCGCACTTCACCCGACGTCATCTCTGCTGGTCTTCGGGTATAAAGGCATCAGCCGACGCCATTTTCCTCAGTCTTTCTTGCTGCGTGGCGCCCGAAGCAGAAGCTGTTCGCAAGTGCCAGTCGGTCAGATCCAGAAATTAATATTACCGAATACAACTTCGAAGACTTCTAAAGCTAAGTACCCCGTTGGGGACTCTTTCTTGCCTCAGCCGATGTCAGAAAAAGTAAATAACTGTTTAACTTGTGGGAAACAAATACCTCATAAAGATTTCCACTCTTACTGCTTACCTTGTTTAGGCCCAGACCACGACGTAGCAGCTTGTTTAGCCTGTGCTTCCTTCAACCGGACGCTTAGGCGCCAGTCGGAGTTTGCTGAACAGTTTTTCGGCTCAGACTTTGCGTACATTATGCCGTCGGATCCTCCGACTACCCAAATTGTTAAGAAACGCAAAGAAAAGGACCGACACTCGTGGTCCGCGGTTTTGGCCGAAACCACGGTAAAACAAACCGCGAGTGTCTCGGTTTCGGGCGAAACCGAGCAAACGGTTCAATCTACAGCCAAATCCATGACTACTACAGACGCCCCTTCTACACTAGCTGAATCGGCCTCTGAAATTTTGCCTACTAATGTGGTTTCTCTAGAGTTATCGGACACCATCCCTTTGGATGTCTCTACCCCAGCACGTGGTGCTGCTAGGCCTCCTGCAGCCATGTCTATAAAGGCCTTTGCCAGGGCTAAAGCAGCCAAAACTGCTAAATCAGTGCCTGTTAAGCCCCCCTCTCACAGGCCCAGCTCCAGTTCACAAATGCTTACTCTGGCAGAGGATCTTATCTCTTTAATAAGGGGATCCCAATCTCACCCAGACAGGGCATCACAACCTCCGGAAAAGAGACCTAGAGCAGAGCCCCCTGAGCCAGGCTCCTCAGATGACTCTTCTGATGACTCAGACATTACAGACCATCCAGAGGCCCCTCTTTCTACTTATGAAGATTCTGATGCTGAAGAATCTATTCCTTCTGCCTCTCCACCAGAGGAATTTTCCTTTGGGGAAACCTTACATGCCATGCGAGAGCAATTCCAATGGCAGGGACAAGATTTCTCAGATTCAAGAAAAAGGCTTAGGACCTTTTTACATTTACCACAACATAGGCCCTTAGCTATACCTCCAGTTCTTCCTGTTGTGGATGATGCATTTAATGATGTTTGCACTGCTCCTGATACTTTACCTCCAGCCCCTGCTAAGCCCGACAGGTTCTACAGGGTACCGGACACTCATCACCACTTATACAAGGCTCCTTTTGCAGATCCAGAGACTATCTCCCAGGGGCCTAAGGCAGTAGCTTCGACCTCAGCTAAAAACCCTCTCCCTTCTGATAGGGAATCCAGGTCCTTAGAGATGGGGTAAAAAAAGTATACACCTCTGCTACTCTCTCAGCTAGAGCTTTGAACTGTCAGTTTCATATGATCCAATACCAAGAGTTTATGCTTGATCAGTTAACTAAGAAACTGTCCTCTGATGATTCCTTAGATAAGAAATATGTTCTAGAAATGGTGAATAACATTCAGCAGGTTAGTAACCATTCTTTAAAATGTGGCTATGATGCACTGGAGGCTTCATTTAGATCAGCCATGACTGGCACAGTTATAAGAAGGCATGCATGGTTGAAAGAGCAGGTCTTGCCTGATCATGTTAAAGCAAAGCTATTAGATGCTCCTATGGACAAGGTCAGTCTATTTGGTTCTCCTGCCCAACAAGTAATGAAGAAAATGGAAGAGAAGGCAAAATCTGTACAAACAGTTAAAGATTTCTTACAGGTACAGCCCCCAAGGTTCAGCAGGAACTGGCCTTCCAAAAATTGGTCCTTTCCAGACTCCTCTAAAATCAGAGAGGCAGGAATAGACGTTCCAGAGGCAGAAATCAATCCAGAGGAGGTGCCTACAGGGGACGCCAGTGGCAAGGCAATAACCAACAAGGCACAGATACAACCACTACCACTGCAACAGGACAATCACAGTGACTTGGCTCTAACACCGCCTACCAGGGAACAAATAGTAGCACCCTTAGGCGGAAAGTTAGCCTTATTTTCAAAAAACTGGCACTATATCACAAGAGACAAATGGATTTTGCAAACTATAGACCAAGGCTACAGGTTTCATTTCCACACCTTACCAGCAAAAAGAGGAATGCCAAACCTGCCACCAAATCAAAAGTCAGAAGCCCTAAAACAAATAGCTCAATTAACAAAGATGAGAGCTGTGGAAAGGGTACCACCTACAGAACAGGGCAAGGGATTTTACTCCAGACTCTTCCTAGTACCAAGAAAAGAGAACAGTTGGAGACCTATTCTCGACCTGTCCGCTTTAAACACATTCATCATCGTTCCAAAATTCAAAATGCTGACCCTACACCAACTTCTTCCCATGCTGGGCAAGGAGTATTGGCTGGTAACTCTAGATCTCAAGGAGGCATACCTGCACGTCCCCATACGACCAATTTGCAGAAGATACCTCAGATTTCTTGCAGGATCAGAGCATTATCAATTCTCAGCATTGCCCTTTGGCTTATCTACTGCCCAGAGTGTTCACGAAATGCCTGGCATCAGTAATCGCTCATTGCAGGCTTCAGGGAATCCAAATTTATCCATACCTGGACGACTGCCTGATACAAGCGGACAACAAAAGCAAACTGACACAAGACTTACAAAGAGTCATTTGCTTACTACAAGCCCTGGGATACACAGTCAATTTAAAAGTCAAAACTGATACCATCCCAGACAATAACATTCTTGGGTGCAGAATTGGACACAGTAAAACAGATGGCATTCCTAACTGCAGAAAACAAGAACAACTTCCTCTGTACTTCTTGGCACTAGCAAAGCAGAACAAACTAACAGCAAGGAAAGTACTGCAGGCCTTGGGTTTCATGGCATCCTGCATAATCTTGGTCCCTCATGCCAGACTGCATATGAGAAAGCTACAGTGGTACCTAAAGAATTTATGGTCTCAACACAAGCACAGCTTAGAAACCGAAATACCACTAATTCCATGCCTGAAACAAGAGTTCCTATGGTGGGCTCAGACATGCCAGACAAACCCAGGCTTGTCCTTCCACAACATTCAAGCAAGCCAAACCATCACAACGGATGCCTCAGACCTCGGATGGGGGGCACACATGCTGGACAAGTGCATTCAAGGCTTATGGACTCCAGATCAACTACACCTGCACATAAATCAAAAAGAAATGCTGACAGTAAAACTAGCAATCCAGAATTTCAGACCATTCCTCAGAGGGCCAATTGATGATAAGGACAGACAACACCACAGTCATGTGGTATATCAACAAACAGGGAGGCACTCATTCATACCCCTTATGCCGAATGACTCTGGACCTGTGGAATATGGCTCTGAGCTACAACATTCAATTACAGGCAATATTTGTACCGGGAAAAGAAAACATCCTAGCAGACACGTTAAGCAGAACTACCTCGGATGCTCACGAATGGATGCTACACCCGGACATCTTCAAAGCCATCGCAAAGAAATGGGGAATGCCACAAATAGACCTATTTGCATCCCCACTCAATCACCAGCTCAACAAATTCTGCACAAGGACATACCACCCTCTTGCTTGGAAGGTGGACTCTCTATCCTTCAATTGGAAAGGCATGACAGCATATGCATTTCCACCCCTTCCTTTGATGCACAAGGTACTACTGAAAATCAAAGAGGAACGTCCCAGGATAATTCTGATAGCTCCAAATTGGCCAAGACAACATCGGTATCCATTACTGAGGAGCATGTCCCGGGGGGGAACGTGGACTCTACCCCTGATTCCTTTGATGTTGACTCAGAACAACTACAACATCTTGCATCCAAACCTGAAAACTCTGCAACTCACTGCCTGGAGCATTACATAAGAGCATCCAACCCAGATTTATCCCAAAGGGTTAAAGACATTATCCTTGAGGCCCGCAGACCTTCGACTAGAAGGAACTATGCAGGAAAATGGAAAAGGTTTGTCATTTGGAGTACGGAAAGAGGGAAAGATGTGTCAAAGGTAGATATTGCCAACATCCTGGAGTATTTGGCAGAGCTCCTACATACTGGCCTGTCCTATTCCTCCATCAAGATACATGCATCAGCTATTTCTGCAGAATACAGCCTCGATCCCCCTGTCTTCTCGCATCCTCTACTCAGGCAATTCCTCAGAGGAATTAAGAATGTAAAACCTCCTAGGAAACCACCATTACCAGCATGGGACTTGAATTTTGTGTTAGAAAAATTGACACTCCCTCCATTCGAACCAGCAGCAACAGCAGATCTTCAACACCTATCCTGGAAAACTGCTTTCCTACTGGCAATTACTTCAGCAAGAAGGGTTTCGGAACTACAGGCTTTAATGGCAGTACAACCCTTCCTAATCTTCCATCAAGATAGTGTCCATGAGAACTAATCCTACATTTATGCCTAAGGTGGTATCCAGAGTGTCTCTAAACCAGGCAATCCACCTACCTACCTTCTTTCCCAATCCACAGAACAAAGGGGAAAGACTGCTGCATACCTTGGATGTACATAGACAGTTCGCTACTACCTGGACAGAACCAAGGGCAATAGAAAACTGACCAGCTCCTAGTAGCCTATGCAACAGGAAGGGAAGGAAAAGCAATTTCCAAACAGACAATCTCCAAGTGGATAGGAAATTGCATAAGATTCTGTTACTCCTATCATGGAAAGCAAATTCCACAGAACATAAGACCTCATTCTACAAGGGCTACAGCCACTACCACAGCCTTCTTATGAGGAGTGGCTACCAAGGACATTATTGAGGCGGCTACTTGGACCTCCGTGCATACATTTGCCAAGCATTATAACTTACCTCTATTCTCTAGATCCCAAGCAGGGTTTGCCACTGCTGTGTTGCAAGGGATCCTAACTACACCATAATTCTTATTCCTCCTCCCCTAGTTTGGCTATGGTGTTCTACCCATTTGTTAGGACTGCAGATGCATCCTTGAAGGACATAGTACAGTTTTGTACCTACCATAAATGTAGATGTCCGAACAGGATAGCATCTGCAGTCAGGATTACCCACCCTCCTTCCCCTCTGTGGTACTCCTAGGGTATTGCCCACCTAATAGCTAGCTGGGGGGGGGATCTCTTATGGTGTATTTGTTTGTATACATGTACATACATGCATATCTTTTGTGTTTGCCTTCTACTTTTTGGGAAACATTGGCATTTACCCAAAAATTTAGCTATCCAAGAGGGCTACTAGCATCTGGGGCAAGAAACACTGAGGAAAATGGCGTCGGCTGATGCCTTTATACCTGAAGACCAGCAGAGATGATGTCGGGTGAAGTGCGACACCAGCCGAGGCCAGACCCAGACTTTGGAATCCGGCCGACCGAAGGGCTGCCTGACGACAGGACAACCCATTTGTTAGGACTGCATATGCTATCCTGTTCGGACATCTACATTTATGGTAGGTACAAAACTGTACTTTATCCATAGTCAAAACAGGTTGTACACATGGCGGCTGCTTAGCGTCTCGCATTTCTGACACCACAGAGGTAATAGCACCAGAAGTAGAGGGAGCCAAAGGAGATGAACGCTCAATCAAGCAATTACTGGTGGTAGCTGTTGTAGCATCATTGAATGGTCGAGTGGATTCCCTCGGCCATTGGAAAACGTTCCCGCTTGAAAAATCAGAACAATCTCGTTCAAGTTTTTTCTTTTTTAATAGAAGTAATCTACTATCCAAGGCTGTCATAGTGGTAGTAATATCAGAGCGAAAATTATTTAACTGAATGTCAGTTAAGATGGATACCAGTCGTTTCTCTAACATCAATGCTTCATGAAATAAAACTTGTTCATTTTGTTGATATTGTTCAACCAATAGCCTCATATACCCATAGCTAGTCTCCAGATTCAACTGCTGCCACTTGGCCAATAAGTCTGGATAGGTAGAACCAAACGTGGGCATTTTTAAAACGCGAAGCCCTCTAGGTACTATCTTGAATTTTAGACAGGCTTCCATGTGTCTTTTCTGCCATTGAATATTTTTTATCTTAGTTAGAATATCTTCTAGCTTACGCATTGCCTGTAAAGTCTCTATTTGTATAGCAGAGTCTTTTTGATTAGAGAATGTCTGAGTAAGTTCAGCATAAGAAAATCTTAACAGAGGATTTATGAATGATACCTACATAAAAACATCCTAGTCTTTCTGTACTGAAAATATGTTCCAGTACTAAGAAGTGGAAAACATGTGTGCTATCTCTCTGTAAGACATGATTCGCTAGAGTGTTCGTTTCATTCTCCTTATTAATAGCATAAATATGTTCCCTGATGCGTTCTCTCAATGTTCTAGTGGTCATACCTACATAAAAACATTGGCAGGTACTATATATTTTTAATACAACAGGGACATGACAGAAGAGACCATCGATATTAATACATCAAAGGTAATGGAACCACCAAGGAAATTTGACTTTAAACAGCTGTTGAATTCAGAAGAAAATCCTCTGTTAAGATTTTCTTATGCTGAACTTACTCAGACATTCTCTAATCAGAAAGACTCTGCTATACAAATAGAGACTTTACAGGCAATGCGTAAGTTAGAAGATATTCTAACTAAGATAAAAAATATTCAATGGCAGAAAAGACACTTGGAAGCCTAAAATTCAAGATAGTACCTAGAGGGCTTCGCGTTTTAAAAATGCCCACGTTTGGTTCTACCTATCCAGACCTATTGGCCAAGTGGCAGCAGTTGAACCTGGAGACTAGCTATGGATATATGAGGCTATTGGTTGAACAATATCAACAAAATGAACAAGTTTTATTTCATGAAGCATTGATGTTAGAGAAATGACTGGTATCTATCTTAACTGACATTCAGCTAAATAATTTTTGCTTTGATATTACTACCACTATGACAGCCTTGGATAGTAGATTACTTCTATTAAAAAAGAAAAAACTTGAATGAGATTGTTCTGATTTTTCAAGTGGGAACGTTTTCCAATGGCCGAGGGAATCCACTCGACCATTCAGTGATGCTACAACAGCTACCACCAGCAATCGCTTGATTGAGCGTTCATCTCCTTTGGTTCCCTCTACTTCCGGTCCTATTACCTCTGTGGTGTCAGAAATGCGAGACGCTAAGCAGCCGCCATGTGTACAACCTGTTTTGACTATGGATAACCCCTCTAATGACTGTTTGGGAACAGATGAACAAGTAGTACGCAAGAAAACTGTACTACCTGCTGGAACTAATCGATGTGATGCAGGATATGATATTAATAACCTCCATTTTCCTTTACCATTTCGAGTGGAGAACAAACCAGCCTGGAGTCCCCAGTACAAGGGAAGGAAGCGAAAAACCTTGGAAGGTCAGTTAGAGTTCCAACGCAAGTCATTGAGACCAGTACAACGGATCTACTAGTGAACATTTCGGGTTATACACTGACAGAACATGAGCTATCTGTTCTAAATAGAGGTCTTTCTTTTATCCCTTCTCAGAATGTGGATGTGAGTGACTTTATCGTTGATATCAAGCAATTCACTAGAAATGTTGCCTTAGCACTACAATTCAGTAATGGCAATATTGTTGATACTAATATTCATTTTAAGAAACCTTCTGTTTATGTATCACCTCTACATCCTTTACTAGAGAGTTTTGAGAAAGCTTGTATGAATGACTTTGTTACATTTTGAAAATAACAACCTGAGTTTTTTAATTTAACTAAGGAAGAAAAACTGGCATTAGACACCTTAAAAAACAATATAGACATAGTCATTAGACCTGCAGACAAGGGAGGAGCAATGGTAGTTTTAGATAAAACCTACTATGACATTAAAATCACAGAACTACTAACAGATAGTAGTACTTATGCTCAACTTGATTTTACAGGTTTAGACAAACTCATTAAAGTAATGCATGCTGATATATATTATATGCTCATGTGTGATATAATAGATGAGAGCCTGTACAATTATTTTTTAGTTGAGAAACCTCTTATTCCAGTGTTTAGAGGCCTTCCAAAAATACACAAGGACATGAGCAGTCCTCCACTTAGACCAATTGTCTCCGGTAGGGGCTGGTTGACGGAGAGCATTTCGATCTTCCTAGAGAAACAACTAAGGCCAATAGTAGATAGAACTATGTCCATTCTTCGTGATACTCAACATTTTTTAGAAACTCTAGCGAATTATAATATAGGTAATGAAATGAAGGATTCTGATTACTTGGTCACGTTGGATGTTACAGCTCTGTTCATGAGTATACCTAATGACGTGGGGATAGAATACTTGAGGTTGTTTTTACTACATAATGACATGCCTAACAACAAGGTTATTATGATTACTATGCTGTTGGATTTGGTGCTTTCAAATAATGTTTTTACATCACAGAGCAACTACTACCTTCAAGTTAAGGGTGTAGCGATGGGCACATCATGTGCCAACTCATATGCTAACTTGGTTCTAGCATATTGGGAGTCCACTTATATTTTAGAACATGCAATCTATTCCAAGTACATTAGATGTTATAGAAGATTTGTGGACAATGTGTTTTTAATTTGCAGAGGGGATTTAACTACCCTTCAGGAATTTATTACATATGCTAATGGTACCACCACATTTTTAGAGCTGACCAGTACTACATCACAAGTAAAAATTTAGTTCTTAGATGTTTTACTCAGGAAAGAAAATGGGAGACTTACAACAGAAGTTTTTCGTAAATCTTGTAGAAGGAATGCTATACTTCATAGAGACAGCATGCATCCTCCACACACATACAAAAATATTGTTAGAAATCGAGCCTTGCGTTTCTCTAGAATTATTAGTGACGATTCAGTATTCGCAGAAGCCATAGGGAATATAGAAGCAGAATTTATAGATAGAGGCTATCATAAGAGAGAAGTTATTGACTTACATAGGATAGAACGTGAAGGAAAGGATAGACCCTATATTTATAGGACTATGTCCCTACCCAGGAGAAAGTACAACCATGCTAACAATAAGAAAAGGATAGCCATTTCTTACACTAACAACAATACCTCTGTGGTTAACACTATTAAGAAACATTGGAATATTCTACAACTTGATGAGAATATCATGAAAGTAGTGGGAGATAGACCAGCCTTTAGTTCTAAGAATACCAAGTCCTTAAAGAGACTATTATGCTATGAGAATAGTAGACATGATGGCATAGTTTCCCAAAGGAAAGGCACACATGCTTGTCGTACCTGCAATCAATGTTGTTATATTAAAAACTCTAATGAATTCGTACATCCAGACACAGGAAAGAGGTACGAGTTTAATAAGTATGCGGATTGTAAAAGTAGGAATGTGGTTTATTTAGGCCAATGTAAGAAATGCCAATGTTTTATGTAGGTATGACCACTAGAACATCGAGAGAACGCATCAGGGAACATATTTATGCTATTAATAAGGAGAATGAAACGAACGCTCTAGCGAATCATGTCTTACTGAGAGATAGCACATGTTTTCCACTTCTTAGTACTGGAACATATTTTCAGTACAGAAAGACTAGGATGTTTGCGGAATAATACAGAAAAGAAGGAAGTGAAGTGGATAATCAAGTTAGCAGCAGACAGGGGTCATGGTCTCAATGATAGTTTCTTTGAGACCATTTTTAATGGATAAGCCTTTTAAACACTGATGGATTTATATACCTAACTATGTTTATTATGATTAAATAACAGTTTTTTGTGTGCATACATTTATATGTCTTTTATATATAGGCCTTTTTGTCTATATTATAATATTTTTAGTAGTTACTGAATATGAAGTGTTAATTTCTCCTTTTTATACTACCTGCCAGAATAAGCTTTTTATTATTCAAGTTTTTATAGTAGTTATCCAATAGGAGCCCTTTTAATACTATATAAAATGTGCAGTGGAGAAATATAATTAAGTCTGATGAAGCGTCCTGTGGACGTGAAAGCGCTTACTGTTTTCTTTTGTTTCAATAAACCTCTTTTCTGGAATGTTCTTGAAGTTTATTTGGTTGGCTTCGATTGTCGTGGTGTATCCTCTTCATATGCTTTTGGTCCTTTTAAGATACTCTACCTCTGGGAGCAATTGCAATTCAGACATATCAGTGGTCTGGTACATAGACAAGGAGGAACCAAATTGTATCCCCTGTGTCGAGAGGCCATGAGAGTATGGTGGTGAGCAATGTCTTCCCAGAGCTATAGCAATGTGCACATTCCTGGGAAATCCAGTGTGATAGCAGACAAGCTAAGCAGGGCAATTCTACTGCCTCACAAGTGGTCCCTAAAGAAACAAGTAGCAGAACGGATATTCCACAGGTGGGGGCCAGCCTTGCTGCTATGTCTTTGCAACTATGAACATTATTATGACATGAAAAAATGTGATATTAACAATGCACTTTATAAGCACTTTACTACATGTTCTGGAGGGGTATTTTACTTCTTTGTTTTGGACTCCGTTCTCAAAGATGCCAGAGGTGGACCCTGGGAGGTTATTTTATCCCACCGGGAAACACACTGGCAAATTTTATTGGAATCTTGCAGATTTCCTGGTATCAATGATTCTGTGTCTATTATCCCGTATTTGAAACTCAAATCTAATAAAATCTGAGTACTTTTCTACATGGCTCTATATATACAAAAATCAATTTATTCATTTGTTACCTGCCATTGTTGGTTTTTAAAATTTTATATAACATTTATATTTATATTGCACATTTTTACTGTTTTTTACATTAGTTTAGAAAAATATGTTAAACTTATAGGATTTTATTCTTTTACTTTATGACTTTAAAATTGGTGCAATCTATTAATTGGAGTGAAGTGGTTAATTAATTAATTTAGTATTTAAGCTGATGTATTCTATTTGTCTGTATCTGATGAAGTCATACCTTTTGACGAAAACGTTTGTGAACTGAGTGGCGTTAAAATAAATTTGTTGTTACCACATCGAGCATTGTGCCTTCATTGTAAGCTGGTTGTTACGCTTCCACTAATTCTACTGGAGTTGCCCTGGACTGTCTTATTATTTTGATGTCTTTGCAACTCCCAACAAACATGAAATGCAGCAGCTACTTTGCCCTGATTCCCCTGCTGGGGGATGCCCCAAAGGATGCACTGGTGCACAGTTGGCCCCTGGGTCTCCTTTATGCCTTTCCTCCCTTCTCACCGATTTCCAAAGTATTACAGAAAGCAAAATTTCTGGGAAGGAGGATGATCTTAATAGCTCCTTACTGGCCTCGGCATATTTGGTTTCCCTTCCTCCCAACCGCATCTCTTGGAAGACCCCTGGATTTTGGACCCAGTCCTGGATCTGTTGACCTCTTCATCGGGGGCTCTTCATCCTTCTCTTTATTCCCTCAAACTGACAGCTTGGCTGCTCAAATTCCCACAATAGCCAGGATCTACAACCTCTCAGCTGAGGCCCAACATATAACATCCCGTCATAAGTCATCCACCAATAAGTTGTATCTTAGCAAATGGAAGAGATTTTGTCTATGGGCATCTCAAAATGATGTTGATCCTGATCTAACTCCAATCCCATCTATTTTGGAATTAACTAAAGTTTTCACTGAAGGAGCTGCTGCAGCTACCATCAGAGTTCAATTAGCAACAATCTCAAACTTTCATATTGGCTTCAAAGGCTCCAATGTCATATCAACTCACTAAAGCTTTTCTTAATGGTACCATTCATTTGAGGCCACCAATCAGAGCTCCAGTCATGGCATGGAATCTAAATTTTGATCTATCCAGAATCTTATTACCTCCTTTCGAACCAGCCTTGTCCTGTCCTTTGAAATTCCATTCATGGAAGACTATATTTTTGATAGCCATTACTTCTACTTGGAGGATTTCTGAGTTGCAGGCCTAGAACATCAAACCACCTTATCTGATTTTCCATAATGACAGAGTTTCGCTCATAACTAATCCACTCTTTTTACTGAAAGTTTTTTCAGAGACAAATCTTAACCAATCCATTGAGTTGCCTGTTTTCTTTCCTCAGTACACAAATAGGATGGAACACATGCTGCACAAACTTGATGTTCATAGACAACTTCAATTTTATCTAGATAGAACAGAACAAAATTCAGATCAACAGTTTCTTTTTCGGAGTCAAAAAAGGGTGTCCCAGTGACAGAAGTAACCTTGTCAAGATGGTTATCTGATTGCATTTCCTTTATTTATAGTTCAGAGAATGCTCCCTTACAGCAAAAAAATAAAGGCCCACTCTACTTGAGCTGTTTCAACCTCAGCTTTTTCTGCAAGGTTACCATTGGATTCTATTTGTGCAGCAGCTACCTGGTCAAGACCTCATACCTTTATTACTCATTACAAAGTAGACAAGGCCTCCAGGGACAGGACCTCCTTTTGTTCCACAGTTCTGAGGAATATTCTCCCATGAGCCACCTGAGAAAGATGGTGCTTGGGATGCTACCCATTGATAAGAATGAACTGCGAGATAGAACAACTTCACATGAAGTTATGTACTCACCAGAAAGTTCCATGTGAGTTGCTCATCTCGCCTTCATTCTTATGTCCCACCCTCCAGCCTCCATCCAGTCTACTTGAGGCCAGTTACCTTTCTTATATGGTGCATTGTCTCTTATCCAGCTCTGAGTGGCATATTTATACTACTAGGTAGTTAGTTGGCAGCAAACAGGATCTGAGGTGAAGATCAGGGTGCATCATGGGATAGGGAGTTGGCCTTGAGCTGGTTGAAGACCTCTAGCTTTTGCAGTTGGCCAAGTCGGAGCAGAGAATCGGCTCCGAACCCATCAGTAAGAATGATGTCGAGATGAACAACTCATATGGAATGTTATGGTGAGTACATAACTTCTTTTTTTGTCACCCCATCTTTTATTCAGATATACCCTTTCTAGCACCCTAAATGTAAATATATGCTCATTCCCATTATCTGGAATATGCTTGGATAGATGTAGAAAGATAGACTAATGCCCTATCTGAGCATATTATAGATAATGGGAATGAGCATATGTTTAAATTTAGGGTGCTACAAAGGGTATAACTGAGTAAAAGAGGGGGTGACATAAAACTGAGGTTGCTGAGTACAAGTGGATACGTTTTTTTTAATGGCTGATATGCCACCGGGCCTTAATATAAACCTATATTGAAAATTAAACTCTCATGTTTAGGTTGGTTATAGTAATTTTAAAGTTAGTTAGCTCCTAATTAGTTTTAATTAATATTTTGCTTTGATTGGCTGGCTGGAATTAAAGACTGAACTGGATATGTTTTTCTATTGTATTGAAAGAGTTTTATGCTCGAAAGCTTCACTGCATTTTGTTGTTTTATTCAGTAAATAAATTATCAGACAGACCTTTGTTTGTTTGATTTTGAGTTCAGCTCCCCCATTCACACCGAGGGCTACAGATCCGACCTCAGCCCCAGCTTCCAGGATCTGTTCTGCTTTCAATGTGGTGGAGAGGGTCTTCTCGGTTCCATCGAGACCCTTGATGCTATCGTCCTCTGAGTCTGTTTTGGCTCCTTTTTTTTTTTTTTTTTCTGGTCTGGATTCCACCATCCTGCCACCTCAGGGACAGCCTGTTGCCTCTCAAACCCAGAGAGTTCCCCCACTGGAACAGCCAGAAGTTTGAGTCCTCCCCAGAGACCCCTCCCCTGAGGAGGTTACTCGGAAGCATACATGTGAAAGGAGGCACTTGGAGTCCCTGCCAGAGTCCTTCAAAGGGACAGATTTGGAGGAAGGGAAGGGTTCCCCTTGGTCACCCCCAGAAGATGTCTCTTTTGGAGACATCATGGAAATTCTTCACGGTGGGGGGGTGGTCTGTCGAAAAACCCAACCCAGACTAGTCTGTGTTTCTGGAGGTGTTTATTGCAGGACCTTCTGCCTCCTGGGTGTCCTCTTCCCCAGATCCACTTGTAGTTTTCATGACATCTTGGGCATGGAAGGAGCCCACCACAGTGGAGCCCACCACAGTGGAGCCCATTCTCAAACGCCCCCAATTAGAGTTTTAAGTGTGCTGTTGTCCAAACAGCACTGGCCTAAAGAGTTCCTGGTTGATGCCATGGTGGTGGTGGCGGCGGCGGCGGCCACCACGAAAGAGCTTGCTCAGGAGACTGATTGTCCTGGGCCATGGACCACTTTGGAAAGTGGATATATGCTTCAGCCATGTTTGCTGTACGTGCGCTAAACTGTATAGCACATATCAGACTTCAGGGAGACCTGGTCAGGGAGGTCACGGAGTCTGCCCTAGGGTCCATGGCAGAGGAGCAGAAGGTGTTCTCTTCCCGTATGGCCACCCTCATTTCAATTTCCAATACCTCTATGCGGCTCCTGTCCCACGCTACTGAATACACCACTAGCTAGAGCGGCTGGTACAGTTGTTGCCATCAGGCGGTCATGCCTGACTCCAGCTTTGTGTATTTGCTGAGCCCTTCAAGCCTCCTTCACTAATGCCCTGTATGATAGTTCCACTCTTTGGAAAGACCATAAGAGACTCATTGGTTCAGAGAGAGAAAGATGGGAAGATCTTATTTGCCATTGGGATCCACTTCTCAACCCCTCAATGATCCTTTTCCCAGAATCCATGAGGGGTGAAGATGTGATTCCGAACGTCTCAGGGCTATCCCCATGACGCTCAGGATTTGCCATCCCCCAGAGGCAGAGAGGGGGATATGACAGTTGCTGCCCTTATGGAAGAGGTAGTTAGAGAAACCAGGTGTCTCAGGATTCTTTCCCAGACAGACCTGCGCAGCAGTCAAGGGCTGCCCAAATGCTCATCTCTGGAGGCAGTCGGGGGATGCCTCTCACTACACCGAACACCCTGGGAGTCAATTATAGACTATCTTTGGGTGTTGCAAATCATATCCAGAGGATATTCAATTCCATTCATACAAAGACCAATCCCACCCATGCACCTCCCAGACATTCTACTTGTGCAAAGGGAGGAAGCAGCACTGGAAATTTCCAAGCTGCTCAGAGTCATCCAGGCCAGTCCAGATTAGGCATCTATTCCAGGTTCATTTTAGTGCCAAAGAAGACTGGGGACTTAAGACCCATTCTGGATCGTTCAATCCTAAACCTGTCTGTTGCCAAGACAAAATTCTGGACGGTCACTCTCCAATCCATTCTGCCCTTTCTGCAGAATTACTGGATGTGCTCAGTGGACCTCGAGGATGTGTACTATCACATCAAAATGGACAGTCACGCTCGGAGGTTCCTTCGCTTTCAGCTGGGGGCCAAACACTAACAGTTCAGAGTGCTACCCTTTGGTGTCACCACCGCCCCAGGGGTGTTCACCAAAGTGATGTCAGTAGTGGCAGCTTACCTGTGGCTGCAGGGATTCCAGATCTTCCCTTGTGTTGATGATTGGCTTCTCTCTGCCCCCATCAGGCATCGCCTCTACCAAGCCCAGGGATCTTTTTCTCCAAACCACCCATCAGTTGGGCATAACCATAAAACAAGTCCCTATCGGATCTGGTACAAACTCTGAACTTCGGTTAGACGCTATTCAGAACAAGGTTTTTCTGTCCCCAGGCAGACGTCGATTCCTCAGACATCGTGTCGTACATTGTTCAGACCCAATTTCCCCATGCGGAATCAGTTCAGGCGTTAGGGTCCATGGCTGCCACAATTACTCATCCCCTTGGTGGTTCTGCATATGAGGATTCTCCAATGGACTCTAGTGGTTCAATGGTCCTTATTGGATCTACCCTGATCTCCCATCCAGTTCTCGTGTCATCTTTGTGGTCGTCCCTTTGTCCTTCTGACCCCTGTGACCACAGATGCCTCCCTACTTGGGTGGGGGGCATTGCATGGAAAGGACAGTCCAAGGCACGTGGTCTTCCCTGGAGACCAAATGGCATATCAACATGCTGGAGATGAGGGCAGTGCTACTGGGAGTCAATTATAGACTATCTTTCGCTCTCCATGCCCATCTTCCCTGAGGGGCGATTACTTTCCAGGCAGACATGTCTGTAGTCGAGTACATCAACAAACAGGGGGGAACCAGGTCTTATCCCCTTTGTCACAAAGCCGTGGGAGTGGCCATTTTCCACTGGTTGGTTTCTAGTGGCAACGCACAATCTGGGGAAGTCTGACATCTTGGCAGACAGGAGTGGGATCAGCCTTGCTGCAGTCTCTTCACATCTCTTTCCAATGCGATGTGCGAGTATTTCACTCTGAACCCCCCTCCAGGGGAGTCCCTAAGAGATGCTCTGGTTCATGCTTGGCCCTCCAGTCTTCTGTATGCTTATCCTCCTCTTCCCCTGATCTGAAGTTAATTCAGAAAGCTCGATGGCTGGTGAGTTTAGTGATCCTCGCCCCCTTCTGGCCTTGCCAAGTATGGTTTTACTCTCTGCTCTGATGTAGTGTGTCCTTGGACATTAGATCTGGTTCTAGATCTGATCTCGCATCCCACATCCAGATTCTAGTCAGTCTGAAGCTTACGGTTTGGCTGCTCCAGTTCCAGTGATAGCTAGGACTCCTGGGCTGTCTTCTGTGGTTAAGATTTTGGTAGCAGCTCAGAAATCGTCCACTAGGAAAGTTTACTCCAGTAAGTGGAAACGTTTCTCGATATGGGCAACCCAACATGATTTGGATACTTTCTCTGTTCCAGTTCCTGCTATTCTTGAATTTGTGGCAGCTCTATTTCATCGGGGTGCCGGTTTCTCTATGGTTAATGTTCAGCTAGCAGCTATTTCCAGTTTTCATATAGGAGACAGTTCGACTTCCCTAGCTGCTTCTAAGCTTTGTAAAGCCATTTTGAATGGTACCTTTTTGCTTCAGCCTCCAATCAAGAACCCCACGCCACCTTGGGATTGTACGCTAGCTCTACAATCTTTGGTTTCTTCCCCCTTTGAACCTGCAGGTACAATGGATTTACAATTGCTGTCTTGGAAGGCAGCTTTTCTTGTAGTTATTACTTTAGAGATTTGGGCCTCATCTGTTAAGCCTCTGTATATGGTGATGTTCTTCATGTTTCACTGTTGCAGTCATTACATTTGGATAATCTGCTGGCAGGTTGCCCTCAGTCGGCCTGAATTCCAAAGTCTTGGGTCCTGCATCCCTTGCTGTCTTCTCTTCCATGACATCAGGTCATCGGGGGGTATAAAACATGCAGCCGACTCAATTTTCTGTAGTCTTTCTTGCCATGCGGTGCCCGAAGCAGAAGCATTTCGCAAGTGCCGGTCTGCCGACTACTGAAATATTAGAGTTTAAGTTTCAGAACCAAAGTCTTCACTAAAGCCAGGTACCCCGTTGGGGAACTTTTTTTCTTGCTTTTTACCGATGTCAGCAAAAGTTAATAATTGTATTATTTGTGGGAAGCAAATACCTCATAAGGATTTCCATTTATACTGTATTCCTTGCCTAGGCCCTGATCACAACGTGCCTGGCTGTTGGTTTTGTGCTAGATTTTACCAACGCACTATTAAGCATCGGTATATTTTTGCATCAAAGTATTTTGGAAACCGATTTAACTACCCAGAAATGTTGTCGGATAGCAATCCGACTATCGGAGTACATAAAAAACGCAAAGAATAGGACAGAGAAAGGCAGTCGAGATCCAAAACCGACTACAAAGCTTCTCCTAAGCCAGTCGCCGGTTCACTGGTACTCAGAGAGGCGCTTTCGCAGCTCCCGATACCCACTACCTTCGAGTCGCAGGCCTCTACCGACACCCATGTGGAGTCCAGCATACCGCAAGATACTCAAGGTATTGGACCGACGGATGTATCTCCCTCAGATGGGTCCAGAGCCGCAGGTACCGGCTTCTGAGGGTGTATTCAGACCTCAACATTTGTATATCAAACTGATGACAGCTGCAAAACCAAAGACAAAAGCAACTTCTAAAACTAAAAAACTGACGCATGAGCCACGTGCACAGGCCTCTGTGCCTAAAAACAAATTATCAAAATGGCTGAAGACCTTATTACTTTGATCAGTGTACCCATCCCCCTCCAGATAAGAGGCCTAGGCAAGACACTGATTATGAATCTTCAGATCAGGTTTCTATTTCTTCTGATCAGAAATTATCTATACCTCCCTATGAGGATTCTATTCCATCTGCATCTCCTCCTGAGAATTATTCATTTGGAGAAACCTTGCTTACTTTGAAGGAGCATTTTCACTGCGAGAGCCAAGACTTCTCAAAATCAAAAAAGAGGCTCATGGATTTCCTTCTCCCTCAGCACAAGCCTTTTAGCCATTCCCCCTAGCTACCATATAGGTGGCAATCCACTAAGCACAGAAGAGGTTATCAGGGATCTGGGGACTCAGGTTGACGGTAACCTTTCATTTGACACCCATGTTGCCAAGGTAGTTAGGAAAACCTTCTACATTGCCCACCTGATCATGAAGGGATTCACATCTAGATCAAGGGAGGTCATTGTTCCCCTGTACTCATCAATCATCAGACCAATGATTGAGTACAATGCCCCATTCGGAATGTATCTTACCCGACACCTGCAGCAATTGGAAAGGCCCCAAAAGTTCCTCACCAAAAGGATAAAGGGTCTCAAAAATATGTCTTGTGCTGCCCAACTGAAGGAACTCCAGCTCTATTCAGTCGCATACCGTCTGCTCAGAGGTGACCTGTGCCTAACATACAAGGCCATGTCAAACCCGGAATTGATGGACATGCTCCACCTCAAAAAATCTAAATCCACAAGAAATACAAGAGGAAGAGACTTAAACCTTAACACAGTTATAAATAGGACGTGCTGGAGGGACAGATTCATCACCCAGAGACTCCCTATGCTGTGGAACAAAATCCCGGTACATGTGAGGCAGAGCACCTCGCTGGCCCTGTTCAAGAGAAATCTTGACCAATGGATGGGAGATCGCAGGTTTACCCCGGGGATCACCTCAGTGTCACTGCTGGACAGAGGCACGGTAAACTAATGGGCACAGTACCTTTCAAACTTAAGGGGTGGTGAAAGCCACAAAACTTTGGGCTAGGCTTATAAATGACCTTGGGCAGATAGCCTAGTATGAACCCTGTTTTAGACATTGTGGATGATGTGTTTTTGGAGTCAAGCTTGACTCCTTACCTCCGGCTCCCAGTAAGTCTGATAGATATTACAGGGTCCCTGACTCTCATAAATTTTTATTTAGAAACCCTGCTGCTGATCCTGAAACTATTTCACAGGGTCCAAAGGGAGTTAAGGCCTCAACAGCAAAAACTCCTACCCCCTCTGACAGAGATTCAAGGGCACTAGACAGATGGGGAAAAAAGGTTTATACATCTGCAACCTTGGCAGTCAGGGCCTTAAACTGTCAATTTCATATGCTAAAGTACCAACAATATGTTATGGGATTGCTGAAACAGAAAATGTTGATTTCAGAATCTGCAGAAAATAAAGAATTGCAGGAATTATTGCATGCAGCTGAACAAGTTGGAAAGCATACTTTGCAATGTGGTTTTGATTCCTTAGAGGCCTCCTGCAGGGCCGCAGTTACTGGATCTGTGATTAGGAGGCATGCCTGGTTAAAGGAACAAAATTTGCCTGATCATGTTGAAGCTAAATTGCTAGGTGCACCTTTACAGCATGATTCTGTTTAGTATTAAGGCAGAAGAGGTTTCAAAGAAAATGGAAGACAAAGCTAAGTCTATTCAAACTGTTAAAGACTTCTTACAAGTGCAGCCACCAAGATTCAGTAGACACTGGCCTACAAAAAAATTGGTCCTTTCTTGTGTCAGACAGAGCTCAAAGGGGCAAATCCAGGCACCCTAAGGGTTCCAGATACCAGGCGCAAGATTCATACAGGTCAAAGCAATGGGGCGCTTCCACCTCCAAATCTGGAGGGGATAAAGCGCAAACCTACAGAAAGCAATCCCAATGACTTCCCTCTGCCTGCACCAAGCACTTATCATTTGGCAGCACCCATAGGGGGAAAATTAGCACTTTTTGCTCACAATTGGCAGTTAATAACCCAGGACAAGTGGGTACTAAACATCATATCACAGGGTTACAGATTCCATTTCCACACTCTGCCAATGGCAAATGGTTGGCCAGGTCTGCCAAAAAATCAATGGGCAGAGGCACAGAAACAGGTTACGTCCCTCATGGCTATGGGGGCCATTCAGACAGTACCAGAACAGGAAAAAGGACAATGTTTTTACTCTACTGTTCTTGGTACCCAAAAAGGACAAGGCATGGTGGCCAATACTGGATTTATTGATTTTGAACACCTACCTGGACATTCCAAAATTCAAAATGCTGACTTTGCAGCAGCTTCTGCCCATGCTGGGAAAGAAGGCTTGGCTGGTGACTTTAGACCCAAAAGAAGCATATAAGACAATCTTGCAGAAGATACCTCAGATTCAAGGCTGGCTTAATGCATTACCAATTCTCTCCACTGCCCTTTGGCTTATCTACTGTGCCCAGAGTCTTTTCAAAGTGCCTGGCACCAGTAATTGCTTTTTGCAGACAAAGAAGTATACAAATATATCCTTACTTGGATGACTGTCTCATTCAAGCAGAGAACAAGGACACACTTCTTCGACACCTGGCATTTGTGAAAAGGCTTCTAACATGCCTAGGGTACACAATAAATGAAAAGAAATCACAACTGGTACCCTCTCAAAAGGTAACATTCCTGGGTGCAAGTTTGGATACAACTGCCCAGATGGCTTATCTCACGCCAGACAAGCAAAGGCAACTGACTGCTTACTTCAAACTGATGTCAACAAAAACCCAGCATGATAACAGAGAAATGGGGGAGCCCAGGCATAGATCTATTTGCCTCTCCTCAAAATTATCAATTGAAAAGATTCTGCACAAGGACTTATCACAGACAAGCATGGAAAGTGGACGCCCTATCCTTCAGTTGGAAAAACCTTTCAGTTTACGCCTTTTCCCCTCTGCCTCTTCTACACAAGGTCCTCCTAAAAGTCAGACAAGAGAAGCCAAAGATGATATTAATTGCCCCGGACTGGCCCCGCCAATACTGGTACCCAATCCTAAGGAACTTGGTTCAATACCCAGCTTGGACCTTGCCTCAAAGACCACAACTACTGCCCCAGCAAAACAAACAGATCCTGCACAATCGACTACAGACTCAGAACCTGGCAGCATGGCTAATCATGTAGCCATACAAACAACACCTCTCAGTAAAGCTGTGATGGATGTCATTTTGGAAGCCAGAAGGCCTAGTACTAGAAAATCTTATGCTGACAAATGGAAGAGAGTCTGTGCTTGGAATCAAGCACAAGGAACTAATACAGCAGAACCAAATATTCCTCAGATATTACAATACGTAACTGAGAGGTTTGACAAAGGCCTGTCTTTCTCATCAATCAAAATCCATGCCTCTGCCATTTTGGCTCATTACAATACAGAGCCACCAATCTTTTCTCATCCTTTACTAAAACAGTATCTTACAGGAGCCAAAAATTTAAGGCCTCCTAGAAGATCACAATTACCTGCATGGGACCTCAATTATGTGTTGGAAAAGCTCACCCTGCCTCCATTTGAACCAGCTGCTACTGCTGATCTAAAGTTCTTATCATGGAAAACGGCTCTGCTACTAGCAATTACTTCAGCAAGAAGAGTTTCAGAGCTACAGGCCCTGATGGCTGTAGAGTCTTTTATATTTTACCCAGACAGGGAGTCTCTGAGGACAAATCCTACTTGTATGGCTAAGGTGGTTTCCAGTGTGGCTCTTAACCAAACAATTCATCTGCCAACTTTTTATCCAAATCTGCAAAACAAGCTGGAGAGAATTCTGCATTCCTTGGACGTACACAGACAGCTATGATTCTACTTGAGCAGGACAAAAGCTCTAAGAAAAACTAAGCAATTACTAGTGTCATATGCTGCAGGATCAGAAGGAAAGGCTATTTCAAAGCAGACAATTTCAAAGTGGATAAGCCACTACATCTGTTTCTGCTACTTATACCATGGTAAACCTGTGCCCAAGGGCATTAGGTCTCATTCCACCAGAGCTGCTGCTACTTCAGCAGCCTTTCTCAGAGGAGTACCAACCAAAGACATTCTAGAGGCTGCTACTTGGGAGTTCTGTTCAACACCTTTACAAAGCATTACCAATTGCCTCTCTACTCTAAGTCCAGGGCAGGCTTTGCCACTGCAGTGCTGCAGGGCCTTATAACCGCATCTAATGCTGTTTAGCTCCAGCCTCCCAACCATAGCTTTGGGATTCTACCCAAATGTTATGACTGCAACAGTGAAACAGAAGAACATTGTACAGTTGTGTACACTTACCATAAATGTAGATGTTCGAGTGTATTCACTGTTGCAGTCCAGGTTACCCTCCCGCCATTCCCCTGTCATTCTGAAGTTTATGTTTTCTTCTCTATCTTCTACAACCTATGTGGTGTATTTGCTTGTAGATGAATTTAAAAATTTATATTGATGCATATATATAATTTTGCTACCTTTTTGAGGGCACCTGACATCGGGGACAAGAAAAACTAAAGAAAATGGCGTCGGCTGCATGTTTTATATCCATGACGACCTGACGTCATGGAAGAGAAGACAGCAACCGTTGCAGGACCCAAGACTTTGGAATTCAGGCCGACTGTGGGCACCTGCCAGCAGATTACCCAAATGTAATGACTGCAACAGTGAATAAACTCGAACATCTAATTTATGGTAAGTGTACACAACTGTACTTTCCACAAAGATAGGGTCTCCTTACGCATGTACCCTTCCTTTCTCCCGAAAGTGGCTACCGAATCCAACAGTAATCAGGTTATCAATCTCCCTGATATTCTTCATTTTTCACTGTTGCAGTCATTACGTTTGGGTAATCTGCTGGCAAGTTGCCCTCAGTCGGCCTGAATAACAAAGTCTTAGGTCCTGCATCGGTTGCTTTCTTTTCTTCCATGACATCAGGTCGTCAGGGGTACAAGACCTGCAGCTGATGCCATTTTAATTGGTCTTTCTTGCCGCACGGTGCCCGAAGCAGAAGCAGTTCACAGAAATTTTTGTTATTAGAGTTTCAGAACCGAAGTCTTCAAACTAAAGCTAAGTACCCCATTGGGGAAACTTTTTCTTGCTCCTTACTGATGTCAGTAAAAGTTAATAATTGCATTACTTGTGGGAAGCAAATGCCAATTAAGGATTTTCATTTGTACTGCATTCCTTGCCTAGGCCCTGATCACAACGTGCCTTGCTGTCACTTTTGTGCTAAATTTAACCAATGCACTATTGAGCATCTGTATATTTTTGCTTCAAGATTTAACTACCCTGAAATGTCTTTGGTTAGCAATCCAACTACCGGAGTTCACAAAAAACGCAAAGAAAAAGACAGAGACAGAGCGACGAGGTCCAAAACCGATGAAGCTTCTCCTAAGCCAGTCGACGATTCACCGGTACTCAGTGAGGCGCTTTCGCAGCCCCTGATACCCGCTACTTCTGAGTCGCAAGCCTCTACAGAGACCTATTCGGAGTCCGGTATGCCTTGAGATTCGCAAAGTATTGAACCCACGGATGTCTCTCCCTTGGATGGGTCTGGAGCTGCTGAGCAGGCATCTGCTTCTTGAGGGTGTTTTCAAGCCTCAACATTTTCACATTAAACCGATGCCAGCAACAAAACAAGGTCAAAAACAACTTCTATGTCTAGAAAACTGATGCATGAGCCATGTGCTCAGGCCCTTATGCCTAAAACAACAGATGATCAAAATGGCTGAGGATTTAATTACCTTGATCAGAGGTTCCCAACCCCCCCCAAGAGGCCTAGGCAAGGCACTGATTATGAATCTCCAGATCAAGTTTCCATTTCTTCTGATTCCTCTTTTGATCAGGAATTTTCTATTCTACCCTCTGAGGATTTTAATGCAGAGGAATCCATCCCATCTGCATCTTCTCCTGAGGATTACTCTTTTGAAGAGACTTTGCATACTCTAAGGGAACATTTTCATTGGGAGAGTCAAGACTTCTCTGAATCAAAAAAGAGGCTTAGGGATTTCCTTCTTTTTCCTCAGCATAGGCCTTTGACTGTACCTCCTGTATTAGACATTGTTGTTGATGTGTTCTCGGAATCAAGCATGGCTCCTGATTCCCTGCCTCTAGCTGCTAGTAAGCCAGACAGATATTACAGGGTTCCTGACTCCCACAAATTTCTTTTCAAAAATCCTGTGGCTGATCCTGAGACTATTTCTCAGGGTCCCAAGGGTGTTAAGGCTTCTACAGCCAAAAATCCTATCCCTTCTGACAGAGATTCCAGGGCACTGGATAGAAGAAGGTTTATACGTCTGCAGCCTTGGCAATCAGGGCTTTAAACTGCCAGTTTCATATGCTTAAATATCAACAGCATGTTATAGGCTTACTGAAACAGAAAATTATGTTGATTTCTGATTGTGTGGAAAATAGTTACAGGATTTATTGCATTCAGCAGAACAGGTTGGAAAGCATACTTTGCAATGTGGTTTTGATTCCTTGGAGGCCTCTTGTAGGGCCGCCGTTACTGGATCTGTGATTAGAAGGCATGCCTGACTCAAGATGCAAAATCTGCCTGATCATGTTAAAGCTAAATTGTTGGATGCCCCTTTGCAGCATGATTCTCTTGTTTGGTAATAAGGCAGAAGAGGATTTAAAGAAAATGGAAAACAAAGCTAAATCTATGCAAACTGTAAAAGATTTCGTGCAAGTGCAGCCACCCAGGTTCAGTAGGCACTGGCCTACTAAAAACTGGTCCTTTCCTGTGTCCTACAGAGCCACTCGGGGCAAACCCAGGTGCTCAAAAGGCTCCAGATATCAATCACAGGGTTCTTACAGGTCAAAGCAATGGGGTGCCTCCACCGCCAAATCTGGAGGAAACAAAGCACAACCCTACAGTAAGCAGTCTCAATGACTTTCCTCTACCATCTCCAAGCACTTTTCTTTTGGCAGCCCCCTTGGGGGGAAAACTAGCACTTCATGCTCAAAATTGGCAGTTAATTACCCAGGGCAAGTGGGTATTAAACATAGTATCCCAGGGGTACAGATTTAATTTCCATACTTTGCCAGTTCCAAACGGATGGCCGGATCTGCCACAAAACCAGTGGGCAGAGGCCCAGAAACAAGTCATGTCCCTCATGGATATGGGGGCTATTCAGCCGGTACCAGAAAAGGAAAAAGGACAAGGATTTTATTCAAGACTTTTCCTGGTACCCAGAAAAGACAATTCATGGAGTCCAATACTGGGCTTATCGATTCTGAACACATTCCTGGACATTCTAAAATTCAAAATGCTGACTTTACAACAGCTACTGCCTATGCTAGGCAAGAATGCTTGGTTAATAACTCTAGACTTGAGGCATACCTGCATATCCCAATAAGGGAATCCTGCAGAAGATACCTCCGCTTTAAAGCATTATTTTTGCATTACCAATTCTCTGCACTGCCCTTTGGCTTATCTACTGCACACAGGATCTTTACAAAGTGCCTGGCACCAGTAATTGCATTCTGCAGACAAAGAAACATTCAAATTTATCCTTATCTGGACAATTGTCTCATTCAAGCAGAGGACAAGAACACTCTTCTTCAACATCTGTTATTTGTAAAAAGGCTCCTAACATGACTAGGGTACACCATAAATGAAAAGAAATCACAACGTGTACCCTCTCAAATAATTACATTCCTGGGTGCAAGCTTGAATACAACTGCCCAGATGGCTTAACTCATGCCAGACAAACAAAGGCAATTGACAGCATACTTCAAACAAATGGCAACAAAAACCCAGTTATCTGCAAGACAAATTCTGCAGGCTTTGGGGTTCATGGCATCCTGCATTCTACTAATTCCATATGTGAGACTGCAGATGAGGAAACTTCAGCGGTACCTAAGTTTATGGAGTCAACATTGTCACAGCCTGGAAACAATAATTCGTCTCATTCCCTGCCTACAACAGGAGTTTCTTTGGTGGGCAGAGACATGTCATCAAAACAAGGGACTGTCATTCACTCTACCCCCTGCCACCCAAACCCTAACTACAGATGCATCAGACTATGCTTGGGGGGCCCACCTGGCAGGGAGATGCATTCAGGGCAAATGGAGCCCAAACCAAATGCATCTGCATATCAACCAGAAAGAAATGCTAGCTGTTCTGAGACTTTCTTCATCCAGGACAACTACTGATAAAGACAGACAACACCACAGTTATGTGGTACATAAACAAGCAGGGGGGTACACATTCCTACCCCCTTTGCAGACTAGCCATGGCCTTGTGGAAAACAGCCTTGACTACCAAATACATCTTCAAGCTCAGTTCCTGCCAGGAAAGCAAAATACTCTGGCAGACGACCTAAGCAGAAATCTTATGGACCCACACGAATGGAAACTGGATCCACAAGTCTTCAGCATGTTAACACAGAAATAGGGGAGCCCAGACATAGATCTATTTGCCTCTCCCCAAAACTATCAGTTGGACAAATTTTGCACAAGAACTCATCACAAAAAAGCATGGAAAGTGGAAGCTCTATCCTTCAGCTGGAAAAACCTATCAGTCTATGCCTTTCCCCCTCTGCTCTCCAAGGCCTTACTAAAAGTCAGACAGGAAAAAACAAAAATGATCCTAATTGCTCCTGACTGGCCTCGCCAGCACTGGTACCTGCTTCTAAGGGATATGTCGCACCTTCCCCTGAGGTACTCAAACACCTCATCTACTGTCTCAGCAGAACTATCAAATTCTGCACACTCCGCTCCAAACTCTGAATCTTGCAGCATGGCTAATCAACTAATTATTCAAACCATATCTCTCAGTAAACCTGTGATGGATGTCATTTTGGAAGCCAGAAGGCCTAGTACTAGAAAATCTTATACTGATAAATGGAAGAGATTCAGTGCTTGGAACCAAGCAAAAGGAATAGACACAGCAAAGCCCAATATTCCTCAGATTTTGCAATACTTAACTGAGATGCTTGACAAGGGCCTATGTTTTTCTTCAATAAAAATCCATGCCTCTGCCATCTCGGCTCATTACAACACGGAGCCTCCACTCTTTTCTCATCCCCTGCTTAAACAGTATCTCAGAGGGGCCAAAAATTTAAGGCCTCCCAGGCGAACAACTCCTGCATGGGACCTCAATTTTGTGCTGGAAAAACTCACCCTGCCTCCTTTTGAACCAGCAGCTACTGCAGATATAAAATTTCTATCTTGGGAGACAGCTTTTCTTTTGGCAGTCACTTCAGCAAAAAGGGTTTCAGAACTACAGGCTCTCATGGCAGTGGAGCCTTTCATTATATTTTACCCTGACAGGGTGGCCATCAGTACCAATACTTCTTTTATGCCTAAGATGGTATCCAGTGTGGCTCTTAACCAGACCATTCACCTGCCAATATTTTTCCCAAATCCACAGAACAAGGGGGAGCAGATTCTGCATTCATTGGATGTACACAGACAACTAAGATTCTACTTAAACAGGACAAAATCTATAAGAAAGTCTGAGCAACTACTGGTAGTATTTGCTGCAGGATCAGAGGGGAAGGCTATATCAAAGCAGACTATTTTTAAATGGATAAGCCACTGCTATTTGCACCATGGTAAACCTGTGCCCAAGGGAATCAGATCCCATTCCACCAGGACTGCCTCTACATCAGCAGCTTTTATCAGAGTGGTCCCAACCAAAGACATTCTAGAAGCTGCTACTTGGAGCTCTGTTCATACGTTCACAAAGCATTATTTACCTCTCTTCCCTAAATCCAGGGCAGGCTTTGCCACTATAGTCCTGCAGTGCCTTATAGCTGCTCCTAATGCTGTTTAGTTCCATCCTCCCATCCATAGCTTTGGGATTCCACCCAAATGTAATGACTGCAACAGTGAAACACGAAGAACATAGTACAGTTGTGTACACTTACCATAAATGTAGATGTCCGAGTGTATTCACTGTTGCAGTTCGGGTTACCCACCCGCCAACCCCCTTTCTATACCTTCTCTTTCCTTCACTATACTCTAAAACCTTTGTTGTGTATTTGCTTTTAGTTGAAGGTAAACTTTGTTTCTAAAGTGCATTTATATATTTACAGTTTTATATATATATATATATATATATATATATATATATATATTTGCTCCCCATTTGGGGGGCACCTGACATCTGGGGCAAGAAAAACTGATTAAAATGGCTTCGGCTGCATGTTTTATACCCCTGACGACCTGATGTCATGGAAGAAGAGAGAGCAATTGACGCAGGACCCAAGACTTTGTTATTCAGGCTGACTGAGGGCAACCTGCCAGCAGATTACCCAAATGTAATGACTGCAACAGTGAATACACTCTAACATCTACATTTATGGTAAGTGTACACAACTGTACTTTTTCTTCCCTAATTTGCAGAATAAAGGGGAGTATAAATTGCACTTGCTTGATGTTCATAGGCAGTTGTGGTTTTATTTGCACAGAACAAAGTCCTTTCGCAAGTCGGATCAACTTTTTCTTTTGCTAAGCCTTTCCTAGGGAAACCAGTGTCAGGTGACTATTGCTCATTGGATCTCCCAGTGCATAGTTTGAGCATATACAGCCAAAGTCTTATCTCCTCCAGGTCAAATTAAGGTGCATTCTACTAGGTCTGTGGCTACTTCATTGGCCTTTTGGTCTAGGGTTTCCCTGGATGGTATTTGTTCTGGCATCTTTGCACACATTTATTTCCCATTATAAGTTGGATCTCCTGTCCAGAGGCAGGGCATCCTTTGGATCCGCCGTGCTTCGGAATATCCTTTCTTGAGGATCTTGTGGTAGCTGGGGACTCTGTCCCACAGGTTGAAGAGCAAATGAAAATAACTTCAGATAAAGAAGTTATGTATTCATCCTAACATAACATTTCAGTTGTTACTTTTCACTTGTCTTCAACCATCCCTCCCTCCTTCATCCTGCCTTTTGCGGGCTGTGTGGTGCATTGGGTGGATAAGACATAGCCTTATTCTGGCAAGCCTTTATCTCCCCTATGGGGCTTTCAAGTTACTAATACGTGTTAGGTTTATGGTTAGGCCAAAGTGTTATGGTTGGCAGCAAACTCTATCTGAGGAGATGAGAGAGAAGGGGGAATTATGGGTAGGGGAGGAGCTTGAAGCTCTGATCTGATGCTAGAAAATGTGGCAGTGTCTGATAAGTGCTGGATCAGTCCCCCAGGTTGAAGACAAATGAAAAGTAACAACTCAGATGGAATGTTATGGCGAGTACATAACTTCTTTATGTGAAGTTGTTCAATCTCACCGTTCATTCATCACACTGATGGGTTCGGAGCAGATCCTCAGCTCCGACATGGCTGACTAGCAAGCTGAAAGTTCTCCAGTAGCTCGAGACCCCCACCCCTTATCCCACAATGCACTGCTGGAATTACCTCAGATCTAGTTTCCCGTGGCACGGATCTCTTGGTTTCCAGCTTTGCTCGAGACTTTATTGGGAGTTTTTCAACTTTCAGCAAGTTATATTTTTCAATTTTTATATATCCTTGTTCTATTTTTAATAGCAGATATTACTAGCTAGTAGACAGTAGTTTTTCTGTGTTCATACCCCTTTCCTCAGTATAATTTATCTTTGCCTTTGGCCCTTTGGCCTTAGGATCCCTTCTTTAGTTATTAGTCAGTGTTCCCTGTTGGGACTATTGTTATTGGATTTCTTAATACTGTTTATATTTATATAGTTGTCAGTTGCCCCTTTTCGGCTGTGTGTGTGTGTTGGTGTGAGTTAGTTAAAACAGCTCATGGTTAAATAGTGTGTTTCAGTTGTGGAAATGTCTGAAGAAGAAGACAAACGTCCAAAGTCTGGGTTTAAAAAATACCCAGACTGCGGACAGAAAATGTCAGTCATGGATGCCCATGTGCAGTGTGTTTACTGCTTGGGTGAGGTGCACCTGCAAGAGTCTTGCAGTATCTGTCACTCCTTTTCCACCAGAGTGTTAGCAGAAAGGAAGAGGAAATTGATTGGTAGGGGTATCATCAAACACCCTTTTTTCTGAGGCATTATCTGACCAGAATGGAGCCAGTAAATCATCTAACTTCCTCTGATTCTAGGTCCAAAAAAGAAAAAAGGTCAAAGTGTGGTGACTTCGGCTCCACTGCCTTCGGAGCCGACAGTCTGTTCTTTTCGGAACCGGGACACTGCTCTGGAACCGGTTTCCAAAAAATCTCCATCCATATTGCTCCAGTCGGCTCCATCTGTTCACTCTTCCAGGCCCTCTGTCAGCTTGTCTGATCTGAATATGGACCGGCTGGTTCATAAACTCTTAAAGGCACCAGGCCTAGTTAAATCGCTGTCGGCTCAGACCCAACCGTCGGAGCCGAAGACCACTACTCTTGAATTGTCTGCTCCTCTGAGCTGTACCAGACCTTTGGAGCTGGAGGAGGCCGACCTGATGATTGTAGATCCCTTGGAACTGACACCTGCTCCAGTGTCATCGGCTCCATCTGCTCCGATGTTCTTGGCGCTGACTGGGGACTCTAGGAACCGACACTCTCTGGTCAGGTCTGGGGAGGATAGCTGCACCGACTTGTCGGTGCCTCGGCTCGGGTGAGCTCGGCTCCTACCACGGGCTCGGAGCCCACAGCTTCAGTGCGGGACGAGATTGCGGCTCTGTCGGTGCCATCGACTCCTTCTCATTGGAGCCGAGGTGCATTCGAAGCCATGAGGCGAGTATTGTGTCCTAAGACTTCTTCATCTCAAGGTCTGGCCTCTTCTTCCCCTAAAGTGCCTGTGTCAGTTTCTGTCTCTGTCTCCTCCGGTTATCCCAAGCGTAGAGACCCTGAGCCTCAGGTAGCCCCACAGGGTGCTCCCTGCTCTTCTGAGACCTCTCCAGAAGGTCCCCCTGAAGAGGTTCCCAGGAAGAGATTATGCAAGAGGAGGCATTTGGACCCCCCCCCCAGGAGTCTGTCATATCACATCACATCCTGGATGAATCAGAAGGGTCCCCTAGATCCCCCTCTGAGGAAATCTCCTTTGCAGAGATTCTTGAAATTCTTAGGCAGAGGGGTGATTGGCAGTCCAAGAGCCCTACTGAAGATGAGTCAGTTCTCCTGAAGGCATTCGGGTCTCAACCTTCCACCTCTTGGGTATCTCCGCCCTATGATGAGCTTATGGATCTGGTCTCTCGTAGGGCATGGGAGTCTCCAGAATCTATGGAACCTGTTCCTAGGAGGCCTAATAAGTTTATTTCAGCCCCTGTAGATAAGTCCTTTTTGACCAAGGGAGTCCCTGTTGATGCCGTGGTGATGGCTGCAGCCACCAAAAAGGAAATGTCTGAGACTTCCTCATCTATCCATCCTCCTAACAGAGACTCTAGGATCATGGATAGATATGGGAAATGCATGTTCAGCTCAGTGACTTTCTCACTCGGATCACTGAACTACTTGACACGTTTCACCAGACTGCAGAGAGATCTCCTTAAGGAGTTGGGGAATACTCTTCAGGGTGCTGTAGCTTCGAGTGTATCCGACAAGATTGCCACTCAGCTCTCTACCTTCAATTTGATAGTCAACTCGTCCATGCATCTCGAATCATACATAGCTGATGGTTCCAGTAGAGCCGCAAGTACAGGAATCTCTCTTCGTAGGCATGCCTGGATGCGACTGTTCCTTCGCGGAACCCTTCAAGTCTTTCTTTACTAATACCCCATTTGACAGCTCATCTTTGTTTGGGCCAAAGGTGAAGGAAACTTTGACCAGGTGTGAGCAAGAAGGAAAGACTCTGTCTGCCATCGGAGTCTGTTTTTCCATCCCCACTCGACCCTTTTCCAAAGGTCAGAGGGGGAGGAAAGATGTGGTTCCGGAAAGCCCAAGGAGCCTTTCAAGGCACATGTGGAGAGCCCCACTCCAGAGGCAGGGGAGGGGGTTTCAATGGAAGATGCCGCCCTCGTGGCAGAGGGGCCCGCAACACCAGGGTGACCACTTCTCTGGTCAATCCTGAAGGGAGGCCCGGCCCTCCTACTCTTGAGGCAGTCAGGGGTCACTTATTGTACCCAAAAGCCTGGCTAAATATAACAAATGACATTTGGGTGCAAAGTTTCATTTCCAGAAGGTATTTCATACAGTTCTCCACCCAGCCTCTTCCCGTCAAAAAAATCCCGGACGTTTCACCCAGTCACATGGGACAAGCAGCACTAGAGGTATGCCGATTGCTAGAAAAAGTGTCATCCAGCCAGTCCCAGCAGACCACACAGGATGTGGAACTTACTCAAGGTTCTTTTTGGTTCCATAGAAAACAGGGGACTGGAGACCCATTTTGGATCTCAGCAGACTCAACCAATTTGTGAGAAAAGAGAAGTTCCGAATGGTCATGCTACAGTCCATACTCCCATTCCTGGGGAAGGACAACTGGATGTTGCTAAATCGATCTCAAGGATGCGTACTACCACATAAAGATGGCCAGACTATCCAGAGATCACCTGCTTTTCCGGCTGGGAGCCAACCATTATCAATTCCGAGCTCTGCCCTTTAGTCTCACTACAGGCCCCCAGAGTGTTCACCAAGTGCATGGCAGTAGTTACGGCTCACCGGAGGCATCTAGGATTCCAGGTGTTTCCGTATCTGGACGATTGGCTCCTTACCTCCACCACCAGGTATCAACTTCTTCAAGCGAGAGAGGCTACTTTGACACTCTGTGATCGGCTAGGCATTACAGTCAACTTCGAAAAGTCTGCCTTGTTGCCATCGCAGCATATCATTTTTATAGGGACAGAACTAGACATGTCAACCACCACTCTTCGCCTTCCGCCAGAAAGAATTTCTATTCTTCGCCAACACATCATGTCCCTGATATCAAAGAACAGAGCACCAGCTGCAGAGGTATTGAAAGTTTTAGGATTGATGGTGGCAGCTATTTTAGCAATCCCATTAGCAAGGATGCATATGAGAATCCTTCAATGGCTTCTATTCACGCAATGTTCTTACCAAGAACTTCCAATGAGTCACATGATCCTGATAACGAATTCCTGCAAGAAGGATCTTCACTGGTCTTTGACGTCTGTTCATGTCACAATAGGACGTCCTTTCCTGCTCCCCCCTCCAGTTGCCACTGTGACCACGGATGCTTCCCTGATAGGGTGGGGTGGGGGGGGGCTTTTTCAGGGAAAGACTGCCCAAGGCACATGGACAGATCAAGAATCACATCTGCATATTAGTGTCCTGGAGATGAGAGCAGTGCTTCTAGCATTGCAATACTTTCAGCACTCTCTTCCTCTAGAAACAGTTGCAATACAGATGGACAACATGTCAGTGGTCTGGTATCCGAACAAACAAGGTGGGACCAAGTCTTATCCCCTTTGCCGAGAAGCCCTCAGAGTATGGCATTGGGCACTGTCATCCCAGAGCTTTCTGTTGGCAATGCACATCCCGGGCAAATCCAATGTCATAGCGGACAGACTGAGCAGGACAGACTGAGCAGAGCAATCTTATTGCCCCACGAATGGTCCCTCAAACAAAAGATTGCGGACAGAATCTTCTGCAAATTAGGCCAGCCTTCCTGCGACCTGTTCGCCAGTCACATCAACAACAAATGCAGAAGCTATTTTGCCTTGATTGCCATGCCAGGTCACTCCCCGAGGGATGCTCTTGTCCACGATTGGCCCCCGGGTCTCCTCTACGCATTTCCACCAATTCCCCTGATACCCAAATTCTTACAGAAAGCAAAGTCACTGGGACGACGATCATCCTTACAGCCCCTCATTGGCCTCAGCAGATTTGGTTCCCGTTTCTTTACCATAACATTCTGGAAGATCCATGGATCCTGGACCCAGTTTTGGACTTGTTGACACATCCATCAGAGGATCTTTATCCATCCTTGCAGACACTGAAGCTAACCGCTTGGCTGCTCCAATTCCCTGCATAGCCAGGCTCTGTAGTCTCTCCCATGACACTAGTCAGATTTTGTTGGCTTCCCATAAACCTTCCACTAGAAAATTGTATCGTAATAAGTGGAAGAGATTTTCCATTTGGGCTTCTTCCCACAACATTGACCCTTATCAAGCGCCATTGTCTTCTATCTTACAGTTCTTGACAGAAATCTTCAACAAAGGAGCAGCGGCTGTTGCGGTGCGAGTGCAATTAGCTGCTATATCTAATTTTCATCTAGGAATTGATGGTTTGAATATTATGGCTCACCAATTGTCTAAGGCTTTTTTAAAAGGTTCCTTTCACATAAGGCCTCCAGTGAAGGCACCTTATTCCCCCTGGAATTTGAATTTTGTTATCTCATATCATTCTTCCTCCTTTTGAGCCTGCATCATCTTGTGAACTAAAATTTGTCATGGAAAACTATCTTCTTAGTAGCTATCACTTCAGCCTGTAGAGTGTCAGAGCTCCAAGCCCTATCCATCAAGCCCCCTTATATGGTCTTCCATGCTGACAGAGTATCTCTCAGGACAAATCCATCTTTTTTGCCCAAAGAATGTTCTGAGATTAACATTAATCAAGTCATTGAGTTGCCCGTTTTCTTCCCTAATCATACCAACAAATTGGAATGTATGTTGCATAAACTCTATGTTCATAGACAGCTTAGATTTTATTTGGACAGAACAAAAGACATTAGGAAATCAGATCAGCTCTTTGTGTCTTTTTCTGAGGCCAGGAAAGGTAAACCAGTTGCTAAACAACCCTAAGTGGCTGTCTGATTGTATCACCTACACATATGCTTGTCATAATATGCCCTTGTCTAATAAGGTAAGGGCTCATTCAACCAGAGCAGTTTCTGCCTCTTCAGCCTTTCAAGCCAAATTACCTTTGGATAACATCTGTGCAGCAGCCACATGGTCTAAACCTCACACTTTTATAACTCATTACAAAGTGGATAAGGCCTCCAGGGACAGGACTTCATTTGGTTCTACGGTTCTGAAGAGTGTACTTTCGTGAGCCACCTAAGATCAGGTTGCTAGGGACGCTACCCATCAGTGATGAATGAACGGCGAGATTGAACAACTTCACATAAAGAAATGATGTACTCACCATAACGTTCCATGTGAGTTGTTCCATCTCGACTTCATTGTCACGTCCCTCTCTCCTTCCCCCTTCTGGCTGGCAGTTGACCTGGAGGCTGTCTTCATCCTGGTTTTTCAATGTGTATTCATTCCTAGGCAGAATAATTATTGTACTTCTATATGGTACGCAGCAAACAAGATCTAAGGTAAATCCAGCAGTGCATTGTGGGATAAGGGGTGGGGTCTCGAGCTACTGGAGAACTTTGAACTTGCTAGTCGGCCATGTCAGAGCCAGGGATCGGCTCCGAACCCATCAGTGATAAATGAAGGCGAGATGGAACAATTCACATGGAACGTTATGGTGAGTACATAACTTCTTTTTTTTTTGGTCTGTCTGATACAACATCCCTCCCACTGATCTGAGTGGAGTTTCTGAAGTCCTCCTCCCCCTTGGGGCTTATTCTAGGCAGCAAACTAGCTAAGGGAAGCTATCTTAATCAGGACACATGCATTGTGTGAGGGAAAGTTAGAGCTCTAGGCTGAAGCAATATTTTGGCTGACTTTAATCTGGTAAGTAGCTTGAAGATTTGTTGGTAGGAATGGGTTAGAATCCAGTGTAGTGATAGGAACATAACTGCTGTTTTCTTCAGAAGACAAAATGATTAAAGTACTGCACAAGAACACCCACCTTAGGATCCTTGGCAGAGAGGGGGGGTGTTCCTTTGCCTTTTCTTTTATGACTCTTCTTATTGGGCTTGTAATACAAAAGAGAATAAAAATGATGCTCAAAGCACTTTTATTGAGGGGGGGGGGTCAGCTGACATTGGTTTCCTTCATACTGGCATAGAGAAAAGATGGATCTGATGTAATTCTCATTCATTCCTCAACTGTTTGATTTAAATCTGATCTGACTCTACCATTTCTTCCAGATTGTAGAGTACTTGAACTCTCAAGCTCTTCCCTTTACCCATAATGCCCTAACCATTTAACTTGCCTCTGTTCTTGTTTGCTGCCATTAGCATTTGGACATAGATTGGAAATTTCTCTTTTCAACCTCTCACATAGGCGAGTTTAATCTTTTATTGTTTTCCTAGTATACTTTGCTTACCTTTAATCCATATTTCACTATATTTTCTCCACTTTCTTTCCACACTGAGCACTTGGATTACCATTGCTGGTATTTTCCTCTCCTCCTCTTACTTCAGTAGTGCTACATATTAATATTGTTGGGTAATTCTTTTCCCTTTCTCTTCTATCCCTTTTTTTGTGGTAGTTGCTAAAATGTCAGATAAACCTTCCGGTTTTAAAAAGTGTGGTGTGTATCCACAAAATTCCAAACTCGTGCATGCACTGAATGCGTTTATTGTGTAGGACCTAGACACTTGGATATTGGCTGTGACATTTGTAAGGAATTAAACTCCCATGCTGTAATAGGAAAAATAAGTTCATCTTTGGGGTTTGCTACCTTCTAAATCTTGAACAGCTTCTGGAGATCAAACCCACAAAAGATGAGTGAATCTTTTTCCAAGGCATCTCATAAGAGATCACCAGAACACTCTTCAGCTGTGACTCACACTCCATCCTCTGAGTCACCAGTTAAACGAGCAAAAAAGTGATCCAAATGTATCGTATCCAAAAAACTCCTTGTGTCTGTTTAATGTCCGAGACTATTATGTCTAGGCTTCTGTCACCCTTTCTGGAGCAGTCTCCCTGTCATTACTTGAGGCCTACATCCACGGTTTCTCCGTTTGGTCTTCAGGAGCCTATCCAAGGCAGATGTGGATAGGATGATAAAATTCCTCAGGACGTAAATTTTGAATGAAAGTCCCGTCTGCTCTGACCCCATTGGATCCAGAGATCCTCCTTAGAGCCACATCTCCACTCATAGTTCCTTTTCTGACCTGTGCTTCTAATTTTTGGAGCCATTGGCTCCGAAGATATTGGCATCTTCAACTCTGTTAGTGTCTCTGAGCTGTCTGTCCTAGAGTACCTCTTAACAGGACAACTCTGAACTGAAGCATCTGCTCCAGGGTGTTGAATTAGACTCTAATGTTATCAGAGCAGTTTCAATCCCTCAGAGCATCGGCATTGGATAGTACTGCTCAGATTGCCGCCTCTGGTGGTTTGCCTGTGGGGACAGCAAGTGCTGATGATTCAAAAGCCTGTCTTGTTGGATCAGTTGGTTTCTGCTTCCCCGGGCACTATGCTTTTGAGGTAGTGGAGAGAGCATTCTCTGTGCCTAGATTTCGGACACCTCTGTCCACTTCTGCTCAGACTTCACAATCTCATTCAGTTGTGTCCAGACCCTTGATTATCCATTCCACTGGGTACAGCCAGCTTGAGTTGATCTCCAGGACACCCAGCAGGGTATTATCTCCAACAATATCTCCCTGGAGCACCCCACCGAGGAGGTTCCTTGGAAGAGAAAGCACAAAAGGCTCTTAGACTGTCCACAAGTATCACTGGGGATACTAATTTTGATGAGGGGGCCGGTCCCCCAGATCACTATCTAATGTCTCATTTGGTGGCATCTTACCACTCCAAAGGGGTGGTTGGTCCCCAGATAACCCTTCCCAAGAGTTATCAGTGTTTCTGAAGACCTTGGATCTGGCCCATCTACCTCCTGGGTGACACTGCCCACTGATGAGCTCATACATTTAGTCTCTCGACAGGAGTGGAAGGAACCAGACACAGGTGAACTGATTCCTAAGAGATTAGACAGGATTCTAGCACCACCAGTGTGATCTATCCTTAGGAGTATAAGGAGTATCTGTTGCCATGGTTGTAGCAGTGGCCACTAGACAGGCATTGTCAGAAAAGTTCCTTTGTCCACCCCTTAACAGCAAGTCTAGGATGCTGGATAGATTTGGGAAGTGTCCGCTTTGGCCAGCTTTGTTCTTGGGTCACTGAATTTAGGATCCTAGTAAGTTACTTGGCTACTGATGTCCTTCAAGAATGCAACTGCAGTCATAACATATGGGTTGTCCTGCCTCAGGCAGCCCATGGTCGGCCGGATTCCAAAGTCTGGGTCCGGCGTCGGCCGGAGTCGCCTCTTTTCCGACGTCAGAACGGCTGGAGTATAAAGGCATCGGCAGACGCCATCTTCTTCAGTCTTTCTTGCCACGCGGTGCCCGAAGCAGAAGCAGTTCGCAAGTGCCGGTCGGTCAGCTCCTGTGTTTTCAGTACCAAAGTCATCTAAAAGCTAAGTACCCCATTGTGGAACATTTTTTCTTGTCTCAGCCGATGTCAGAACAAATTGAGAAAGTTAATAATTGTTTGTCTTGTGGTAAACAAATACCTCATAAGGATTTCCATTCTTACTGCCTTCCTTGCCTGGGCCCAGACCACGATGTCTCGGCCTGTGCTGCCTGTGCTTGCTTTAATAAGCGCACTCTCAGGCGCCGGGCAGAATTTGCCGAAGACTTTTTCGGTGAATCTTTCGCGTATATCATGCCGTCGGATCAACCGACAACTTAATCTACCAAAAAACGAAAGGACCGGGACTGGCATCCTTGGCCCGCGTCCACCACCGATGCAACTCCTAAACCCTCCGCTAGTGCTTTGGTCCCTTCGGAAGCGGTAATTCAACCGCTCCAGGCCGACGACACAGCGTTAACGCCCTTCGGTCTCGAGACCTCTCCGGTGCCGGTTGTTGATTTTCCTCCGAAAGTTCTGGATCTACGCGACACCATTCCTGTAGACAAGGTTACTCCTGCACGTGGGGCTGCAAGGCCTCCTGTATCCATGTCCATCAAGGCCTTTGCACGTGCTAAGGCCGCCAGCCAGGCCAAGGCCCATCCTAAACCTGCTGCTCAGGCCCCTTCTTCTGATAAACAGATCATGTCTCTTGCTGCAGATCTTATTTCTCTTATCAGGGGGTCTCAGCCTCACCCAGACAGAGGTTCTCAGCCACCTGCAGAGAAAAGGCCCAGAATTGAGCAGGCTGACAACCTCTCTTCAGATGAAGCCTCTGGGGATTCTGAGCATTCAGATACCCAAGAAGAATCCTCCCAGGCCTTTGAGGACTCTGATGCTGAGGAATCAATACCCTCTGCCTCCCCTCCAGAGGATTTCTCGTTTGGTGAAGTCCTGCACTCTATGAGGGAACATTTTAAATGGCAGGGTCAGGAATTCTCTGATTCCAGGAAAAGGCTACGTAACTTCCTCAAGCTTCCCCAGCACAGACCTTTAGCTATTCCTCCAGTTATGGATGTTTTGGATTATGTTTTCTCTGACTCCAGTGCTAACCCTGATTCTCTCCCCCCTGATCCTGTCAAGCCAGACAGATATTATAGGGTCCCTGACACTCACAAACATCTCTTTAAGGCCCACTCTGTGGATCTAGAAACTATTTCACAGGGCCCCAAGGGAGTGGCTACTTCCACTGCCAAGAATTCACTGCCAGCGGATAGGGAAGCTAGGTCCCTGGAGAGATGGGGTAAAAAAGTTTATACCTCTACCACCCTAGCCATGAGGTCACTTAACTGCCTTTTTCATATGTTTCAGTACCAGGATTTTTACTGGATGATTTACAGAAAAGCTAGCCTCTCCTGAGCCTATTGATAGAAAAGCATTGCAGGATCATATACATAACACTCAGCAGGTTATCAATCATTTTCTTCAGTGTGGTTATGATGCATTGGAGGCTTCATGTAGGGCAGCTATGACTGGGGCTGTGATACGTAGACATGCTTGGTTAAAAGATCAGCCATTGCCAGACCATGTTAAAGTAAAGTTACTTGATGCACCTCTGGAAAAACAGAAGCTTTTTGGTGCTAATGCACAAGATGTGTTGAAATCCATTGAGGAAAAAGCTAAGTCAGTACAGACAGTCAAGGAATTCCTCCAGGTTCAGCCACCCAGATTCAGCAGAAACTGGCCTTCAAAGAATTGGTCCTTCCCAGACTGACAAGTTTCAAAGGGGAAAAAACAGGCATGCCCGAGGTAGAGGACAATACCGAGGATCCTACAGGGGCCGCCAATGGCAACCTCCAAATCAAAGAAGTGGCGCAGGCAGCCCAGCTGCACCACAAGGACAATCACAATGACTTGACTTTCATACCGCCTACAAAGGCTCAAAGAGAAGTACCTTTGGGCGGAAAATTATCCTTATTCTCAAAAAAATGGCATATCTTAACCAAGGACAACTGGATTCTGGATTTAATAGACAAGGGTTACAGATTCCAATTCCATACTTTACCAATAAGACAAGGCATGCCAAACCTGCCACATCATCAAAGGGCAGAGGTACTCACTCAAGTTTCAAAGCTGTTAAGTATAAAAGCAATAGAAAGGGTTCCTCCTCAGGAACAAGGCCATGGATTTTATTCAAGACTGTTCCTTGTTCCAAGAAAAGAAAACAAATGGAGGCCTATACTGGACTTGTCTACTCTAAATACTTTTCTCATTGTGCCAAAGTTCAAAATGCTGACGTTGCAGCAACTCCTTCCCATGCTGGGCAAGGGGTCTTGGCTGGTTACTCTGGACCTCAAGGAGGCATACCTGCATGTCCCAATCAGACAAAGCTGCAGAAGATACCTCAGATTTCTTGCAGGGACAGAGCATTATCAATTCTCAGCATTGCCGATGTTCTTCATCTCACATTGCTGCAGTCATAACCTGTGGGTAGTCCGCTGTCCTCGGTCGGCCCGAATACCAAAGTGTTAGGCTGGCGTCGGTCATGGTCGCTCAGATCTGACGTCAGTACCGATGGTACTAAAGCGCATGACCGACGCCATATCCTCAGTCTTTCTTGCCGCATGGTCCGAAGCAGAAGCAGCGTTTTGCAAGTGCCGTTCGGCATCCTGAAATTTTCATATTCTGAGTTTCAGACCGAAGACCAAGTTGGGCTAAGTACCCCGTTGGGGAATATTTTTGTTTTTCTTGCCTTAGTTAATTCCAGATGTCAGAAAAAGTGAATAATTGTATTTCTTGTGGGAAACAGATACCTCATAGGGATTACCACTCTCATTGTATTCCTTGCTTGGGGCCTGAGCACGTAGTGAGTCGCTTTGTGCTAGATTTAATAAGCGCACCATTAAGCAGGTTAGATTGTGCTAGGCTTGTCTTGATGGCGGTGTAATTACAATATGCCGTCGGATCCTCCGGCGCTACCGCTAAGCGCAAGGAAAAATCGTTAAAGTCCAAGCAGGATGAGTCGTCCGTTCGGACGCCGGTTCTTAGAAACTACGGTGGAATCTGTGGATCCAGCCGAGGTTTCAGCTGAGTCTCAGGGGAGCCTTTAGTTTTGCAGGATGTGGCCTCTCAGGAGTCGGGTCAGGCTGAGGGGCCTCTCAGGTTTCTGTAGTCCCTCCTTTGCATAAGGTGGTTAGGCCTTCTACTTCTGTCTCTAAGGTACCTTCCAAGGTCAGGCCTGGTTTGTCTTCCTCTGGCGTCAGCCCTAGTTCTGCAGGTTCTGTACCTAAAAGCATATGCTGAAAATGGCAGAAGATTTAATTACCTTAATCAGGGTTCTTTGCCTCCTCCAGATAAGAGGCCTAGGGTGGAGCCAGAGGTGGAAGGATTGGAGCATTCTTCAGATTACTCGAGTCTTCAGCTGAAGACATTCAGGATTTTCCTCCTTATTCTGATTCTGATGCAGAGGATTCTAGTCCTTCTGCTTCCCCAGAGGATTTTTCTTTTCTGAAACCCTGCATTCCATGAGAGCATTTTAAGTGGGAAGGTCAGGATTTCTCAGATTCTAGAAAGAGACTTAGGGAATTTTGTTTTACCACAGCATAGGCCCTTGGCTATACCCCTGTTTTGGATGTTGTTCAGGATGTTTTCTGAAGCTTCCCTTAATCCTGATTCTTTGCCTCCTGCCCCGTCAAGCCAGACAGGTATTACAGAGTGCCTGAGGCTCATAAATATTTGTATAAAAGCCGAGCTGACCCAGAAACTATTAGCCAGGGACCTAAGGGTGTCAGGGCTTCTGTTGTAAAGAATCCAGTTCCTATGGATAAAGATTCTAGAGCTTTGGATAGGTGGGGTAAAAAAGTGTATACCTCTTCCACTCTAGCAATGAGGGCTTTGAATTGACAGTTTCATATGCTGAAGTACCAGAACTTTCTCCTAAGTCAGTTGAAATCTAAAGTAGATGCTTTGGCAGAGGGCATTGAGTGTAAGGAATTGCAGGATTTAGTTCATGCCTCTGATCAGGTGGGTAAGCATTCTTTGCAGTGTGGTTTTGATGCTCTTCAGGCCTCTTCCAGGGTGGCTGCCACTGGATCAGTTATTCGTAGGCATGCCTGGCTTAAGGATCAGAATTTGTCAGAGCATGTTAAAGCTCGTATTTTGGATGCTCCCCTTCAGTCTGAAGTTCTGTTTGGTTCTCCTGTGGAGTCAGTTTTGAAGAAAATGGAAGACAAAGCTAAGTCTATGCAAACAGTTAAGGACTTTTTACAGGTGCAGCCCCCTAAGTTTAGCAGAAATTGGCCTACTAAGGGATGGGCTTATCCTTCTTCTGATTTACAGTCTAGGGGCAGATCTAGGCGTGGTAGGGGCAGAGCTCATGCTCAAGGTTCTTTCCGCCTGGGGCGTGGAGTTCCCCTGCACAATCTTCAGGTGAGGGCAGGGTCAGCCTTTCGTAAACAGACCCAATGACCTGTATCTCAGCTGCCAGATTCCTCCTGTCTGGCAGCTCCTCTGGGAGGAAAGTTGGCACATTTCAGGAAAAATTGGCTTTTAGTCACTCAGGACAAATGGGTGTTGGACATTATAGATCGAGGCTACAAGTTTTATTTTCACACCTTGCCTCCTTTCAAAGGCATGCCAGACGTTCCTTCTCAGCAAAAGGTGGAGGCTCACAAACAGATTTCTTTACTTCTCAAAATGGGGGCTATCCAGGGGGTCCCTCCGTCAGAAGTAGGCCTAGGATTTTATTCTCGCCTGTTTCTTGTACCAAAGAAAGGAAACACTTGGAGGCCAATTCTGGATTTGTCTATTCTCAACACATACCTGGACATTCCAAAATTCAAGATGTTAACTTTGCAACAACTTCTGCCTCTATTAGGCAAAGATCACTGGATGGTAACTTTGGATCTCAAAGAGGCTTATCTTCACATTCCTATCAGGCCCAGCTGCAGGAGGTTCCTGCGTTTTGGCTGGGACTTTACATTATCAGTTCTCTGCATTGCCCTTTGGCTTATCTACTGCTCAGGGTGTTCACAAGGTCCTGGCACCGGTGATAGCCTTCTTAAGGTTAAGGGGAATACAAATCTACCCTTATTTAGACGATTGCCTGATTCTGGCTCAAGACAGTCAAGTTACTTCACCATCTACAGTTTGTTATGGCAGTGTTAAGGTGCCTAGGGTATTCTGTGAACGAAACAAAGTCCAGTCTAGTACCCTCTCAGGACGTGCTTTCTGGGTGTGAGACTGAATACAGCTTCTCAGATGGCTTTTTTGACCCCGGACAAACAAAGAAATCTTACCCTTTACTTCCAACAATTGTCTCTACGGTCCAGGCTGACTGCAAGGACAGTCCTTCAAGCCTTGGGGTTCATGGCATCTTGTATTCTGGTGCTTCCCAATGCCAAACTGCATATGAGGAAGCTACAATGGTATCTCAAAAGCGTATGGACTCAACACTGCCACGATTTGGACACTGTCATTCAGATGATACCTTGCATCCAAAGGGAATTTTGTGGTGGGCTCAGGAATGTCACCTAAACAAGGGACTCTCTGTGACCCGACCAGAGGCGAGTCAGATCTTAACGACAGATGCCTCAGACATGGCCTGGGGAGCACACTTCAATGGAAAATGGGTTCAAGACACGTGGCCTGCCAGACTACAACATTTGCATATCAACATGAAGGAGATGTTAGCAGTCCAATTTGCATTGATGGCTTTCAAGGATTTACTTCACCCAGGACAAGTGTTGATTCAGACAGACAACACAACAGTCATGTGGTACATCAACAAGCAGGGGGGTACCCATTCGTACCCTCTTTGCAGACAAGCTATGATTTTGTGGGAGACTGCTCTCAGTTTGCACCTCACCCTTCAGGCAAGGTTTCTGCCAGGAGCACAGAACTCCTTAGCAGATGTTTTGAGCAGACAGATGGTGGATCCCCACGAGTGGAAATTGGATCCTCATGTCTTTCAACAGTTGACTGTGGCATGGGCGACTCCAGACATAGATCTGTTCGCTTCTCCACTGAATTACCAACTGCCAAAGTTTTGCACAAAGCTGTTTCACCCAAAAGCTTGGAAAGTGGATGCTCTATCATTCAGTTGGAACAACCTTCACGTTTATGCCTTTCCTCCTCTGCCTCTCCTTCCCAAGGTGCTCCTAAAGGTCAGGCAGGACAAGCCTTGCATGATTCTGATAGCTCCAGATTGGCCACGGCAGCACTGGTACCCCCTGCTGAGGACTTTAGTACGGGAGCCTCCTTGGCCTTTGCCATTAATTCCACACCTTTTGTCCCAGGCAAGCAATCATTTCCGCAATATCAGGATTCAGTCCCTGCATCTGACAGCCTGGCGTATCCTGTTTTAGACCCTGGGGGGTCGCAGCTTCCTCAACAAGTTTTGAATGTCATTTTGGAGGCCAGACAGCCTAGTACAAGGAAAGTTTATGCTGATAAATGGAGGAGATTTTTTCTTTGGAGCAAAACAAAGAGCTTTGATGTTTCAGTGCCTAATTTGAGTGTTTCACTTCAGTATCTTACAGAATTATTAGACAAGGGTTTGTCTTTCTCCTCTGTAAAGGTTCTTGCTGCAGCCATTTCTGCTCACTCTGACTGTGACCCACCATTATTCTCTCACCCTTTGTTCAAGCAATTTCTTAGAGGGGCAAAGAACATAAGACCCCCACGTAGAGCTCCTACTCCTTCCTGGGATCTCAATTTTGTGTTGGAAAAGCTTACTTTACCTCCTTTTGAACCTGCAGCTACATCTGAGTTGAAGTTTTTGTCTTGGAAGACTGCTTTTTTGTTGGCCATTACGTCTGCTAGAAGGGTATCTGAATTACAGGCTCTAATGGCAGTTGAACCCTTCCTGATATTTCATAAGGATAGGGTCTCACTACGTACTAATCCTACTTTTATGCCTAAAGTTGTTTCTAATGTGGCTTTAAACCAATCTATTCATCTGCCTACATTTTATGCTGATCCCCAAAATAAGGAGAAAATTTTGCATTCTTTGGACATTCACAGGCAGTTACGTTATTATTTGAGCAGAACTAAAGGGTTCAGGCAGTCCCAAACAGTTATTCATTTCTTTTGCCTTGGGGTCTCAAGGAAAACCTGTTTCAAAACAAACTATTTCTAAGTGGATTGGGCATTGCATTGCTTTCTGTTATTCTCATCTTGGTAAGGAGGTTCCGGCTGGAATCAGACCTCATTCCACTAGGGCTACTGCCACTTCTGCTTTTTAAGGGGAGTAGCTACTAAGGATATTTTGGAGGCAGCTACCTGGAGTTCAGTACACACTTTTTCTAAACATTACCATCTTCCACTTTATTCCAGATCTAGGGCTGGGTTTGCCACTGCAGTTTTACAGGGCATGTTAGCAGCTCCTAATGCTATTTGATTTTACCAACCTCCCTTTACCTTTGCTTTGGGATTCTACCCACAGGTTATGACTGCAGCAATGTGAGATGAAGAACATAGTACAGTTTTGTACCTACCATAAATGTAGATGTTCGAAGATCCACATTGCTGCAGTCTAATTTACCCTCCCTCCTTCCCCTCTGTAGTTTGGGGTGGCTGTGTGATTTGTGGTGTATCTGTTGTTGCTTTTTTGGTGATTGGGTATTTTTTCTATTTTTGGCTATGGCCTTTCTTTTTAAGGCCTTCTGACATCTGGGGCAAGAAAGACTGAGGATATGGCATCGGTCATGCGCTTTAGTACCACGGCGTACTGACGTCAGATCTGAGCGACCATGACCGACGCCAGCCTAACACTTTGGTATTCGGGCCGACCGAGGACAGCGGACTACCCACAGGTTATGACTGCAGCAATGTGGATCTTCGAACATCTACATTTATGGTAGGTACAAAACTGTACTTTTGGCTTATCTACTGCGCCCAGAGTGTTCACGAAATGCCTGGCATCAGTAGTGGCACACTGCAGACTCCAGGGGATTCAAATATACCCCTACCTGGACGACTGCCTCATACAAGCAGACAACAAACAAACCTTAATAGCAAACTTGGACTATGTCATTCAACTACTGCAGGCCTTGGGATACACAGTCAACATACAGAAATCAAGACTACTGCCATCCCAACAGATTATTTTCCTAGGAGCCAAACTGGACACAGAAACTCAAATGGCCTACCTCACAGAGGAAAAACAACAGCAGTTACCAGAGTACTTCAAAGGCCTAGCAAAGCTCTCCCTGCTGACTGCAAGGAAAATCCTGCAGGCCCTGGGGTTCATGGCATCTTGCATTCTTCTGATACCTTTGGCAAGACTTCATATGAGAAAGCTGCAATGGTACTTAAAAAGCTTATGGTCCCAACACAGCCAAAGCCTAGAGGACGTAATCCCACTCATTCCATGTCTGCAAAAAGAATTTTTGTGGTGGGCTCAAGCAAGTCAGTTAAACAAAGGCATGTCTTTCAACAGACCTCAAGCAGGTCAAATGATTACAACAGAAGCATCAGATCATGGATGGGGGGCGCACATGGAAGGGCACATGCATTCAAGGTCTATGGACGCCAAGGGAAAGACATCTGCACATAAACCAAAAAGAGATGTTGGCAGTGATGCATGCAATCGAGACTTTTGAAAAATCACTACAAGGACATTTGCTAATAAGGACAGACACCACTGTCATGTGGTATATAAACAAGCAGGGAGGCACTCATTTATATCCCCTCTGCAGACTAACAATGATTCTCTGGGAAAAATCCCTGAGTCTGGAGATACATTTGCAATCCCAGTTTGTGCCAGGCAAGGACAATGTACTGGCGGACAAGCTAAGCAGAAATTTCTTGGATCCACACGAATGGATGCTGCTTCCTCACATTTTCTCACAAATAACAAAGACATGGGGAAGACCGGACGTAGATCTCTTTGCTTCTCACATGAATCATCACCTGGAAAAGTTCTGCACAAGGACCCACCATCCTCTAGCCTGGAAAACGGATGCTCTCTCCTTCAGCTGGAATTCCCTAAAAGTTTATGCATTCCCTCCTCTACCTCTGCTGACCAAGGTGATACTGAAGATCAAAGCAGAACAACCAACAGGCATTTTGATAGCTCCAGACTGGCCAAGGCAACACTGGTACCCATTGCTGTTGAGCATAACTCGGACCAAACCGTGGCCTTTGCCCCTATGGCCCCTGCTTCTAACACAACACAATTACAGGACTGTCCATCAAAACCTGAAAACATTGCATCTGACAGCCTGGAGGTTACCATGACTCCTTCCGCTATCTCTCTTTCCAAAAAAGTTCAAGAGATCTTACTGGAAGCACGCAGACCTTCCACCAGAAAAACCTATTCAGCCAAGTGGAAGAGATTCAGCATCTGGAATGCCAGCAGGGGTCAGGATACAACATTACTGAGTATACCTCAGATATTGGAATACTTGGCAGAAATGTTTCATACTGGACGCTCATATTCTTCTATAAAGATTCACGCCTCAGCAATCTCAGCAAAATACAATTGTGATCCACCAGTGTTTTCACATCCTTTGCTAAGACAGTTCCTAAGGGGGATAAAGAATATCAAACCTCCCAGAAAACAGCCAGTACCTGCATGGGACCTCAATTTCGTTTTGGAAAAATTAACTCTTCCTCCTTTTGAGCCAGCAGCAACTTCAGAAATGCAATTTCTATCATGGAAAACGTTTTTTCTATTGGCAGTCACATCTGCAAGAAGAGTCTCAGAGATACAGGCACTCATGGCAGTACCTCCCTTCCTCATTTTTCATCAGGACAGAGTTTCTCTAAGAACCAATCCTACATTCATGCCAAAAGTAATTTCCAGGGTGTCTCTAAATCAAGCTATTCACCTGCCTACTTTCTTCCCCAATCCGCAAAACAGGGGGGAAAAACTGCTGCATACTTTGGACATACACAGGCAACTACGCTACTATTTGGACAGAACTAAGGCCACCAGAAAGTCTGACCAACTTTTTGTAGCCTATGCTGCTGGAGTACAAGGAAAAGCAATCTCCAAACAAACAATTTCAAAATGGATTGGACACTGCATCATATTCTGCTATTCTTTCCATGGAAAAGGTGTGCCAGCCAATATTAGGCCACATTCCACCAGAGCTATAGCCACATCCACAGCTTTCCTAAGAGGAGTGGCTACAAAGGACATTCTAGAGGCTGCTACATGGAGCTCGGTGCATACATTTACCAAGCACTACAACCTGCTCTTATACTCCAGATCCCGAGCAGGCTTTGCTTCAGCAGTCCTGCAGGACATTTTAGCTACACCATCCCTTTCTCAGTTCCATCCACCCCCCAGCTTGGCTATGGTATTCAACCCATATGTTATGACTGCAGTTGCATTCTTGAAGGACATAGTACAGTTTTGTACCTACCATAAATGTAGATGTCCAATAGATATGCAACTGCAGTCGGATTTTCCCACCCTCCTACCCCTCTGCAACTTTCTTTATGGGTCCACTACCCCTATTCCTATTAGCTGGGGGTATCTCCTATGGTGTATCTGTTTATTACTGTTGTGCATGTCTAGAATTGTTTATCCATTCACTAAATTTAGCCTTCCTAGGAGGGCACCTGGCATCTGGGGCAAGAAACACTGAAGAAGATGGCGTCGGCCGATGCCTTTATACTCCAGCCATTCTGACGTCGGAGAGGAGGTGACTCCGGCTGACGCCGGACCCAGACTTTGGAATCTGGCCGACCGAGGGCTGCCTGAGGCAGGACAACCCATATGTTATGACTGCAGTTGCATATCTATCGGACATCTACATTTATGGTAGGTACAAAACTGTACTGTCTTGAGGCTCTTATAAGCCTAGCCAATAAATTAGCCCATGTTCCCACAAGTTGGCACCTGAAGCTCCTGTCCAGCAGGGGCACAGGTGGTGCAATTTGTTTCCCACCCAGCCATCCAGGTCCCTCTTAAAGGAGTAATGAAGTACTCTGCTTTACATAGAGAGGGAATCTATTATACAGATTGGGGGGGTCGTCTCTGGGAGTCAAATCTGTCCCGCCAGCAAGTCCTGTTGATGTCGCAGACCAAGTTGAGGTTTTGCAGGTGGGTCACATGGGTGGAGTTTGGCTTGCAGATGTGCAGCAGTTTCATTAAGGTCAGATTGGAGATTTCTCTGTATGCCAGACATAGATGACCTGTTGAGGAGTCTGTATAAGACTGACTAGAGGGACAGGGCTTTTAGCCTATCTATGTAGGATAGATTTTTGAAGCCTTGGATTCTCCTGGTCAGGAACCTCTGAGCTATCTCCCACTGTTGCATGTGCAAGGGATGTTATACTGTGATGGACCTGATGAGGGAGTAATACAGGGAAGCTGTGTCTTCCTTGTTCCTGGAAGAATGAGAAATCCTGTAGAAAGCGCTCCATACAATGGAGGCAACATGGTGGTCAAAAGTTGATTGCTGTCAACTTGGGTGCCCAGGTCCTTCATAACCGCTTGTGTACTTGGGTTGTTATTAATGTGATAATTTGTTAATCTGACCAATGTGGGCCAAATGGTCATGGTGGCAAGGATGTGTTCTGAATTGGAGGTTTTTAGATACAAGGTGGGAACTCTTGTTCAGTTCTTTTTAGACAGAGTACCCAAGGGACTTGATTATCAACACCAGTGAGCAGGTCACGGCTGGTTGGGGTACTCGGTACATCCCTTTGCTGGGTAGTCCCCTTGTGAAAAACAACTCGCAGGTTGACAAAGTGTCATATGTTCAATCCATGGTTCTAACATACTGACATCAGTAGTAAGGTGAGACAGATATTAGAGAAGAACTGGGTGATATTCAGGGGTAACAGTGAGTGTTGGTAATACTCCTAGGTTTGTGTATAGAACCAATTTCTACTTGAAATACTTGTTGGAGCACCCAGAGGCCCTGGAAAAATCTAAATTTTAATGGTGCATTCAAATGTGGAGCCTGTGGTTACATCCTGCAAAAGCATGACATCTGTGTGGAGGACCCTCCCATGAAGGTCAGACTAGCCACACGAAACCTAGAGTCAAGGGGTCTGGTATACATTGCAGTGTGTACAGGATGCCAACAATTTTACATCGGGAAAACTGAGAAACCCTTTCGAAAATGTATTTACGAGCACTTATACTTCATAAGAACTAAAAATGAAAATAATGGGTCTACCTGGGCACCTAGAAAACTCTCCCCTTTGCACAGGATTCCAATTTGGTATTTTACAGATAGTGAAAGAAGACATTGGGGGGGGGGGGCATTGGCAAAACAAACTGGAAACAATGGATATTTTTTGGCAACTAAGGTTAAATGCCAACACTAGTTCAGGTGTCAATGATCGCTGTTCCCTAATGCTTATTTGAAATATAGATCTACCATTTTAACATGACTGTTTTTTTTAAGTTCCTGATTTTAAACCATACTGACCTTTAAGTTGTGATGATGTCACTAATTTTAATTGATGGGAAGTGCTGGTTTTACTATTTAAATAATTTGTAGATTTTTTTGTATGACCTTTAAAATGTTCTTCATCCCACATTGCTGCAGTCCTAACACTTGGGTAGTCCGCTGTCCCAGTCGGCCCGAATACCAAAGTATATGGCTGACGTCGGTCAAGGAGCATTAGTCTGACGTCAGGACGTCAGGGTACAAATGCGCATGACCGCCGTCATATCCTCAGTCTTTTTTGCCGCATGGTCCGATGCAGAAGCAGTTTTGCGAGTGCAGGTTGGCGTTCTGAAATTTTCTGAAGTCGGAGTTTCAGACCGAATCAAAGTTGGCTAAGTACTCGTTGGGAATATTTTGGTTTTTTCTTGCCTCAGTATTTAACCTGATGTCAGAAAAAGTGAATAACTGTATTTCTTGTGGGAAACAGATACCTCATAGGGATTACCATACCTTGTGTATACCTTGCTTAGGGCCTGAGCACGGCGTAGTTGGATGTCGCTCTTGTGCTAGATTTAACAAACGCACTATAAAGAGAAGGTTAGACTGTGCCAGGTTAGTTTTGGGAAGCGTTGTAATTATAAAATGCCGCCGGATGCTCCGGCCCGCTTCGCCCAAAAAGCGCAAGGACAAAGCAGCAAAGCCTAGGTTGGAAGAACCGTCAGTCCCGGACGCCGGTTCTTTAGAAGGCTCGGTGGAGCCGGAGGTTCTGCAAGAAGTTTCTTTGGAGTCTCAGGGGGAGACTTTACTGTTACAGGATGTGTCCTCTCAGGAGGTAGGCCAGGCTGAAGGGGCTTCTCAGGTGGCTGTTCTCCCTCCCTTCCTAAGGTGGTTAGGCCCTCCCTTCTGTTTCCAGGGCTTCTTTGAGAGGCAGGCCAGGTTTAGCTTCAGTGGGTGTCTCTCCTAGTTCTTCAGGATCTTTGCCTAAGAAACATATGCTTAAAATGGCAGAAGATTTGATTACTATGATTAGGGTTCTATGCCCCCCTGATAAGAGGCCTAGGGTGGAACCTGAGCTTGAGAGTTTTGAGCAGTGTTCGGAGGCTTCTGAGTCTTGGTTGAAGACTTACAGGAGTATCCTCCTTATTCTGATTCTGATGTGGATGATGCTACTCCTTCAGCTTCTCCTCCTGAGGATTTTTCTTTTCAGAGATTCTTCATTCCATGAGGAACATTTTAAATGGGAAGGACAAGATTTCTCTGATTCCAGGAAGAGGCTTAGGAATTTTTGTTTTACCCCAGCATAGGCCTTTAGCTATACCTCCTGTTCTGGATGTGGTGGAAGATGTTTTGCAGAGGCTTCCTGAACCCTGATTCTTTGCCTCCTGCCCCAGTTAAACCGGACAGGTATTATAGGGTGCCTGAAGCTCATAAGTATCTTTTAAGAGTCCTAGGGCAGACCCAGAAACTGTTTCCCAGGGGCCTAAAGGTGTTAAGGCTTCTGTTGTTAAAAATCCTGTTCCTCCTGATAAAGAGGCAAGGGCTTTGGATAGATGGGGAAAGAAAGTGTATACTTCTTCCACTTTAGCCATGAGGGCTTTGAATTGCCAGTTCCACATGTTAAAATATCAAAATTATCTCCTTTCACAATTGCAGTCTAAGGTGGATGCTCTGGCGGAAGGTATTGAGTGTAAAGAGTTGCAGGATTTAGTTCATGTGTCTGAACAGGTGGGTAAGCATTCCTTGCAATGTGGTTTTGATGCTGTGCAGGCGGGTGGCTGCCACTGGTTCTGTTCTTCGCAGGCACGCCTGGCTGAGGGATCAGAATTTAGCTGAGCATGTTAAGACAAGGATTTTGGATGCTCCATTACAGTCTGATGTGTTGTTTGGTTCGCCTGTGGAAGCAGTTTTAAAGAAAATGGAGGACAAGGCTAAGTCTATGCAGACTGTTAAAGATTTTTTGCAGGTTCAGCCCCCAAAGTTTAGTAGAAATTGGCCTACTAAGGGATGGACATATCCTTCTTATGATTCCCAGTCTAGGGGTAGGTCTAGACGTGGTAGGGGGAGAGCTCAAGGTACTTTTAGGCCTAGAACAGGAGTTCACCTGCTCAATCTTCTGGTGAGGGCAGGGGTCAGCCCTTTCGTAAACAGACCCAATGACCTGCCTTTTCAGCTGCCAGTGCTTTCTCCTCTGGCAGCACCTTTGGGAGGAAGGCTGGCACTTTTCAAAGAAAATTGGAGTTTAATTACCCAGGACAGATGGGTATTGGATATCATTCAAAACGGTTACAGGTTTTATTTCCATACCTTGCCTCCTTTCAAAGGCATGCCAGACATTCCTCCTCTACAAAGAAAAGAGGCTCACAAGCAAATTTCTCTGTTACTCCAAATAGGGGCCATTCAGCCGGTTCCTGTGCCAGAAAGGGGCCTAGGATTTTATTCTCACCTGCTCCTAGTACCAAAGAAGGGGAACACGTGGAGACCAATTTTGGATTTATCTATCCTCAACACTTATCTGGACATTCCCAAGTTCAAAATGTTGACGTTACAACAGCTTTTACCTCTACTGGGCAAAGATCACTGGATGGTAACTTTAGATCTCAAGGAGGCTTACCTTCATGTGCCTATCAGACTAAGTTGCAGGAAGTATCTGCGTTTTCGAGCTGGGAATTCCCATTATCAGTTCTCTGCATTGCCCTTTGGCTTATCTACCGTGCCCAGAGTATTCACAAAAGTTCTGGCTCCAGTGATAGCTTACTTCAGGCTAAAAGGAATACAAATCTATCCTTACTTGGACGACTGCCTGATTCTGGCTCAAGAAAGGAAGACCTTTTACGGCATTTGGAATATGTGATAGCAGTGCTAAGATGCCTGGGGTATTCTGTGAACGAAATAAAGTCCAGTCTAGTACCCTCTCAAGACATGTGCTTTCTGGGTGTGAGACTGAATACAGCAACCCAGATGGCCTTTTTAACCCCGGACAAACAAAAGAATCTTTCCCTGTACTTCCATCAACTATCTCTTCAGTCCGGGCTGACTGCAAGGACAGTCCTTCAAGCCTTAGGGTTCATGGCATCTTGTATTCTGGTGCTTCCCAATGCCAAACTGCATATGAGGAAGCTGCAATGGTACCTCAAAAATGTATGGACACAGTACTGCCAGGATTTGGAGACTGTCATTCAAATAATACCTTGCATTCAAAAGGAATTTTTGTGGTGGGCTCAGGAATGTCACCTAAACAAGGGACTCTCTGTGACCCGGCCAGAGGCGAGTCAGATTCTAACGACAGATGCCTCAGACATAGCTTGGGGAGCTCATCTGAATGGAAAGTGGATACAAGACAAGTGGCCTGCCAGACTACAGCATCTACATATCAACATGAAGGAGATGTTAGCAGTCCAGTTTGCATTAATGGCTTTCAAGGAGTTACTTCTTCCAGGGCAGGTGTTGATTCTAACAGACAACACAACTGTCATGTGGTACATCAACAAACAAGGGGGAACACATTCTTATCCTCTATGCAGGCAAGCAATGATTTTATGGGAGACTGCTCAGCTTGCAACTAACTCTTCAGGCAAGGTTTCTGCCGGAGCACAGAACTCCTTAGCAGATGTGTTAAGCAGGCAAATCATGGATCCCCACGAGTGGAAACTGGATCTTCATGTATTTGCGAAATTGACAGTGTCATGGGGAACTCCAGACATAGATCTGTTCGCTTCTCCACTGAACCACCAGCTGCCAAAGTTTTGCACAAAAAGGTTTCATCACACAGCTTGGAAAGTGGATGCTCTTTCTTTCAGTTGGACAAATCTTCATGTGTATGCCTTTCCACCTCTGCCTCTTCTCCCAAAGGTACTCCTAAAGGTCAGACAAGACAAGCCAAGGATGATTTTAATAGCTCCAGATTGGCCTCGGCAACACTGGTACCCATTACTAAGGAGTCTGGTAAGGAAGCCTCCATGGCCTTTACCTTTGATTCCACACCTATTGTCTCAGAGGGACGGTCATCTACTCAATGTCAAGCTTCACACTCATCTGACAGCCTGGCATATTCTGTTTTGAAACACAGCAGGTCTCAACTTCCTCAACAAGTTTTGAATGTGATTATGGAAGCCAGAAGACCTAGTACAAGGAAAGTGTACTCAGAAAAATGGAAGAGATTTTTGTTTTGGAGTGCAGCAAAGGATTTGGAGGTTTCTGAGCCTAATTTGAGTGTGGCTCTTCAATATCTTACTGAGTTATTAGACAAAGGTTTGTCTTTCTCTTCCATTAAGATTCATGCTGCAGCAATTTCAGCTCACTATGATTGTGACCCACCATTGTTTTCTCATCCTTTGTTCAAGCAATTTCTTAGAGGGGCAAAGAATATAAGACCCCCACGTAGAGCTCCTACTCCTGCTTGGGATCTCAATTTTGTGTTGGAGAAACTTACTCTACAACCTTTTGAGCCTGCGACTACTGCTGAATTGAAATACTTGTCATGGAAGACTGATTTTTTGTTGGCCATTACTTCTGCAAGAAGGGTTTCTGAATTGCAGGCCCTTATGGCGGTTGAGCCTTTTTTGATTTTCCATAAGGACAGGGTATCATTACGTACTAATCCTTCCTTTATGCCTAAGGTGGTTTCTAGTGTGGCTATAAACCAAACTATTCATTTGCTTACTTTTTATGCAGATCCCCAAAATAAGGGGGAAAAGATTTTGCACACTTTAGATGTACACAGGCAGTTGCGTTATTATTTAAGCAGGACTAAGGCTTTTAGGCAGTCTCAGCAGTTGTTTGTTTCTTTTGCTTTGAGTTCTCAGGGCAAGCCTGTGTCAAAACAAACTATTTCTAAGTGGATTGGGTTTTGCATTACATTTTGTTATTCCCATCATGGCAAGGAGATTCCAGCTGGGATTAGGCCTCATTCCACTAGGGCTACTGCCACTTCAACAGCATTTCTAAGGGGGGTGGCAACTAAGGATATTTTGGAGGCAGCTACTTGGAGTTCAGTGCATACTTTCTCTAAGCACTACCACCTTCCTCTCTACTCTAAATCCAGGGCTGGTTTTGCCACGGCTATTTTGCAGGGCATGTTGTCAGCCCCTGCTTCCTTATGATTTGCCAGCCTCCCTTACCTCTGCTTTGGGATTCTACCCAAGTGTTAGGACTGCAGCAATGTGGGATGAAGAACATAGTACAGTTTTGTACCTACCGTAAATGTAGATGTTCGAAGATCCACATTGCTGCAGTCCAATTTACCCTCCCTCCTTCCCCTCTGTGTTTAGGGGTGGTTGTGTGGGTGGGGTTGTACCTTTGTAAATTTGTATATATTGTATATATATTGGGTACAAGAGTGTTTGGTGTTTTTTGGTTTTGGCCTTATCTTTTTAGGGTCTTCTGACATCTGGGGCAAGAAAAGACTGAGGATATGACGGCGGTCATGCGCATTTGTACCCTGACGTCCTGACGTCAGACTAATGCGCCTTGACCGACGTCAGCCATATACTTTGGTATTCGGGCTGACTGGGACAGCGGACTACCCAAGTGTTAGGACTGCAGCAATGTGGATCTTCGAACATCTACATTTATGGTAGGTACAAAACTGTACTTTGTGATGATGTCATTAATTTTAATTGATGGGAAGTGCTGGTTTTACTATTTAAATAATTTGTAGATTTTTTTGTATGTTCTGATGAAGTCCTGAATTTCCATGGACGAAAGCACTTGACTGGAAATTTGTATTCTTTTTGTATTGAATTCTATTCTGTGAAGTACTATTAAACTTTTCCTAACTAAGGTGGTTTTGGGCCATTTCCTAAGAGGTATTTATGTTGTACAAGTTGCGGTTTACCTCCTTGGCACACTGTTTTTACTACTTCACTAGGGGTGTTGATGACGGTGCCCAGTTTGCACTCCTCTGCAAACGTGGTCAGCCATAGGCCTCTGGTTTTGGCTTGCCCTTCTGAGAAGTATATCCCAAACAGCAGGGGCCCCAAGACTGATCATTGCGAGTCTACTACTTGAGATAGCTTCTCCTATTTTGACTGAGTTCTGTCATTGAGCTAGTTAGCTACCTGTCTGGTCATGTACAGATTTATGCCAAGCTGGGATAGTTTATTATGCCCAGGTGGGGAATAGTCGAAGGCCATGGCCATGTCAAGGTAGGTGGCATACACCATCTTCCCCTCATCCATGGCTTTGGTGACTTTGTCTCCCCTTGACAAAACCAAGCTATGTGGGATCAAGCATTTGGAGGTTGCTGATGTCCTTGTTAATGTGGTCCATGATAATGCATTCCATGGCCTTGCAAATCAGGCTTGTTAGGCTGATGGATCTCTAGTTGCCTAGATTGGTGGACTCTCCACTTTTTTTTGCAGAGATGACCGTGGCCATCCTCCACGCAGCTGGGATGAAACTGGTACCCCGGGCTTAAGTTGAATAGGGTGCTTAATGTTGCTGCGAGTCCCCTGCCTGAGTTGATGTAGGATGCAGCCTGGGATGTTATCGGGTCCCATGGAAGCTCTCATTTTAGCCTTTAAAAGGGTAGTAATGACTTATTCCCTAGAGCTAAGGGGTATGGGGCAGGTGCTGGGGATATCCTGGATTACTGATGGGGGGGGGGGGACAGAGGGGTGAAGTTTTCACTGAACCTGTCTGCCAGTAGGTTGGCTATATCCATTGCATTTATGTATGTGGTATCCTTGACCATCAGTTCAGTGCAGCTTTGGATATTCCCCTTCAATTGGACCCATGTGAAGAAGGCCTTATTATTGTCTTTAGTAGATGTGGCCAATTTGGACTCTTACTTCACTAATACCCTTATTTGCCTGTTTAGGCCAAGGAGAGTGTGCTTCCGATTTGGCACCTGTTCCTTCTTGGTCCTGGACAGAAATTTTTCCTTTTGTAGAGTTTATAGCCAATGTCCACCAGAGGTGGAGGATTTTGTTCTGTCAGGTATTGCTGAATCCATGCATTTATATAAATAGTCATATAGTACTTTGGTGTAGGTTTGGACATTACTGCCAGTTTCTACTGTTGGGGAGGGGGATGTGAAGCTGTTTAGACCTTCCCTCAGGAGGTTGTAATCGGCCTTGGAGAAGTTTTTTTTGTTTATTTAACCCTAGCTGGGGGTGCCAGGGGAGATGGTGACTTCAAAAATGACCCATTTGTGGTCCAAGGTATTTGCATGTACAAATCAAGGAATCTTTGAGCATTTGTGCTCTGGCTCGAGTAGTTCTTTCAATCAGTGGTCTAGTAGTTAATCACTCAGGGTCAGGGTATATGGTCAAATCTTAATAGATTCAAGAAGTTCCAGATAGATGGGATGGGTGTCCTGATTCAACACTGGGGAGCCTGTAGCTAACTATGGTTTGAATAGGAGTCTTGTCCACTGTTAACTGCACCTGGAGTGTCTCCTGTGCGCCATACTGTTTGACCAGTCTGGAGGTGTGTGTATCTTTAATATATTTTGGAACACCACCTCCTTTGGCTTTGCTGGCGTCAGTTTGGGGTCTGTATGTATGATAGGATGTGACAAGGTAAGGCTGGGATGCTCTCTGCAGCTTTGAACCAGGTTTCTGTGACTGAGAAATGTCAGCATCTTCCAGGGTTAAGGATGCTTGAAATGAGTGCAGTTTCATGTTGAGACTCCTAGCATTCAGCAGCGTGACCTTTAAATTGCGTTTAGATTCTCATGCTGGTAGTTTTGACCTGAAGTCATTGCTTGAAAAAGGCACTATGAAGGAGGCAAGAGCCTTTGCCTGGAGCTTTGAAGGCCAAAGGAGACTGATGCAGGCCATCTGTGGCAAAGCATCATGGTCTCAGTCATGTCTTCTTAGGCTGACAGGTACTGGATCCCCTTAGTGACACCAGATACTAAACCATTTGTTAGTCGGTCATTTTTTGTTTGTATTGAGGCATCATTCTGGGTGACTGTAGAATGCTGCTTAAGGCTAGTGACATACCTGCCTGGAAGGCATTCAGAGAGCTCAATCATATGTCTTCCCATATAGTCTAGAGAGACAAGTCTCAAGTCATTCACACCAGCATGTACTATGACAGTCATAGCACTTGTTGAGGGACTCAAGTGAATGGGTGATGTGTTGGATTCTGGCACCTGACAAACGGATTACCGTGACTTTCTCCTTTGGCACATTTCATGAGGCTTCAGAGATTTGATCAAAGAGCTTTCCAAATCTCTCTGTGAGGATATGGTTCCAGAGTACTATTTCCTTGTAGTTGGCTACCCTACATTCTATTTTATATTTGTCCATGAGGCTTTTCTCACACTGCCGAAGGTACCTCATGGGTGTCAGGTACAGCCATTTCCCTTAGGAGACATGTCTGGATGTGCTTGTGTGATTTTGCGGAACCCTTCAAATCTTTCGTGAGTGCACCTTTTGATGACACCTCATTGTTTGGCCCCATAGTGAAAGACCCTCTAGGTGTGAACAGGAAGGGAAAACCATGTCTGCTGTGGGAGTTTTTTTCAACTCGACTGTCCTTTTCTAGAAAACGGAGGCAAAAATGTGGTTCAAGAAATCCCAGGGTTCCTTTTAAGATACACGTGGAGATGGTTCCCCCGGGGGCAGTGAGGGAATTCAAGTAGAAGATGCCATCCCAGCAGCAGAGGTGACCCACAAAATCAAGGATCTAGGATATGTCGGAGATGGAATCCCTATCAGCACTCCTGAAAGAAGGCCAGACTGGCTATCTCTGCAGGTAGTCGTGGGTCATACATCTCTGACCAGAGTGTCTAGTTAGAAATCGCAAAAGATTCATGGGTGTGGATGATATTCAGCAGCTATATCGTACCATTTTGCCACCCACCCCTGTCAGTTTCAAAGAACATCTTCTGTTTCCACCCAGTCAGAGGGAAGCAGCAGTAGAAATAAGCTGCTAGAGTCATCCAAAAGTCCCACTCCCCCAGACGAGAGATAGTCCAGAACTTATTCAATATTTTCAGTGCCAAAAGAGATTGCAGACTCTAGACCAGTATTGGATCTCAGCAATCGATCTGTTCAGCATACAGTGTTCTGGATGGTCATGGTTCAATCCATTCTGCTTGTTCTGCAGAGGGATGACTGGATGTGCTGAATAGATCTTCAGGATGTGTACTATCACATCAACATGAACAGACAATCCAGAAGATGTCTGTCTCTGGCTAGGAGCTGGTCCTTACCAATTCATAGCACTGCCCTTTGGTCTTGCCATAGCCCCCAGGGTGTTTACCAAGTGTATGGCAGTTGCACTCACCTGAGACTGCTGGATTCCAATCCATACCTGGGTGACTGGCTCCTTGACTGCTCCAACTAGATCAATTAATTCAAGCATGGGACTACTCCAGCTGTGTTCTCATCTGGGGGATATCCATCAAGTACAACAAATGTCAAACTCTTGAATTCATCTGTGCTCTTTTCAATACAGTTAGTCAAATAGCTTCTCTCCTTTGAGATTTAAACTGTTCGGTTCTAGGTCAAAAATATTCTTCAGAATCCTCTCTCAGCCTGTCTGATACTCAAATCCTTGGGATCCATGCCAGCGGCAATCACCTTTGTAGTACTGGCCAGGCTCCATAGGAGAATCCTTCTATAGACACTTGCAACACAGTGGTCTGTTCAACACCTGTTATCCCAGTCAGTCAAGAAAACTCAAGCTTGCAAGAATTACATTCTCTAGTGGATCCATTCCAATCAAATACAAAAAGGCATACCCTTTGTTCTTCAGCCCAGGGCCACATAGTGACCACAGATGCCTCTCAAGTCTGGTGGGAGGGCGTTTCTTGGGAAGGACAGTCCAAAGTGCATGGCAACCCAAAAAGGCCACCATGCATATCCTGAAAATGAGAGCTGTCCTAGCATTGCAGGCCTTTCAACACACTGCCCTAACTGGCACTATCAATGATTCAGACCAACTGTCAGTCTGGTGCATCCACAAGCAAGGGGGAACTTGATCTTGCCCTCTTTGTCGAGAAACTGAGTATGGTAATGGGTGATTTCCTCCAATCCTTTTCTTTTAGCAGTGCATGTCCTGGGGATGACCAGCGTGACTGCAGCTAAGTTAAGCATGTCCATTTTAATGCCTCCTGAGTGGTTTCTTTAGTATCAAGGTGGTGAAGATTATTTCTTTGTTGATGGGGCCAACTATGCTGCGATCATTTTGCATCTCCTCTCAACAGTGCACAAGTGTTTACCCTGATTCCCCCAGTGTGGGAGTCTGAGAGATGCTCTACTTCATGCTTGGCCTTCCATCCTCCTTTACTCTTACCCCCTATTATCCCTCATTCCCAAATTTCTCCAGAAGGTATAGCGATTGAAGAGCAGTCATACCCATTGCCCCTTACTGACATCACATCTGCTTTCCCTTCCTTTGGCTGCCTCTTCTACATCTGGCTTGGCTTATGGATCCAGTGATAAATCTCCTGTCTCAACTGACAGGCATAACTCATCTGAACATTTCAGGCCTCAAGTTTACTGCATGGTTTCTCTAGATGTTCATCGTGTTTCACTGTTGCAGTCATTACACTTGGGTTATCCTGCTGGCAGGCTACCCGCAGTCGGCCTGAATTACAAAGTCCTGGTCCGACATCGGTTGCTGTCACCTCTTCCCTGACGTCAGCGCGCCAGAGTTATATAAGATGCAGCCAACACCATTTTCTTCAGTCTTTCTTGCCGCGTGGTGCCCGAAGCAAAAGCAGTTCGCAAGTGCCGGTCGCTGACTCCTGAGATTTTCAAATTCGAATTTCAGATCTGAAGTCTTCATTAAAGCGAAGTACCACATTGGGGAAACTTTTTTCTTGCTCCAGACCGATGTCAGAAAAAGTTAACAATTGTATTTCTTGTGGGAAGCAAATACCTCATAAGGATTTTCACTCTTATTGTATTCCTTGCCTAGGCCCTGACCACAACGTTGCTTGTTGTCGGTTTTGTGCTAGATTTAACCAATGCACTGTTAAGCGTCTGTATGATTTTGCCTTTCATTACTTTGGCCGCAGATTCAATTATACAATGCCGGCGGAACAGCCGATGACCGGAGTCTACAAAAAACGCAAGGATAAAGACAAGGACAGGCATCCAAGGTCCAAAACCGACGATGAGACTTCCTCTAAGTTAGTCGTCGGTTCGCCGGTTCTCAGTGAGATGCTTTCGCAGCCACTGACACCCGCTACCTCAGAGCCACAGGCCGCTTCCGACTCCCACGTGGAGCCGACTGGGCCTCTGGAAACTCAAGGTATTAGATCCTCAGAAACTATTCCCTCAGATGGGTCTGGAGCCGATGTCCTTCAAGGATGCATCTGCAGTCCTAACATATGGGTTGTCCTGCCTCAGGCAGCCCTTCGGTCGGCCGGATTCCAAAGTCTGGGTCTGGCCTCGGCTGATGTCGCACTTCACCCGACGTCATAGCTGCTGTCAATTGGGTATAAAGGCATCAGCCGACGCCATTTTCCCCAGTCTTTCTTGCCGCGTGGCGCCCGAAGCAGAAGCTGTTCACAAGTGCCAGTCGGTCAGAACCAGAGATTACTACTACCGAAGACTTCTAAAAAGCTAAGTACCCCGTTGGGGACTCTTTCTTGCCTCAGCCGATGTCAGAAAAAGTAAATAACTGTTTAACTTGTGGGAAACAAATACCTCATAAGGATTTCCACTCTTACTGCCTTCCTTGCTTAGGCCCAGACCACGACGTAGCAGCTTGTCTAGCCTGTGCTTCCTTCAACCGACGGACACTTAGACGTCGGTCGGAGTTTGCAGAGGAGTTTTTCGGCCCCGCTTTTGCTTACAACATTCCGTCGGAGACTCCGACTTCACAATTAGCTAAAAAACGTAAGGAAAAGGACCGACACTCGCGGTCCGCGGTTTCGGCCGAAACCGCGGTTGAGCCAACCGCAAGTGTCTCGGTTTCGGCTGAAACCGAGTCCTCGGTTCTTCCTTCGGCCGAAAGCATGCCTCCTACCGAGGCCTCATCCAGCATGGCTGAATCTGCTACCGAATTTCCACCTGCTGTTGCAGGTTCTCAGGATTTATCAGATACTATTCCCTTAGACATATCTACTCCTGCACGTGGAGCTGCTAGGCCCCCTGCATCCATGTCTATCGAGGCTTTTTCTAGGGCTAAAGCAGCTAAATCTTCTAAGGCCTTGCCTGCTAAAACCCCCTCACACAGGCCTAGCTCTAGTACCCAAATGCTTAGCCTGGCAGAGGATCTCATTTCTTTGATCAGGGGATCCCAACCACACCCTGACAGGGCCTCTCATCCCCCTCCAGGGAAGAGGCCTAGAGCAGAGCCCCCTGAGCCAGTTTCTACAGATTATTCCTCTGATGATTCAGAAAACTCAAATCCTCCAGAAGACCCGTATTCTCCATATGAGGACTCTGACGCAGAAGACTCCATTCCTTCTGCCTCTCCTCCTGAGGAATTTTCTTTTGGGGAAACCTTGCATGCTATGAGAGAACAATTTCAATGGCAGGGCCAGGATTTTTCAGATTCTAGGAAAAGGCTTAGGACTTTTTTACATTTGCCACAGCATAGGCCTTTAGCCATTCCTCCAGTACTAACAGTTGTGGATGATGCATTTAATGATGCTTGTACTGCCCCTGACTCTCTTCCCCCGGCCCCTGCTAAGCCCGACAGATACTACAGGGTCCCGGACACACCTTATCATTTGTATAAGGCTCCTATTGCAGATCCGGAAACTATTTCACAGGTCCCCAAAGCTGTAGCAGCTGCCAAAAACCCCCTCCCCTCCCCTCTGAAAGAGAATCTAGAGCATTAGAGAGATGGGGTAAAAAAGTTTATACTTCTGCTACTCTTTCGGCTAGGGCCTTAAACTGTCAATTCCACATGATTCAGTATCAGGAATTTTTGTTAGATCAGCTAAATAAAAAACTGTCCTCTCCTGAACCTATAGACCGTAAGTCCCTTCAGGATTTGGTACATAACACTCAGCAGGTCAGTAATCATTCTTTAAAATGCGGCTATGATGCACTGGAGGCTTCCTTTAGATCAGCTATGACTGGCACAGTGATCAGAAGGCATGCATGGTTAAAAGAGAAATCCTTACCAGACCATGTGAAGTCAAAGCTCCTAGATGCTCCCATGGAAAAACACAGTTTGTTTGGCTCCCCTGCACAGCAAGTGTTAAAGAAGGTGGAAGAAAAAGCAAAATCTGTCCAAACAGTCAAGGATTTCTTACGGGTCCAGCCTCCGAGGTTTAGTAGGAATTGGCCTTCGAAGAATTGGTCCTTTCCAGACACCACCAGAGCACAGAGAGGCAGAAATAGGCGCCCAAGAGGCAGAGGTCAATCCAGAGGTGCCTACAGGGGACGTCAATGGCAGCCTAACAACCACAGAAGTACTGCCACAGACCCAGCCACTACCACTTCCACAGGACAGTCACAGTGACTTGGCTCTGATACCGCCTACCAGGGAACAACTAGAAGCACCCTTAGGCGGAAAGCTAGCCTTATTTTCAGTAAACTGGCATTACATTACAGGAGACAAATAGATTTTACAGACAATAGACAAAGGTTACAGGTTTCACTTCCATACTCTACCAAGGAAGAGAGGAATGCCAAACCTACCACCAAACCAAAAAACAAACGCTCTACAACAAATCGATCACTTACTAAGGATGAGAGCTATAGAAAAGGTACCGTCTATGGAACAAGGACAAGGATTTTATTCCAGACTTTTCCTGGTACCAAGAAAGGAAAACCAATGGAGACCTATTCTCAACCTGTCCGCTCTGAACACATATCTCATTGTTCCAAAATTCAAGATGCTGACCCTACAGCAACATCTTCCCATGCTGGGCAAGGAGTCTTGGCTGGTGACTCTAGATCTCAAGGAGGCATACCTGCACGTCCCCATACAACCAGATTGCAGAAGATACCTCAGATTTCTTGCAGGATCAGAGCATTATCAATTCTCAGCATTGCCTTTTGGCTTATCTACTGTGCCCAGAGTATTCACGAAATGCCTGGCATCAGTAATTGCTCATTGCAGGCTTCAGGGAATTCAAATTTATCCATACCTGGACGACTGCCTGTTACAAGCGGACAACAAAAACAAATTAACAAAAGATTTGAGAAAGGTTATTCACCTATTGCAAGCACTGGGATACACAGTCAACTTAAAAAAGTCAAGGCTGACACCATCCCAAAGGATAACTTTCTTGGGTGCAGAACTGGACACATCAAATCAAATGGCATTCCTCACAGCAGAAAAGCAAAAGCAACTACCACTCTATTTCATGGCATTAACAACGCAGAACCAGCTTACAGCAAGGAAAGTCCTGCAAGCCCTGGGTTACATGGCATCCTGCATAATATTGATTCCACATGCCAGACTACATATGAGGATGTTGCAATGGTACCTAAGGAATTTATGGTCTCAGCACAAGCACAGCCTAGAAGCCCAAATTCCAATAATTCCATGCCTGAAGCAAGAATTCCAGTGGTGGGCTCAGGCCTGTCAATTGAACAAAGGACTGCCTTTCCACAGCCCTCACCCAAGCCAGACTATCACCACGGACGCCTCAGACCTCGGTTGGGGGCACACATGGTGGACAAGTGCATACAAGGCTTATGGACACAAGACCAGCTGAACCTACACATAAATCAAAAAGAGATGCTGGCAGTAAAACAGGCAATTCAGACATTCAGACCATTTCTTCAACAAGGTCATTTGCTGATAAGGATGGACAACACCACAGTTATGTGGTATATCAACAAACAGGGACGCACACATTCATACCCTCTATGCCAGATGGCAATGGACCTCTGGAATGTGGCCCTGAACCTCAACATTCAGCTCCAGGCCATATTTGTACCAGGAAAAGAAAATATACTAGCAGACATCTTAAGCAGAACTACCACGGATGCCCACGAATGGATGCTGCATCCAGACATCTTCAAATCCATTACAAAGAAATGGGGACAACCAGAAATAGACCTGTTCGCATCCCCACACAACCACCAATTGAGGAAATTCTGCACAAGGACTTACCACCCACTTGCTTGGATGGTGGACTCCCTATCCTTCAGTTGGGAAAACCTGAAAGCATATGCATTCCCACCTCTTCCTTTGATGCACAAAGTGCTACTGAAGATCAAAGAAGATCACCCAAGGATCATCCTGATAGCTCCAGACTGGCCGAGGCAGCATTGGTACCTGCTACTGAGGAGTATGTCTCGGGCACACGCATGGCCTCTACCTCTAGTTCCCTTACTGCTAACACAGAACAACTTCAAAATCCTGCATCCAAACTTGAAAACACTGCAGCTAGCTGCTTGGAACATTACATAACACAAAATAACCCAGATTTATCTCAAAGGGTTAAAGACATTATCCTGGAGGCTCGCAGACCCTCCACCAGGAAAACTTATTCAGCAAAATGGAAAAGATACCTCATTTGGAGTGCAGCAAAAGGAGAAAATGTATCATTGGCAAACATAGCTAACATCCTGGAATATTTAGCAGAGCTTTTCAACAATGGCCTGTCTTACTCCTCCATTAAGATTCATGCATCAGCAATTTCAGCAGAATACAACATGGATCCTCCAGTCTTCTCTCATCCTCTACTCAGGCAGTTTCTGAGAGGAATTAAAAATGTAAAGCCTCCAAGGAAGCCACCTTTGCCTACATGGGACCTGAACTTTGTGTTAGAAATGTTAACACTTCCCCCTTTTGAACCAGCAGCAACAGCAGAATTACAGTTCTTATCTTGGAAAACTGCTTTCCTGCTTGCAATCACTTCAGCAAGAAGGGTTTCTGAATTACAGGCATTAATGGCAGTACAGCCCTTCCTTATCTTCCATCAGGATAGAGTGTCCTTGAGAACTAATCCTACTTTTATGCCAAAGGTGGTCTCCAGGGTATCATTAAACCAAGCAATCCACCTACCAACATTCTTCCCCAACCCGCAGAACAGGGGGGAGAGACTACTGCATACCTTGGATGTGCACAGGCAATTGCGCTACTACCTGGACAGAACCAAGAGCAATAGAAAAACTGACCAGCTTCTGGTAGCATATGCAACAGGAATGGAAGGAAAAGCAATTTCAAAACAGACAATCTCAAAATGGATAGGAAATTGCATTAGATTTTGTTACTCTTTTCATGGAAAGACAACTCCAGAAAACATCAGACCTCACTCCACAAGGGCTACAGCCACTACTACAGCTTTCTTCAGGAGTGGCTACCAAAGACATTTTAGAGGCTGCTACTTGGAGCTCCGTGCATACATTTGCCAAGCATTATAATCTACCTTTATACTCCAGATCCCGAGCAGGTTTTGCCACTGCTGTTTTGCAAGGGATCTTAACTACACCATAATCTTCTTAGTGCCTCCTCCCCCAGTTTGGCTATGGTATTCTACCCGTATGTTAGGACTGCAGATGCATCCTTGAAGGACATAGTACAGTTTTGTACCTACCATAAATGTAGACGTCTGAGAGGTATGCATCTGCAGTCAGGATTACCCACCCTCCTTCCCCTCTGTGGTACTCCTAGGGTATTTGCCCATCTTGTAGCTATCTGGGGGAATCTATTATGGTGTATTTGTTTGTATATATGTATATACATGTTTATTTTTATTTTGCTCTCTACTGTTTGGAACCATTTGCATTTATCCAAATTTAGCCTTCCTAGAGGGCACCTGGCATCTGGGGCAAGAAACACTGAGGAAAATGGCGTCGGCTGATGCCTTTATACCCAATTGACAGCAGCTATGACGTCGGGTGAAGTGCGACATCAGCCGAGGCCAGACCCAGACTTTGGAATCCGGCCAACCGAAGGGCTGCCTGAGGCAGGACAACCCATATGTTAGGACTGCAGATGCATACCTCTCGGACATCTACATTTATGTTAGGTACAAAACTGTACTTTGTGCAGGCATCGGCTTCTGAGGGTGATGTCCTTCAAGAATGCAACTGCAGTCCTGACATATGGGTTGTCCTGACTCAGGCAGCCCTTCGGTCGGCCGGATTCCAAAGTCTGGGTCCGGCATCGGCTGATGTCGCCTCCTTCCCGACGTCAGAGCGGCTGGAGTATAAAGGCATCCGCCGACGCCATCTTCTTCAGTCTTTCTTGCCGCGCGGTGCCCGAAGCAGTTCGCAAGTGCCGGTCGGTCAGCTCCTGTGTTTTCAGTTACCGAAGTCATCTAAAGGCTAAGTACCCCGTTGGGGAACATTTTTTCTTGCCTCAGCCGATGTCAGAAAAAATTTAAAAAGTTAATAATTGATGTTATGTGATCCTATCTCGCCTACATTCTGACTGATGGGTTCGGAGCCGATCCCTCGGCTCATTTCACGCTTATGCCAAAGAGCGAAGTCTCTTACTGGCTGAGCTTACCATATCCCAGGATGCACCACTACCAGTCCCCCAGATCTCGTTTGCCGCTAACAAGTGAAGACGTGGTCTCGAGCTGGCTGAGTTAAGTAGTGATTATTTCACTAGTTTTTCTGTCAGGATTTTCTTCATTCTCAACAAAAAGCTGTTTTAACAGCTATTCTTGTGTTTAGAGTGTTTTTGACAAAATTCACTTGGTGAATTCTTGTGTTGTGAGTGTGGACTAGAGTACCTCTTGTCTGAAAGGCCTTTCCGGTCTTTTTATTTGTAGGTGACTTCGGTTCTGTTTCAAATCATTTATATTTCTCTTCTTTAAAGAAGAACTAGCAGAGAGAAATTATTACAATTTACAGAGTTTGTGCTGTGTTTTGACTAACTCAGAGTATTGCGAGTGATAACTGTAAGCCTATTCTAGGTGTGTCACCAGTGTTCTTTCCAGTTAGTTTCTGAAAATTTCTATAATGTCTCAGAATCCTAGGCCTTCGGGCTTTAAGAAATGTGTAAAATGTAGCTTCAAAATGTCCATCACGGATGATCACTCGCTCTGTGTGTATTGCTTAGGGGCAAAACATTTACAGGAATCATGTAGTGTATGTCACGCTTTTTCCTCAAGGGTCCTCCAGGAGAGGAAAAATAAATTGATTCTTAAGGGATTAATTAAACCTTTCGAAGAAGCGTTGGCATCCTCTCCTTCTCCGGCCAAAGAAAGGCATCGGCTCCACCAGTCCGTCGGATCCGATCGCTAAAACAAAGGCAGGCCTCTCCTTCGCTCCAAGGACTTCGGAGCCGAGGTCGAACAGTCTGCCTCGATGCCACCAGTATCGACTCCTCTGGCTTCGGGCCGATGGCTGGGGCATCGAGAGGCGGGTCTTCGCCGGCTCCACTGCTCGGGCCGACAAAGGTTGCCCGCTCAGACACTTCCTCCTCGGCGAAGTCCACCTCGCACCGATGGAATCTGGTGTGTATTCGGCGCCGATAGTTGTCGAGTCTCCTCGGAGCTGGTCCCCTAGTCCTTTGGGGCCGTTGGAGAGGCCATCTCGAACCCGTTCTGTTTCCTCTCGGTCTTCGAGGATGTCAGATTCTGATATAGACAGGGTGCTCCAAAGACTCTTCCAGTCCCCAGTCTTCCAAAATTTGTTTCGGTTCCGACCCAGTTGGCTTCGGAGCCGATGACCTTGGCCCACCCATTGCCATTCCTCCTCCGACCGCTTCGGCTCCGGAGCAGGTGCTGTTGGAGCCGGTGGAGATATCAGGGTCGGCTCCGACCCTTACTCCAACCCGGCCTCGGGTCCGAGTTTGGTACGCTGGACTTCTTCGGCTGGACCCGGGGTGATGTCTCGACCTATGCTTGGTTCCGAGCCTCCCCTCGGTGCTTCGCGGGACTTCCGTTGGCTATCACGGCTCTGGGACCGGACACTCCCAGGATTCTGGGGTCCGGCTTTCAGAGCCATGAGGAGTGCCTTGGCCAAGTCCTTCGCCATCTCCGCTTTACCGCACCTTCCCTGGGCGTGGAGACTGGGTCTTTGGCAGTTCCCCTGTCCGTAGTCAGCGGAGCCCCGGGCCTGAGGTTACCCCCAGTGGGGTTCCCCTCCTCCTGAGGGTTCTTCGAGTTGTCTTCGGAGGAACCCCAAGGAAGAGATCGTGCAAGAGGAAGCACGTGGACTCCCCGAGTCTATTACATCAGACACTGATCTGGATGATGCAGAGGGGTCCCTGTCGTCCTCGGATGATGTCTCATTTGCAGACATCTTAGAGATCCTCAAACAACGAGGCGGCTGGATATCCAAACCCCTCTGCTGACGAGTCAGTGCTCCTCAAGGCCTTTGGGGCTCAGCCCTCCGCCTCCTGGGTGTCTCCGCCTTGACGAGCTTCTGGATTTAGTTTGTCAAGGTGGGAACATCCAGATTCCGTGGAACCAGTCCCTTCTCCAAATAAATTTTTGTCTGCTCCCCGAGAAGGAGTTCCTCACTAAAGGAGTGGCTGTAGATGCCATGGTGGTGGCATCTGCTACACAACAGGACGTGGCAGAGGCTTCAACGCCCATCCATCCTCCTAATAAGGAGTCTAGAGTATGGACAGGCACGGAAGCACACCCTGACTTCAGCGCCTTTACTTTAAGGTCTCTGAATTATTTGGCACATTTTACCAGGCTTCAGAGGGATCTGGTCAAGGAGTTGTCAGATTCCCTGCTGGTAACCTACCTGAGCAGCTAGCCCAGTCGGTTAGCTCTCAGTTGGCTATCCTTACCAATTTCTAACTCGTCCATGAGGCTCATTTCCTATGCGGCCAAGGGGCGGTAGAGCGGCAGGCACAGGCGTGGCTCACGGAGACAAGCCTGGCTCCGCTTGTGTCAGTTTATGAGGCCTTCAAGTCTTCACGACGCCTCCCTTTGATGGGTCCTCATTGTTTGGACCCAAGGTTAAAGACACCCTTACCCGCTGTGAGCAGGAGGAAAACTTTATCTGCCGAGGGTGCCCGTTATTCCACTCCCTTCGGCCTTACCCCAAGGCTAAAGGAGGGGAAATGTGGTTCGCAATCTCGCAAGTTTTTCTCCCAACAGCAGGAAGATTCCCTTCCAGAGGCAGAGGACGGGAAATTTTTTCAGGAGACGCCGTCCCAGAGGCGGCAGAGGGCCCGCAATTCTGGAGACCGCGAGTCCTTCGTGGCTCTTCAGCCTCCCACACGCCATGAGGGATTGCCCGGCTGTGCCGCCCGAGCCAGTCGGGTGTCATTTTGCCAAGCACCTAAAAGCCTGGGAGTCAATCACAGGACAGATGGGTGCTTCGATCATTGCCGGAGGTTACACCATCCCATTCACATACTCGCCCCCACCGTCCAAAAAGAATCCCGGACCCACCACCCAGTCAAGGGAAATGGCAGCCGCAGAAGCTTTAAAGCTGCTAGAAAGGAGTCATCCAACCGTCCCCACAGACCAGATCGGATCAGGAAATTACTCCAGGTTCTTTTTAGTGCCAAAAAGACAGGGGACCTGAGACCAATATTGATCTCAGCAGACTGAACCAATCCGTCACGAAATCCAAATTCAATGGTCACGTTACAATCCATTCTCCCATTGTTAGAGAAGGATGTTTGGATGTGCTCCATAGACCTCAAGGACGCCTATTATCACATACCGATACATCAGGCCCAGGAGGTATCTGCGCTTCAGCCTGGGAGTCAGTCATTACCAATTTTGCCTCTGCCCTTTGGTCTCACCACAGCCCCCAGGGTGTTCACCAAGTGTTTGGCAGTAGTGACGGCTCACCTAAGAAGTCTTGGATTCCAAGTGTTTCCCTATCTCGACGACTGGCTCCTGACTGCCACCACCAGGCATCTACTAATGGACAACCTCAAAGCCACCATCTCCTGGGTATTACCCTGGGGATTACATTCAATTGGTCAAAGTCTGTCTTGCTGCCCTCTCAACGCATAAAGTTTATAGGAGCAGAGATAGACTCAAGATTGATGCGTCTTTCTTCCTGCCGAAAGGATCCAAACTTTACAGGGCCAAGTTCAAGCTCTGATCTCGAGATCCAAAGCCCCAGCCAGGATGGTTCTACAAGTTTTAGGCTCAATGTCTGCCACGGTTCTTTAGTTCCTCTGGCAAGATTACACATGAGGATTCTTCAGTGGCTATTGTCAACTCAATGGTCTTTTCAGGATCTTCCCCTCAATCATCACATCATGATTACGGAAATATGCAAAAGGGACCTTCGCTGGTGGCTTCAGACATCCAATTTGGATCAAGGAAAACCCTTTGTTCTCCCCTCTCCAGTGGTTACCCTGACGACAGATGCCTCCCAGATAGGGTGGGGGGTCATTGTCTGGGCAGGCTAGTTCAGGGTTCCTGGCTTCCAGACGAAGCTCTTCTCCACATCAACGTGTTGGAGATGAGGGCTGTACTTCTATCCCTACAAGCCTTACACAAGTTTCTTCCTCAGGGCATCATCGCCATCCACACAGACAACATGTCGGTGGTTTGGTATCTGAACAAACAAGGAGGGACCAGATCATACCCCTTTGCAGAGAGGCCATGAGAGTGTGGGAATGGGCTGTAGCTACCAACCGCTTCTTGGTAGCGACCCACATCCCGGAAAGTCAAATATATTGGCAGACAAATTGAGCAGGACAATTCTCTCTCCTCACGAGTGGTCTCTAAACCACACAATAGCAGCTCAGGTTTTCAGGAGATGGGGACGCCGTGTGCGCACCTATTTGCAACTCCACTAAACACCAAGTGCCAAAGGTTCTTCTCCTTGATCCCACATCAGGGAGTACCAGCCATGGATGCTCTAGCACAACCTTGGCCAACAGGGCTACTTTATGCCTTTCCTCCAATTCCGCTTCTTCCCAGAGTTATTCAAAAAGCTTCTCAACTGGGGTCTTCAATGATACTGATTGCCCTCAGATTGGCCTCGTCAAGTATGGTTTCCCTACCTGAAGAAGCATGCAGTGGATGATCCGTGGACTTTAGACCTAATTCCGGACTTGCTAATCCATCAGTCGGGACATCAGCATCAGTCCCTTCAATCTTTGAAATTGACAGCTTGGCTCCTCCACTTCCGACTTTAGTTAGAAGGCACACACTAGACCCGGAAGTTGTTCACATTTTATCTTCGGCCCACAAACCCACCACTAACAAATTGTACCTTAGTAAGTGGAAGAGGTTTGCTATCTGGGCTCAACTCAAGGGCTTAGACCCTATCACTGCTCCTGTCCCAGAGGTCTTGAAATTCTTAACATCCCTGTTTAATCAGGGATCGTCTGTCTCAACTATTAAAGTCCAACTAGCGGCTATCTCTAAATTCCACGAATCCATGGATCCTCCTTTGATGAGCAGCAGACTATGCAAAACTTTCATTAAAGGTGCGAGCCTATTAAGACCACCAATTTTTCATCCTGCACCTCCGTGGGATCTTGATTTGGTGCTTCTGCATTAACATCCCCCTTTCGAACCGCTGCTACATGAAGTTAAAATATCTGTCTTGGAAAACTGCCTTCTTAGTTGCAGTTACTGGCAAGAAGAGTTTCAGAGCTTCAAGCCCTGTCTATTAAGCCACCGTGATTTGATTTTCCACAAGGATAGAGTATCACTTAGGCCTAATCCATCCTTTGTCCCAAAGGTCTGTTCTAGTTTCTGCCTCCAACAATCTCTAGAGCTACCGGTTTTCTTCCCAAAATTCTCCAATGAAGCAGAATGCACTCTTCATAAATTGGATGTTCACAGGCAATTACGCTTCTATTTAGACAGGACTCAGCAACTTCGTAAGTCAGACCAGTTATTTGTGTCCTTCTCAGATAATAAACTGGGCCAAACCATCACAAAAGCTACTATCTCAAAATGGATCAGAGATTGCATAACTCAGGCTTATTCTTCGAATAAGCAACTTACAACATCTATCAAGGCTCATTCTACCAGAGCTATGGCTACTTCTATAGCTTTTCATTCCAAGCTCGCTATATCGGAAATCTGTGCTGCGGCTACTTGGTCCAATCCGCACACTTTCATTTCCCACTACAAATTGGATGTGGCATCTAAAGGACGAGCTTCATTTGGTTCCACGGTACTCAGGAGTGTTTTCCAGTGAGCCACCCAGGATTCAGGTGCTAGGGACGCTGTCCCATCAGTCAGAATGTAGGCGAGATAGGATCACATAACATCTTTGTTATGTACTCACCATAACTTCAGATGTTTGGGATCCATCTCGCCATATTCCTAACACCCACCCTCCTTCCCCCTGCCTTGGAGATCAGAAGAGATTGAACGGTTTTGAGTACTACTGTTTATCTTGTTTCATCTGACTATGTTATATAAGCAGGGTGTGCATGTGTGCATGTATGCGGACAAACTAGATCTGGGGGACTGGTAGTGGTGCATCCTGGGATATGGTAAGCTCAGCCAGTAAGAGACTTCGCTCTTTGGCATAAGCGTGCCGAGTCGGAGCCGAGGGATCGGCTCCGAACCCATCAGTCAGAATGTAGGCGAGATGGATCCCAAACATCTGAAGTTATGGTGAGTACATAACTAAAAGTTTGTCTTGTGGTAAACAAATACCTCATAAGGACTTCCATTCTTACTGCCTCCCTTGCCTGGGCCCAGACCACGACGTCTCGGCCTGTGCTTGCTTTAATAAGCGCACTCTCAGGCGCCGAGCAGAATTTGCCGAAGATTTTTTTGGCGAATCCTTCGCTTATATCATGCCGTCGGAACAACCGACAGCACAATCTTCCAAAAAACGCAAGGACCGGGACCGGCATCCTCGGCCCGCGTCATCCACCGATACCACGCCTAAGCCCTCCGCGAGTGCATCGGTCCCTTCAGAAGCGGTAATTCAACTGCCCCAGGCTGACGACACCGCTTTAACGCGTTCTTCAGTCCCGGAGATTTCAACGGTGCCAGTTGTTGATTTTCCTCCAGAAACTGAAGCTCTAGATTTACCCAATACCATTCCTGTGGACAAGGTTACCCCTGCACGTGGGGCAGCTAGGCCTCCGGTATCCATGTCCATCAAGGCCTTTGCATGTACTAAGGCTGCCAGCCAGGCCAAGGCCCATCCTAAATCTACTACTCAGGGCCCCTCTTCTGATAGACAGATCATGACTCTTGCTACAGATCTAATCTCTCTTATCAGGGGTTCTCAGCCGCACCCAGACAGAGGTTCTCAGCCGCCTGCAGATAAAAGGCCTAGAACTGAGCAGACAGACATCCTCTCTTCAGATGAAGCCTCTGGGGATTTAGAGCACTCAGATACCCAGGAAGAATCCTTCCAGGCCTATGAGGACTCGGTTGCTGAGGATTCAATCCCCTCCGCCTCCCCTCCAGAGGATATTTCTTTTGGTGAAGTTCTCCACACCATGAGAGAACATTTTCAGTGGCAGGGTCAGGAATTTTCTGACTCCAGGAAAAGGCTACGTACCTTCCTTAAGCTACCCCAACACAGACCTTTAGCTATTCCTCCAGTGTTGGATGTCCTTGATGATGTATACTCAGACTCCAGTGCTTCGCCTGATTCTCTCCCTCCTGCTCCTGTCAAGCCTGACAGATATTACAGGGTCCCTGAAACCCATAAGCATCTCTTTAAGGCCCACTCTGTGGATCTAGGAACTATTTCACAGGGCCCCAAGGAGGGCTACTTCCTCGCCAAAACCCTCTGCCTGCTGACAGGGAAGGTAGGTCCCTGGAGATGGGGCAAAAGTTTATACCTCTTCCACCCTTGCCATGAGGTCACTCAACTGCCTTTTTCATATGTTTCAGTACCAGGATTACTTAATGGATGATTTGCAGAAAAAGTTAGCATCTCCTGAGCCTATAGATAGAAAGGCATTGCAGGATTTGGTTCATAACACTCAGCAGGTTAGCAATCATTTTCTTCAGTGTGGTTATGATGCATTGGAAGCTTCATGTAGGGCAGCCATGACAGGGCCGTTATACGAGACATGCTTGGTTGAAAGAACAGCCACTGCCAGAGCATGTTAAAGTTAAGCTCGTGGATGCACCTCTGGAAAAACAGAAGCTTTTCTGTGCTAATGCACAGGATGTGTTGAAGTCTATTGAGGAAAAGGCAAAATCAGTACAGACTGTCAAGGATTTCCTCCAGGTTCAGCCTCCCAGATTCAGCAGAAATTGTCCTTCAAAGAATTGGTCCTTTCCAGACTCAGACAAGTTTCAAAGGGGAAAAAACAGGCGTGCTCGAGGTAGAGGGCAATACCGAGGCTCCTACAGGGGCCGCCAGTGGCAACCACCAAATCAGAGAAGTGGCGCAGGGAGTTCACCTGCACCACAGGGACAATCACAATGACTTGACTTTCACTCCGCCTACCAAGGCTCAGAGAGAAGCACCTCTAGGCGGAAAATTATCCTTATTCTCAAAGAACTGGCACATTTTAACCAAGGACAAATGGATTCTGGACATAATAGACAGAGGTTACGGGTTCCACTTCCACACCTTACCAACGAGACAAGGCATGCCAAACCTGCCACAAAATCAAAGGGCAGAGGCTCTCTTACAAGTTTCAAAGCTGTTACAAATAAAAGCTATAGAAAAGGTTCCTCCTCAGGAACAAGGCCAGGGATTCTATTCAAGACTGTTCCTTGTTCCAAGAAAAGAAAAGCAATGGAGGCCTATACTGGACTTGTCAGTTCTAAACACCTTTCTCATTGTGCCAAAATTCAAAATGCTGACGTTACAGCAACTCCTTCCCATGCTGGGCAAGGGGTCTTGGCTGGTTAATCTGGACCTCAAGGAGGCATACCTGCATGTCTCAATCAGACACAGCTGCAGAAGATACCTCAGATTTCTTGCAGGAACAGAGCACTATCAATTCTCAGCATTGCCGTTTGGCTTATCTACTGCGCCCATAGTATTCACGAAATGCCTGGCATCAGTAGTTGCACATTGCAGACTCCAGGGGATTCAAATATACCCTTACCTGGACGACTGCCTCATACAAGCAGACAGCAAGCAAACCTTGATAAAAAACTTGGACTATGTCATTCAGTTGCTACAGGCTTTGGGATACACAGTCAACATTCAAAAATCAAGACTATTACCATCCCAAGAGATTATTTTTCTAGGAGCAAAACTGGACACACAATCACAAATGGCTTTCCTCACAGAGGAGAAACAACAACATTTACCAGATTACTTCAAAAGCCTGGCAAAACTTACCCAGCTGACCGCAAGGAAGATCCTGCAGGCCCTGGGTTTCATAGCATCTTGCATTCTTCTGATCCCTCTGGCAAGACTACACATGAGAAAGCTACAATGGTACCTAAAAAGCTTATGGTCTCAACACAGCCACAACCTAGAAGACGTAATACCACTCATTCCATGCCTGCAAAGGGAATTTCTGTGGTGGGCTCAAGCAAGCCATTTAAACCAATGCATGCCTTTCAACAAAGTTCAAGCAAATCAAACCATTACAACAGACGCCTCAGATCATGGATGGGGGGCACACATGGTGGACAGATGCATTCAAGGTCAATGGACTCCCACGGAAATGCCTCTGCACATAAATCAAAAAGAGATGTTGGCAGTGATACATGCAATAGAAGCCTTTGGAAAATCTCTTCAACAAGGCCATCTGCTAATAAGGACAGACAACACCACTGTCATGTGGTATATAAACAAACAAGGAGGCACTCACTCGTATCCCCTCTGCAGACTAATAATGGCTCTTTGGGAAAAGTCCCTGAAACTGAACATCCATTTACAATCCCAGTTTGTTCCGGGCAAGGACAATGTTCTGGCGGACAGGTTGAGCAGAAATTTTGTGGATCCACACGAATGGATGCTGCATCCACACGTTTTCTCAAAAATAACAACTGCATGGGGAAGACCGGACATAGATCTCTCTGCTTCTCATCTCAACCACCACCTGGACAGGTTCTGCTCAAGGACACACCATCCTCTAGCCTGGAGAACGGATGCTCTCTCCTTCAGCTGGAATACCCTAAACATCTATGCATTCCCTCCTCTACCATTACTGACCAAGGTGTTACTGAAGATCAAAGCAGAGCAACCAAGAGGAATATTGATAGCTCCAGACAGCATTGGTATCCCTTTCTACTGAGCATAACTCACACCAAACCATGGCCCTTGCCCCAATGGCCTCTGCTCATAACTCAACACAATTACAGGACTGTTCATCAAAACCTGCAAACATTACAACTGACAGCTTGGAGGGTTCCATGACTTTGACCCATGTCCCCCTCTCCGAAAAGGTTTAGGAAATCCTGCTGGAAGCACGCAGACCTTCCACCAGAAAAACCTATTCAGCCAAGTGGAAGAGATTCATCATCTCGAATGCCAAAAAGGGCCAGGATGCATCAGTGATGAGCATACCTCAGATATTAGAATACTTGGCAGAAATGTTTCATAGTGGCCTCTCGTATTCTTCCATTAAAATTCACGCTTCAGCAATCTCAGCAAATTACAACTGTGACCCACCTGTGTTTTCGCATCCCTTGCTAAGACAGTTTCTAAGAGGGATAAAGAATATCAAACCTCCCAGAAAACCACCAGTTCCTGCATGGGACCTCAACTACGTCTTGGAAAAATTAACTCTTCCTCCTTTTGAACCAGCAGCATCTTCAGAAATGCAATTTCTCTCCTGGAAAATGGTCCTCCTGTTGGCAGTTACCTCAGCAAGAAGAGTTCATGGCAGTTCTTCCCTTTCTTATTTTTCATCAGGACAGAGTTTCTCTAAGGACCAATCCTTCATTCATGCCAAAAGTGATATCCAGGGTGTTTCTAAATCAAGCAATTCACCTGCCTACTTTCTTTCCCAATCCTCAAAATAAAGGGGAAAAGCTGCTGCATACTTTAGACATACACAGACAATTACTCTACTACTTGGACAGAACAAAGACCACCAGGAAGTCTGACCAACTATTTGTAGCCTATGCTACCGGAGTGCAAGGAAAGGCAGTCTCCAAACAATTTCAAAATGGATTGGACACTGCATCAGATTCTGTTACTCCTTCCATGGAAAGGGTGTGCCAGCCAATATTAGGCCACACTCAACCAGAGCTATAGCCACATCCACAGCCTTTCTAAGAGGAGTGGCTACAAAGGACATTCTAGAGGCTGCTACATGGAGCTCTGTGCATACATTTACCAAACACTACAACCTGCCTTTATACTCCAGATCCCGAGCAGGCTTTGCTTCTGCAGTCCTGCAGGGTCTTTTAGCTACACCATCCCTTGCTTAGATCCTACCACCCCAGCTTGGCTATGGTATTCAACCCATATGTCAGGACTGCAGTTGCATTCTTGAAGGACATAGTACAGTTTTGTACCTACCATAAATGTAGATGTCCGATAGATATGCAACTGCAGTCAGGTCCTCCCTCCCTCCCCTCTGCTTTTTCCTTGGGTCCATTCTCCCTCTCCTTTTTAGCTGGGGATATCTGTTATGGTGTATCTGTTTATTACTGTTGTGCATGTCTGGAAATTTTTGCTTATCCATTCACAAAATTTAGCCTTCCTTGGAGGGCACCTGGCATCTGGGGCAAGAAACACTGAAGAAGATGGCGTTGGCGGATGCCTTTATACTCCAGCCGCTCTGACGTCGGGGAGGAGGCGACATCAGCCGACGCCAGACCCAGACTTTGGAATCCGGCCGACCGAAGGGCTGCCTGAGGCAGGACAACCCATATGTCAGGACTGCAGTTGCATATCTATCGGACATCTACATTTATGGTAGGTACAAAACTGTACTTTTTCAGACCGACACAGTTATATGTAAAGCCATCTTCAGCTTCAAAACCAAAGACTAAAGCAGCTCTAAAGACAAAGAAACAAGTACAGCATTCTCCAGGACAGGCTTCCATGCCTAAAAAATAGATGCTCAAAATGGTCGAAATACTTATTACTTTGATCAGGGGTTCCCATCCCCCTCCTGATAAGAGGCCTAGGCAAGAGACAGAATATGAATCTTCAGATTAGGTTTCCATTTCCTCTGATTCCTCCTCTGATCAGGAATTCTCTCTTCCTCCCTATGAGGATTCTGATGCTGAAGAATCCATTCCTTCAGCTTCTCCTGAGGATTACTCTTTTGGAGAAACCCTGCATACTATGAGGGAGCACTTTCATTGGGAGAGCCAGGATTATTCAGAATCCAAGAAAAGGCTCAGAGACTTTCCTTTACTTCCTCAGCACAGGCACCTTGCTATTCCTCCTTTTCTGGACATTGTAGATGATGTTTTAGATTCCGGCCTGTCTCCAGACTCTATACCCCCTGCACCAGTTAAGCCAGACAGGTACTACAGGGTTCCAGACTCATAAATTTCTATATAAAAACCCTGCTGCTGACCCAGAAACTATATCTCAGGGTCCCAAAGGAGTCAAGGCTTCCACTGCAAAAAAAACCTGTTCCCTCTGACAGGGATTCTAGAGCACTGGACAGATGGGGAAAAAAGTTTACACTTCTGCTACCTTGGCTGTAAGGGCTTTAAATTGTCAGTTTCATATGCTTAAATATCAGCAATACTTAATGTCACTGTTAAAACAGAAAATGTTGACAAATACTGAATGTGCTGAAAACAAGGAAATGCAGGATTTATTGCATGCAGCTGAACAGGTGGGAAAACACACTTTGCAATGTGGTTTTGATTCTTTGGAGGCCTCTTGTAGGGCCGCTGTAACGGGTTCTGTGATTAGGAGGCATGCTTGGTTAAAGGAACAGAATCTGCCTGATCATGTTAAAGCAAAATTATTAGATGCTCCATTACAGCATGATACTTTGTTTGGTGTTACGGCAGAAGAGGTGTTGAAGAAAATGGAGGATAAAGCGAAATCTATGCAGACAGTTAAGGATTTCTTACAGGTACACAGGTACAGCCTCCCAGATTTAGCAGGAACTGCCCTTCAAAAAATTGGTCCTTTCCAGTGTCAGGCCAAAAAGAGGCAGATCCAGGCACCCTAGAGGCAGATCCCAGCCCCAAGGCTCATACAGGCCTAAACAATGGGGTGTTTCTACCTCCAAAAGTGGAGAAGACAAATCTTAACCTTATAAGAAACAGTCCCAATGACTTTCCTCTACCAGTACCAAGCACTTATCTTTTGGACGCTCCCTTGGGGGAAAACTAGCACTTTTTCACAAAACTGACACATGATCACCCAGGACAAATGAGTCTTGCATATAGTGTCTCAGGGTTACAGGTTCCACTTTCACACCCTGCCAAAGGCAAAAGGCATGCCAGACCTACCACACAATCAATGGGCAGAGGCACAAAAGCAAGTTTCATCCCTCATGCACATGAGGGCCATTCAGAAAGGACAAAGCCTGGAGACCAATACTGGATCTGTCTATTCTAAACATTTTTCTGGACGTTCCAAAGTTCAAAATGTTGACTCTGCAGCAGCTTCTGCCCATGCTGGGCAAGAAGGCTTGGCTTGTAACCTTGGACTTGAGGCATACTTGCACATCCCAATCAGACAATCGTGCAGAAGATATCTTAGATTCATAGCTGTCTGAATGCACTACCAATTCTCTGCACTGCCCTTTGGCTTATCTACTGTGCCCAGGGTCTTCACAAAATGCCTGGCACCAGTAATTGCTTTTTGCAGACAAAGAGGAATTCAAATATATCCCTACTTGGACGACTGCCTTATTCAAGCAGAGAACAAGGACATTCTACTTAAGCACCTGGCATTTGTAAAAAGATTGCTAATTTGCCTAGGGTACACAGTAAACAAAAAGAAATCAAAGCTAGTACCCTCTCAAGAGATAATATTCCTGGGTGCAAGCTTAAGTACAACTGCCCAGATGGCCTATCTCACACCAGACAAACAAAGGCAACTGACTTCTTACTTCGAAATTTTGGCAACAAAAACCCAGTTATCTGCAAGAAAAATTCTGCAAGTCTTGGGCTTCATGGCATCCTGCATTCTGTTAATTCCATATGCAAGACTGCATATGAGGAAACTTCACTGGTATCTAAAAAGTGTTTGGACTCAACATTGTCACAGCCTGGAAAAACTTATTACCCTCATTCCCTGCCTGCAACAGGAGTTTCGATGGTGGGCACAGGCCTGTCACCACAACAAGGGACAGCCTTTCACTTTACCCACTGCCAGCAGACAGTAGCAACAGATGCATCAGATTATGCCTGGGGGGCTCACATGGCAGGAAAATGTATTCAGGACACATGGCCCTCAAGCCAAAGGCATCTTCATATCAATCTAAAAGAAATGCTGGCTGTCCAGAATGCCCTGACAGCTTTCAAGGATCTACTTCATCCAGGACAACTGCTGATAAAGACAGACAATACTACAGTCATGTGGTACATAAACAAGCAGGGAGGCATGCATTCCTACCCCCTCTGCAGACAAGCCATGATTTTGTGGAACACAGCATTGACTTATCAAGTACACCTGCAAGCACAATTCCTGACAGGAAAGACAAATACTCTGGCAGACGAACTAAGCAGAAACCTCATGGATCCTCACGAGTGGAAACTAGATCCACAAATCTTCAGCATAATAAGGAAATAGGGATGCCCAGATATAGATCTACTTGCCTCCCGTCACAACTGCCAACGAGATTTTGTACAAGGACTTATCACAAGCTAGCATGGAAAGTGGATGCTCTATCATTCAGCTGGAAAACCCTTACAGTGTATGCCTTTCCTCCACTGCCTCTCCTCCCCAAGGTACTCCTCAAGGTCAGACAAGAGAAGCCAAAAATGATCCTGATTGCCCCAGACTGGCCACGCCAGCACTGGTATCCAATCCTAAAGAACTTGTCTCAAGGCCCAGCCTGGACATTACCTCAAATTCCTCATTTGCTGACCCAACAAAACAATCAGATCCTGCACAGCCAATCAGAACCCTTAATCTGGCTGCATGGCTGATAATTTAACCATTCAGAACACACCTCTCTCTAAAGCAGTTATGGGTGTTATTTTGGAGGCCAGGAGGCCCAGCACCAGAACATCTTGTACAGAAAAATGGAAGAGATTCTCTGCTTGGAACCAGGCACAAGGAATGGACGCCCTTGTACTAAGTATTTCATAGATTTTACAATACCCAACTGAGATGCTGGACAAAGGCCTATCCTTCTCATCAATTAAGATCCATGCCTCTGCCATTTCAGCTCATTACAATACGGATCCACCTATTTTTTCACATCCACTGCTAAGGCAGTACCTCAGAGGGGCCAAAAACATAAGACCTCCAATGAGAGCTCCAACACCTGCATGGGACCTCAATTACTTGGTAAAAAAGCAGACGTCGTAAATTTTGAATCAAGACGTGAAGATTTCACTATGGAACATAATAAAGATGGTGAAAAGCTTTTTTATGTAACCAAGTTCACTGCTTTTTCTGAAAAACTGGTGTCATTGGTTAGAAAATACTGGTATCTTGTCAGTGATGATGAGTCTATTGGTATACCCTAAACATATTACATTTTCATATAAAAGAGGAAAAAATCTCAAGGAATTGTTAAATAATAATTTAATAGAAAGGAAAGACAATATTATAGTTTCAAAATTAGGCACCTATCCCTGCGGTTCTTGTAATATTTGTGATAAGGTCAGGAACCTGAGTGTTATTAATGATATAAATTTTATTTCTAAACATTACTTTAGTTGTAAATCCACAGGGGTGGTCTATATATTGGGCTGTTCATGTAAAAACATGTGGTATATAGGACAAACAAAAAGAATGGTAAGGGTACGTATCTTAGAGCATTTAAAAGACATTAGAAATAAAAATTTGGTTAGTCCTGTTGCTAAACATTTCCAAGAGAAACATAGTGGCTCTTCTAGTAGTTTAATATTCAGTATATTGGGAAAGCCCTTCCTTCAAAGAGGAGATTCCTTCAAAATTACTGGAGCTTGAAACTAGAATGATTTTCAAGTTTCATACTTTAAAGCCTAATGGCATGAATCAGGAATTAGGTAGTTAATGAATTATTTATATTTTGTATATGCTCACATATATTTATTTATTTTATACTCATAATAAGTTCATGGTCACTTTAAAACTTTTTCATTGTTTAATTAATTAATTAGGAGACTAATTGTCTCACTGAGTATGTATATAAATATGATGTTTGTATTTAATTAATTGTGATCCTTGAAGGCGAATTGCCGAGGTACCAGATCGCTGGATTAAAGAAAGCAAGATACTGGTGAAGTGCTGGCTGTTTGTGTGTTTTTCTAATTACCTCAAATTCCATTTACTGACCCAACAAAGCAATCAGATACTGCACAGCCAACTCAGAACCATAAATCTGGCTGCATGGCGAATAATGTAACCATTCAGGACACACCTCTCTCCAAAGCAGTTATCCAGGAGGCCCAGCACCAGAAAATCACATGCAGAAAAATGGAAGAGATTCTGTGCTTGGAACCAGGCACAAGGAATTGACATGCTTGTACCAAATATTCCTCAGATTTTACAATACCTAACTGAGATGTTGGACAAAGGCCTATCCTTTTCATCGATTAAGATCCATGCCTCTGCTTTTGAGCCAGCCAATACAGCCGAGATAAAATTCTTATAATGGAAAACAACTCTGCTCCTAGCAATAACTTCAGCAGAAGAGTCTCAGAGTTACAGGCATTAATGGCTGTGGAACCTTTTATCATTTTCCATCCGGACAGGATTTCTCTAAGGACAAACCCAATATTTATGCCAAAGGTAGTATCCAGTGTGGCTCTCAATCAAACCATTCATTTGCGTACATTTTATCCAAATCCCCAGAATAAAGGGGAGAGACTTCTGCATTCTTTGGACATAGACAGACAGCTACGCTTCTACTTGGACAAAACTAAAGCTTTCAGAAAGACTGAGCAAACTTTGTGGCATATGCTGTAGGATCACAAGGAAAGGCTATCTCAAAGCAGACTTTTTCAAAATGGATAGGACACTGCATTCATTTCTGCTATTCACAACATGGCAAATCAGTGCCTAAGGGCATTAGGCCACATTCGACCAGGGCAGCAGCCACCTCAGCAGCCTTCGTCAGAGGAGTACCAACCAAGGATATTTTGGAGGCTGCTACTTGGACTTCAGTGCACACTTTTACTCTAAATCCAGAGCAGACTTTGCCACTGCAGATCTGCAGGGCCTCATAGCCACTCCTAATTCTATTTAGACCCAACCACCCAACCTCAGCTTTGGGATTCAACCCAAGTGTAATGACTGCAACAGTGAAACACAATGAACATAGTACAGTTATGTACCTACCATAAATGTAGATGTTCGAGTGTATTCACTGTTGCAGTCCAAGTTACCCACCCACCATCCCCCTTTCTTTGCTGGGACTTATCTGTACTTCTCTATTCTATACAACCTATGTGGTGTATTTGCTTGTAGATTAAGGTAATGTTTATTTTACTGCATGCTTTTTTATAAGCAATGTTTTTAGCCTACCCTTTTGGGGGCACCTGACATCTGAGGCAAGAAAAACTGAAGAAAATGGCGTCTGCTGCATCTTATATACCCCTGGTGCACTGACGTCAGGGAAGAGGCGACAGCAACCGACGCCGGACCAGGACTTTGGAATTCAGGCCGACTGCAGGTAGCCTGCCAGCAGGATAACCCAAGTGTAATAACTGCAACAGTGAATACACTCTAACATCTACGTTTATGGTAGGTACACAACTGTACTTTTTGTTGATTGGAAGGAAAGCCTGGGCTAACAATCTGTCACATTCTGTTGTCTTCCCCTAAAGCTTGCACTAGTAAAGTTTAAAGTGGGAAAAAATGTGTTATTTGGGCCCGTACAAATAATCTGGACCCTTTTCAGCACTGGTTTCAAAGGTTTTTGACTTTTAGCTACAATTTTTAATGACGGTGTTAGCTCCTTAGCTGTTGGCGTACAGTGAACCATTTCCAAATTTCATACAAGAGTAAATAATTCTTCCAAGATTTGTAAAGCCTTTCTCAGAGGAACCTACTTAGCCCTCCTTTAAAGGATCCCACTGTTTGGATTTGAATATTCAGGTCTTGTTTCCACCCCCTTTCAAACCATCAGTTAAGTCAGATCTGATGGTTTTGACTTGGAAAATAGTTTTCCTAGTTGTTATCTCTTCTACCAAGAGTGTGTCTGAACTTCAAGCACTGTCTTCTAAATCTACCAATTTAATTTTTCGCAAGGATAGGGTTTCTTTACAGACTAATTGTTCCTTTTTACAAAAGGTGGTGGCTGAATAATAATAGTCACCAACCTCACAGTATTCTTTTCCAAGGTGCATTTTTTGAATGTCTGTAGACAGTTGTCTCTGTCAACATAGAACCAAAGGTTTGAGAGTCTGAACAATTGATGTTCTTCGTGTTTCACTGTTACATTCATCACCTGTGGGTTATCCCTGCTGTGGTAGCCCCCTCGGCTGGCCTGAATACCAGAGTCAATGTTTTTCTGCGTCAGCTGCTGTCGCCTGTAGTCTGATGTCAGGTTGTCGGTGCTATAAAGCAAGGCAGACAATGTCATTACATCAGTTTTTCTTGCCGTGCTGCCCGTAGCAGAAGCAGTTCGCAAGTGTGCCGGTCGGTCGCTACCGGAGTTTGAATTACAGCTGAAACCGTCTAAAGTGAAGTACCCTGTTGGGGATCCTTTTCCCTTGCACTAACCAATGTCCAAAAAAGTTAACAATTATCTCACCTGTGGAAAGCAGATCCCACACCGAGACTTCCATTCATACTGCATCACTTGTTTAGGCCCAGACCACAACGTCCCATTGCCGGTTCTGTGCCCTCTTTAATGCAAGAACCATTTGCTGTAGAGCTCTTATTTTAGACACGTATTTCTGTCTTCGCATTCCAAAATGGCGTCAGTCAGCCAACAATCCATGGACTTTCTGAAAAAACAGATAAAGATCGAGACAGACCACATAAGGCTAAGCCTTCCAACGACTCTACCACTAAGCAGGTCATCAGTTCTGTGGAATTCAGTGAGGCGCTTTCGCAGCCCCTGATGCCCGATTTGATATCTACACAGGCCTCTACAGAGACCCTTTCGGAGTCCTGTATGCCGCAGAAATCTGTCTTCCAAGCCCCACTGTCTCTGCCTCAGTTGGGTCTGGAGCTGCGACACAGGTACTGGCTTCCAAGGAGGCCTCTCGCAGTACTGAATCTAGACAAAAATGGATGTCTTCTCATTGACTACCATTTATCTAAGACCGATGGATACTCTTAGACCTAGAAGCCAGGCCACCCCTAGAAAATCTGCCTCTAGCCATTATCTTGCTCCTGCTCCACCTACCCAAGCACAAATACTTAAACTTGCAGAGGATCTCATTCCACTTATCAAGGGTAGTCAGGCCACAACTTCTAAAAGGAAAAGACACCCTTCTCCTGAAATTGACAGAACAGGATTCTGAGGAATCTGATTATTCAGATTTTGAAGAGGAACAACAACCTCTGACTGCTTGAGGATTCAGATGCAGAGGAAAACATTCCTTCTGCCTCCCCACCAAAAGACATTTCCTTTGAGGAAACCCTTCACACCCTCAGGGAGCATTTCCAGTGGGAATCGCAGGATTTCCCCCAGTCTAAGAAAAGATAGTTTCTGGACCTGCACCAGCACAGACCCCTGGCCATCCCCCCTATTTTAGAAGTGGAGGATGATGTTTTCCATGAATCCAGCTTAGCCCCTGATGCCCTCCCACCTGCTCCCAGTAAACCTGACGGGTATTAGAGTACTGGATTCTCAAATACCTGTACAGAAATCCTGACGCAGACCCAGAGGTCATTACACAGGAACCTAAAGGAGCTAAGACTAGTTCTGCCAAGAATCCTATTCCTTCTGACAAGGATTCCAGAGCTCTGGACATATGGGGTAAAAGTGTCCACCTCTGCAACCTTAGCTATCAGTGCACTCAACTCTCAGTTCCGTATGTTAAAATATCAACATCTAAAGACGACCACAAAGCATTCTACAGCTATGTCAGTCTCAATGGCAACACTCAGATCTGCTCTGAGCTCTACAGCACAATAATACTAGATATACAGAACCAACTATTGCCAACATCCTGGCAGATAGGTTCACTGCAGACTTCACCCCCCCCCCCCCCCAAAAGGGCCCATGACTATACCGGAAGAATGTAAAGCCCCTGTAATCATGGATGCACAAGTAAAGACCTCACTCTCCAAAGCCAAGAACACAGCATCCATGGGACCTGACAACATCCCAGGCTGCCTTCTGCACAAACTACAGAATGAACTGCCACCCCACCTAAGTGCCATGTTCAATCATAGCCTCACTTCAGGCTTTGTGTCTACTGAATGGCACACAGCGACAGTTATCCCACTCCATAAAGGGGGTGCCACCACCAGGAACTACTCCCCCATTAGCCTGACGAGCCTGGTCTGCAAGGTCATGGAACGTATCGTCTTGGAGGTTATAAACAAGGACATAAGTAACCTCTAAACTCTGGACCCCGCTCAGTTTGGGTTTGTAAAAGGTAGGTCATGTCTCCTAAACCTGATTGACTTCTTTGAAGCAGTCACCAGAGCTGTGGACGAGGGTAATGTGGTGCACACAGCCTATCTTGACCTCATCAAAGCATTCAACACCATCCCCCACTCTGGAATTATAGATAAACTCACTAGACTGGGCATAAATCCCTATGTCACAAGATGGGTGGCCAACTGACTCACTGACAGAACCCACACAGTGAAATTAGCCAACTCCCAATCCAACTTCAGACCAGTGACAAGTGGAGTACCACAGGACTCAGTCCTTGGTCCTCTCCTGTTTGGCATATACTTCTCAGAAGTCCAGGCTAATGCAGTAGATCTTTGGATAACTAAGTTTGCAGACTGCAAACTAGGTGCCATAATAGAATTGCCTAATGATTTGGACATTCTACAAAGGGGCCTCACTGAGACTGATGCTTGGTGTCAAAGTCATGGCCTCAAGCTCAATGCCAAGAAGTGCATTGTCATCCTCTTTGGGAAAAACACTGTACCAATGAACTACCATGCCTACTAAATGCTGAAAGTGTGATGAGACCTTGGGACACAGGTGGACAGTAGACTCTCCTTTGATTATCACATTGCCACAGTAGTCAGGAAATCCTTCTACATGAGGAAAGGGGTTCACCTCCAGAAAAAGGTTATTGTTCCTTTCTACTCATCCCTCATCAGACCTATTGTAGATTACAGTGCCCCATTTGGCATGTACCTCGCAAGACATCTACAACAACTAGAAAGGCCCCAGAAATACCTCACTAAGGATTACCAGCCTCAAACAGATGCCATACACAGACCTCCAGCTCTACTCCATTGCTTATTGCCTATTCAGAGGCGACCTCTGCCTAACATACAAAGCCATGTCAAACCCAGATCTGTTGGACATGCTATACTGAAAGAAACCACAATCCCTCTGAGCCACACGCTCGAGGGACCTAAACATTGCCACTACAATAAACAGAACATGCTAGAGGGATAGTTGCCCGTCGGGGACTTCCCATGCTCAACAGACTACCCATTCATATCGAGCAAAGGTTCTCAATAGCCCTCTTTAAGAAAAATCTCAACAATTGGATGGGGAAAAGGAAATTCACCCCGGGGATCACCTCGGTGGCTCTGCTAGACAGAGGCGCAGGAAGATAACTTTCTTGGGTAGCGAAAGCCAAGAAGCTTTTTTGGCTAGGCTTATATAGACCCCAAGGCCGATAGTATAGTACCTACCTATGAACACACTTTGGAACTATTAAAAGATTTCAACCTTGTGCCAGTTTGAAAGAGTTAGCAGATTTACTGCACTCTATTTTTCAAGTGGCCAAACACTCATTACACTGTGGATGTGACGCCTTAGAAGCCTCAACCAGGGCAGCAGTGTCAGAATCTGTCATTAGGAGACATGCATGGTGGAAGGAACAACCTCTTCCTGATCATGTCAAGTCTAAATTAATGCACCCCTGGATAAGGACTGCTTGTTTGGAGTAAAAGCAGAAGCAGTGCTTAAAAAGTTGGAAGCAAAATCTATGCAAACAGATTTCTTTCAGGTTCAACCTCCCAGGTTCAGCAGGAACTTTCCCTCTAACCACTGGTCCTTTCCTGCACCTAGGAGACAGGGCCAAGGTAAGCCCCACAGGGACAGATCACCCAGGCCTCTATACCAGGAGCAACACGGAACCAAATAGTGGACCACTTCTGCCCCAAAGGCAGGGAGTTCTAAGCCATCCTTCTTATGGCAAAAACTCTAAATGACTCCCTCTCCCCTCCTTTCACTCACCAAAAGCTAGGAGGAAGGCTCTCCCTCTGCAAAGAAAATTGGCTTTCAGTAACAAAGGACCAATGGGTCTTAAAGATATTTTTTCATGGATACAAATTCTCTTTCAACAAACTCCCAATTCCAAGAGGGAACCCAGACGTGCCTCCAAATCAGTGAGCAGAGGCATTGAAACAGGTCGAAACTGTCATATCCCAGGGGGCAGTAGAACCTGTCCTCAGATCAAACAGGCAAAGGCTTTGCTTCAGACTATTTCTTCCCAGAAAAGAGGGCACTTGGCACCCATCCTGAATCTATACATTCTGAACACCTCCCAGGTGGTCCCCAAATTTAAAATGCTTACTTTGCTGCAGCTGATGCTTATGCTGACAAAAAATGCCTGGCTAGTGACCCTAGACCTAAAAGATGCCTACCTCCACATCCCCGTAAGGGAATCCTGCAGGAAATTCCTACGCTTCAGAGCAGGCTCAGAACACTTTCAGATGTCCTTCAAGGATGCATCTGCAGTCCTTACAAATGGGTTGTCCTGTCGTCAGGCAGCCCTTCGGTCGGCCGGATTCCAAAGTCTGGGTCCGGCTTCGGCTGGTGTCGCACTTCACCCGACGTCATCGCTGCAGTTTTTCGGGTATAAAGGCATCAGCCGACGCCATTTTCCTCAGTCTTTCTTGCCGCGTGGCTCAAGCAGAAGCTGTTCGCAAGTGCCGTTGGTCAGATCCAGAGATTACTACTACGAATACTCAAGACTTCTAAAAAGCTAAGTACCCCATTGGGGACTCTTTCTTGCCTCAGCCGATGTCAGAGAAAGTGAATAACTGTTTATCTTGTGGGAAACAAATACCTCATAAAGATTTCCACTCCTACTGCATACATTGTTTAGGCCCAGACCACGACGTAGCAGCTTGTCTAGCCTGTGCTTCTTTTAACTGACGGACGCTTAGATGTCGGTCGGAGTTTGCTGAACAGATTTTCGGCTCTGATTTTGCCTATATTATGCCGTCGGATCCTCCGACAACACAAATTACCAAAAAACGCAAAGAAAAGGACCGACACTCGCGGTCCGCGGTTTCGGCCGAAACCGCGATTAAGCAAACCACGAGTGTCTCGGTTTCGGCCGAAACCGAGCAAGCGGTTCTTTCTTCAGCCGAAACCATGCCTTCTACCGAGGCCTCCTCTAACCTGGTAGAATCTGCTTCTGAAATCCAACCTTCTGTTGCGGTTTCTCAGGAATTATCAGACACTATTCCCCTGGATATTTCAACCCCTGCACGTGGAGCTGCTAGGCCTCCAGCAGCCATGTCTATTAAGGCCTTTGCCAGGGCTAAAGCAGCCAAAGCTTCAAAATCGGTGCCTGCCAAACCCCCCTCACACAGGCCCAGCACCAGCTCCCATATGCTTTCTTTGGCTGAGGATCTAATTTCTTTAATTCATGGATCCCAGCCTCATCCAGACAGGACCTCTCTCCCACCACCAGAAAAGAGGCCTAGAGCAGAGCCCCCTGAGCCAGTATCCACAGATGATTCCTCTGATGACTCAGAACATACAGACCCTCCTGAGGCTCCTTATTCCTTACGAAGACTCTGATGCTGAAGAGTCCATTCCTTCAGCCTCTCCACCTGAGGAATTTTCCTTTGGGGAAACCTTGCATGCTATGAGGGAACAATTTCAGTGGCAGGGCCAAGATTTCTCAGACTCCAGAAAAAGGCTTAGAACCTTTCTACATTTGCCACAACATAGGCCTTTAGCTATACCTCCAGTTCTTTCTGTTGTAGATGATGCATTTAATGATGCTTGCACTGCTCCTGATTCATTACCTCCGGCTCCTGCTAAGCCCGATAGGTTCTACAGGGTCCCGGACACTCATCACCATTTATACAAGGCTCCTTTTGTAGATCCAGAGACTATCTCCCAGGGCCCTAAAGCTGTAGCAGCTACTTCTACTAAAACCCTCCCTCTGAAAGGGAATCCAGGTCCTTAGAGAGATGGGGTAAGAGAGTTTACACCTCTGCTACTTTGTCAGCTAGGGCTTTGAACTGCCAATTTCATATGATTCAATATCAAGAGTTTATGCTTGACCAGTTAACTAAAAAGCTGTCCTCTGAAGAATCTTTAGATAAAAATATGTTCAGGAAATGGTACATAACATACAGCAGGTTAGTAACCATTCTTTAAAATGTGGCTATGATGCACTGGAAGCTTCCTTTAGATCAGCCATGACTGGCACAGTTATCAGGAGACATGCATGGTTGAAAGAACAGGCATTACCAGACCATGTCAAATCAAAGCTTTTGGATGCACCCATGGACAAGGTCAATTTATTTGGTTCCCCTGCACAGCAGGTACTAAAAAAGATGGAAGAGAAGGCGAAATCTGTACAAACAGTGAAAGATTTCTTACAGGTTCAACCTCCAAGGTTTAGCAGGAACTGGCCCTCCAAGAATTGGTCCTTTCCGGACTCCTCTAAGACACAGAGAGGCAGGAATAGGCATTCTAGAGGCAGAAACCAATCCAGGGGTGCCTACAGGGGACGCCAGTGGCAAGGTAACAACCAGCGAGGCACAGATGCAGCCACCACCACTACAACAACTCAATCACAGTGACTTGGCAGTGGCACCTACCAGGGAACAACTAGAAGCACCCTTAGGCGGAAAGCTAACCTTATTTTCAAAGAACTGGCATTGCATCACAAGGGAAAAATGGATTTTGCAAACTATAGACCAAGGTTACAGGTTCCATTTCCATACTCTACCAGGAAAGAGAGGAATGCCAAACCTACCACCTACTCAAAGGGCAGAAGCTCTAAAGCAAATATCTCAACTATTAAGAATGAGAGCTGTGGAAAAGGTACCATCTATGGAGCAAGGAAGGGATTTTACTCCAGACTCTTCCTGGTACCAAGAAAAGAAAACAAATGGAGACCTATTCTAGACCTGTCCGCTTTAAACACATTCCTCATTGTTCCAAAATTCAAAATGCTGACCCTACAGCAGCTTCTTCCCATGCTGGGCAAGGAGTCTTGGCTGGTAACTCTAGATCTCAAGGAGGCATACCTACACGTCCCCATTCGACCAATTTGCAGAAGATACCTCAGATTTCTTGCAGGATCAGAGCATTATCAATTTTCAGCATTGCCCTTTGGCTTATCTACTGCGCCCAGAGTGTTCACGAAATGCCTGGCATCAGTAATTGCTCATTGCAGACTTCAGGGGATCCAAATTTATCCCTACCTGGACGACTGCCTGATACAAGCGGACAACAAAAGCAAGCTAACGGAAGACTTACAAAGAGTCATTTACCTGCTGCAAGCCCTGGGATATACAGTCAATATAAAAAAGTCAAGGCTGATTCCATCCCAAAGAATAACCTTTCTGGGTGCAGAGCTGGACACATCAAAACAAATGGCATTTCTAACTGCAGAAAAGAAAGAGCAACTACCTCTCTACTTCTTGGCATTAACAAAGCAGAACCATCTAACTGCAAGAAAAGTACTACAAGCCCTAGGCTTCATGGCATCCTGCATAATTCTGGTCCCTCATGCCAGACTGCATATGAGAAAGCTACAGTGGTACCTGAAGAATTTGTGGTCCCAACACAAGCACAGCCTAGAAACCAAAATTCCAATAATCCCATGCCTGAAGCAAGAGTTCCTATGGTGGGCTCAGGCCTGTCAATCAAACACAGGATTGCCCTTCTGCAACAGTCAACCAAGCCAAACCATCACGACAGATGCCTCAGACCTCGGTTGGGGGGCACACATGCTAGGCAAGTGCATACAAGGCTTATGGACTCAAGACCAGCTGCGCCTGCACATAAATCTAAAGGAAATGCTGGCAGTAAAATTGGCAATTCAGTCATTCAGACCATTTCTCCAAGAAGGTCAGTTGATGATAAGGACAGACAACACCACAGTTATGTGGTACATCAACAAACAGGGAGGCACACATTCATATCCTCTATGCCGGCTGGCACTGGACCTATGGGATGTGGCTCTGAGCTACAACATTCAGTTACAAGCAATTTTTGTACCGGGAAAAGAAAACATTCTAGCAGACATATTAAACAGAACTACCACAGATGCCCACGAATGGATGCTGCATCCGGACATCTTCAAAGCCATCACAAGAAAATGGGGATTACCACAAATAGACTTGTTTGCATCCCCACTCAATCACCAGCTAAAGAAATTCTGCACAAGGACGTACCACCCACTTGCTTGGAAGGTGGACTCCCTATCTTTCAGTTGGAAAAATCTGACAGCATATGCATTCCCACCACTTCCTTTGATGCACAAGGTGCTTCTGAAGATCAAAGAGGACCGTCCAAGGATCATTCTGATAGCTCCAGACTGGCCAAGACAACATTGGTACCCATTGCTGAGGAGCATGTCTCGGGAACAAATATGGACACTACCCCTGATCCCATTACTGTTAACAGAGAACAACTACAACATCCTGCATCCAAACCTGAAAACTCTGCAGCTGACTGCCTGGAACATTACATAAGAGCAATTAACCCAAATTTATCCCAAAGGGTTAAAGACATAATCCTGGAGGCTCGTAGACCTTCAACAAGAAAGAATTATGCAGCAAAATGGAAAAGATATCTCATTTGGAGTACTGCAAAGGGAAAAGATGTGACACAGGTAAACATAGCCAACATCCTGGAGTACTTGGCAGAGCTCTTCCATACAGGCCTGTCCTATTCTTCCATCAAGATACATGCATCAGCTATTTCAGCAGAATACAGCTTGATCCTCCTGTCTTCTCTCATCCTCTGCTCAGACAGTTTCTGAGAGGAATTAAAAATGTAAAACCTCCCAGGAAGCCACCATTGCCAGCATGGGACTTGAACTTTGTGCTAGAAAAATTGACACTTCCCTTTCGAACCAGCAGCAACAGCAGAATTACAATACTTATCCTGGAAGACTTCTTTCCTGCTGGCAATAACTTCAGCAAGAAGGGTCTCTGAACTACAGGCATTAATGGCAGTGCAACCCTTCCTGATCTTCCATCAAGATAGAGTGTCCATGAGAACAAATCCTACATTTATGCCTAAGGTGGTATCCAGAGTGTCATTAAATCAGGCTATCCACCTACCTACATTCTTCCCCAACCCACAGAACAGGGGAGAAAGACTCTTGCATACCTTGGATGTACATAGACAATTACGCTACTACCTGGACAGGACCAAGTCCAATAGAAACACTGACCAGCTTCTTTTAGCATATGCAACAGGAAAGGAAGGAAAACCAATTTCAAAACAGACAATCTCCAAATGGATAGGAAATTGCATTAGATTTTGTTACTCCTACCATGGAAAGAAAACTCCAGAGAACATCAGGCCTCACTCCACAAGGGCTACAGCCACTACCACAGCTTTCTTACGAGGAGTGGCTACCAAGGACATTATAGAGGTTGCTACTTGGACCTCCGTGCATACATTTGCCAAGCATTACAATTTACCTTTATACTCTAGATCCCGAGCAGGTTTTGCCACTGCTGTTTTGCAAGGGATCCTAGCTACACCATAATCGCTACTCTTTTCCTCCTCCCCTAGTTTAGCTATGGTATTCTACCCATTTGTAAGGACTGCAGATGCATCCTTGAAGGACATAGTACAGTTTTGTACCTACCATAAATGTAGATGTCCGATAGGAATGCATCTGCAGTCAGGATTACCCACCCACCTTCCCCTCTGAGGTACTCCTAGGGTATTTGCCATCCTTCAGCTAGCTTGGGGGGGATCTATTATGGTGTATTTGTTTGTATATATGTACATACATGCTTATTTTATGTGTTTGTTTCTACTATTTGGAAACATTGGCATTTATCCAAATTTAGCCATCCAAGAGGGCACCTGGCATCTGGGGCAAGAAACACTGAGGAAAATGGCGTCGGCTGATGCCTTTATACCCGAAAAACTGCAGCGATGACGTCGGGTGAAGTGCGACACCAGCCGAAGCCGGACCCAGACTTTGGAATCCGGCCGACCGAAGGGCTGCCTGACGACAGGACAACCCATTTGTAAGGACTGCAGATGCATTCCTATCGGACATCTACATTTATGGTAGGTACAAAACTGTACTTTCTCTGTGCTACCCTTTGACTTATCTACTGCACTCAGAGTATTCACCAAATGCTTAGCCCTGGCCATAGCATTTTGCAGACAGAGAAATATACAGATTTACCCTTATCTGGACGACTGCCTCATTCAGGAAGAGTGCAAAGAAACGCTGCTCCCGGACCTTCTCTTTGTCAAAACCCTCCTAACTTCCCTAGGGTTCACCATCAATGAGAAGAAATCAAAGCAAACACACTCCCGGAGGATAATTTTCTTGGGGACACTGCTGGACACAGCATCCCAAATGGCCTTCCTATCCCCAGAAAAGCAGAGCTTCCTGCCTGTCTACTTCACCCAGCTGGCTTCCAGAAGTCACCTCACTGTGAGGAAGTTCCTGCAAGCTTTGGGGTGCATGTGATTTTGTATCCTTCTAATTCCTCTGGCCAGGCTTCCATGAGGAAACTTCAGTGGTATCTAAAGAACCTTTGGTGTCAGCACTCTCAGCCTCCAGAGACCTGTATAAGGGCTGAGTTTCTCTGGTGGGCAAGGGGGCCTGTGCCATGAACAAGGGTCTTCCCTTCATCCTCCGCCCTACTGGGCAGACCATCACCACCGACGCCTCAGACATTACTTGGGGGGCGCTCACCTAGCAGGCAGGTGCACCCAAGGTCTTTTGGATGCCCAGCACCTTCCCTTGCACATCAATCAGAAGGCAACTTCAAACCCCATCTCTGGCCAGGGGTTCTTATCTAAACAGACAGCACCACAGTAATGTGGTATATCAACAAACAAGGAGGGACACAATCTTACCCTCTGTGCAGGCTAGCCATGAACCTCTGGTCAGCAGCCTCTTCCATGGGATTACACCTAACTGCCCAATATCTACCAGGGATCAACAGCACCCTGGCAGATCACCTATGCAGAAACTTACTGGACCCCCAACAATGGCAGCTCCACAGAAAAATCTTTTTGCAAGTCATTCAGGAGTGGGGAACTCTGGAGGTGAATCTCTTTGCTTCGCACCTCAACCACCAGCTGAAGAAATTCTGTACCAGGGAGTATCACCACTTAGTGTGGAAGATGGATGCCTTGACCTTCCCTTGGAACTCCCTCTGTATACGCATTCCCTCATCTGCCTCTTATTCCCAAGGTACTGATCAAGCTAAGGGAGGAGAGACCAAAGGCCATCCTCATTGCTCCAGATTGGCCTAGACAGCATTGGTACTCATTGCACAGCCTGACATTACAGCTTCCCAGGCAGCTTCCCCTATTCTCAGACCTCTTGACCCAGGTGGGTGGGGGGGGGGGTTACTGCACCCAGACTTGCAGGCTCTCAAACTGTCAGCATGGCTAATACTTTAAAAGCAAACAAGTTCTAGACATTATCACAGAAGCCAGAAGGCCCAGCACTAGTAAATCTTACGCAGGGAAATGGAAAATATTCTGCTCCTGGAGCCAGTCCAGAGGGGCCAGTACCTCGCAACCTGCCATCCCTCTTATCCTGGACTACCTAGCCGAGTTATTCAATAGTGGCCTTTCCTTCTCTTCTATTAAAATCCATGCCTCAGCTATTTTAGCTCATTTTAGTACAGACCAGCCCCTCTTCTCACATCCTTTGATTAAACAATTCCTTAGAGGGGCTTCTAATATCAGACCTCCCAGAAGGCCACCCACACCCAACTGGGATCTGAATTATGTTTTAAGAAAAACGAACCTTACTACCATTCAAACCTCTTCAGTAGAATTGAGATACCTCTCCTGGAAGACTGCTTTCCTACTAGGTATCCCCTCAGCCAGAAGGGTTTCAGAACTTCAGGCACTCATGGCCGTTGAGCCCTTCATCATTTTCCATGCAGACGGGGTCTCCCTGAGGACTAACCCCTCCTTTATGCCCAAGGTGGTATCTGATGTGACCCTCAACCAGGCCATACATCTACCCGCCTTCTTTCCTAACCCTCAAAACAAGGGGGAAAGAATTCTGCACTCACTAGACATGTACAGACGGCTCAGATGACTACCTGGACCGTACTAAAATCTTCAGAAAAACAGACCAGCTTCTTGTCAGCTTTGCCGTAGGAACAGAAGGGAAGCCCATTTCCAAGCAAACCATTTCCAAATGGATATCACACTGTATTCATTTCTGCTACAGACTACATGGGAAATCACCCCCCTAAGTCCATTTGTACCCATTTCCTAGGGCAGCCTCCACTTCCACAGTGTTCCTCAGAGGAGTTCCCATCGGACATCTTGGAAGCTTCCTGGACCTCTGTCCATACCTTTACAAAGCATTACCACCTACCTCTTTTCTCTAAGGCTAGGGCAGGGTTTGCCTCTGCAGTTCTGCTGACCCATGCCTAGGTCTCTAACTAATCCTTCCACCCCTCTACTCAGCTTTGGGAATCTTCCCATAGGTGATGACTGCAACAGTGAAACATGAAGAACATAGTACAGTTGTGTACACTTACCATAAATGTAGATGTTCGAGTGTATTCACTGTTGCAGTCCTGATGTCCTTCAAGGATGCATCTGCAGTCCTTACATATGGGTTGTCCTGCCTCAGGCAGCCCTTCGGTCGGCCGGATTCCAAAGTCTGGGTCCGGCGTCGGCTGATGTTGCCCTTTTCCCCGACGTCAGAGCGCCTGGGGTATAAAAGCGTCAGCCGACGCCATCTTCCTCGGTCTTTGCCGCGCGGTGCCCGAAGCAGAAGCAGTTCGCAAGTGCCGGTCGGCCAGCTCCTGTTATTTCAGCTACTGAAGTCTTCAAAAAAGCTAAGTACCCCATTGGGGACTCTTTCTTGCCTCAGCCGATGTCAGATCAAACGGTTAAAGTTAATAATTGTTTATCTTGTGGGAAACAAATACCTCATAAGGATTTCCACTCTTACTACTTACCCTGCCTAGGCCCAGACCACGACGTCTCGGCCTGTTCTGCCTGTGCTTCCTTCAATAAACGCACTCTTAGGCATCGGGCAGAGTTTGCAGAGGAATTTTTTGGGGAAAATTTCAGTTATATCATGCCGTCGGAGCTTCCGACAGCTCATTTACCCAAAAAACGTAAGGATAAGGACCGGCACACGCAGTCTGCGGTTTCGTCCGACTCCACGCCTAGGCCTACCGCAAGTGTTTCGGTCTCTACTGAAGCCGAATCTCTACCGCTTCAGACCGACGACACCGCACAGCCGGTAACTTCGGTACCGGAGGCCATCGCTGAGTCGGTCATAGAATTTCCGTCTGAAACCGGTGCTCAGGAAATATCCGACACCATTTCTGTTGATAAAACTACTCCAGCACGTGGGGCAGCCAGGCCTCCTGTATCCATGTCCATTAAGGCCTTTACACGGGCTAAAGCTGCTAAACAGCCAAAATCTCTCCCTCCCAAGGCTATACCTCAGGGATCCACTACCGGTTCACAAATTTTAAGTTTGGCTGAAGACCTTATTTCCTTAATCAGGGGCTCTCAACCACCTCCAGGCAAAAGGCCCAGGGTTGAGCAGACAGATCCCCAGTCTTCTGATGAGGCCTCAGATGACTCTGCCCTTTCAGACTACATGGAGGAGGCCCTTCCGGCCTACGAGGATTCTGATGCAGAGGAATCTATTCCCTCAGCCTCCCCCCCTGAAGAGTTTTCCTTTGGGGAGACCCTTCACTCCATGAGAGAGCATTTCAAATGGCAAGGCCAGGAATTCTCTGATTCCAGGAAGAGGTTAAGGACTTTTTTACATTTACCTCAGCATAGACCTTTGGCTATTCCTCCTGTTTTAAATGTTATAGAAGATGTGTACTCTGAGTCTAGTATTTCTCCTGACTCCCTTCCTCCGGCTCCTGTCAAACCTGACAGGTACTACAGGGTCCCGGACTCACATCTATACCTTTACAAGGGCCACTCTGCTGACCCAGAACCTATTTCTCAGGGTCCTAAAGGAGTTACAACCACGACTGCCAAGAATCCACTTCCTTTTGAAAGGGAATCCAGGGCTTTAGAGAGATGGGGTAAAAAAGTGTATACTTCGCCCACACTTTCTATGAGAGCATTAAATTGTCAGTTCCATATGATACAGTATCAAGAGTATCTGTTAGATGAATTGCATAAAAAACTAACCTCGCCTGAACCCCTAGACCGCAAGGCGCTTCAGGATCTGGTGCATAACTCTCAGCAGGTTAGCAACCATTTCTTACAGTGTGGTTATGATGCATTGGAAGCTTCATGTAGGTCAGCAATGACAGGTGCAGTCATACGTAGACATGCTTGGCTGAAGGAACAAACTGCCAGATCATGTTAAAGCAAAGCTTCTGGATGCTCCACTGGAAAAACAAAAGTTATTTGGTTCCACAGCTCAGGAGGTCTTAAAGAAATTTGAGGAAAAGGCTAAATCAGTACAAACAGTCAAAGATTTTCTCCAGGTCCAACCACCAAGATTCAGCAGAAATTGGCCTTCTAAGAATTGGTCCTTTCCAGACACAGACAGATTTCAGAGAGGCAAAAACAGGCATGCCAGAGGTAGGGGGCAAGCTCCAGGCTCCTACAGAGGGCGTCAATGGCAGCCTCCTAACCAGAGAGGTAGTGCAGGACCTACAACTACTGCACAAGGACACACTCAATGACTTGACTTTGACTCCGCCAACCAGGGCTCAGTTGGAAGCACCTTTGGGCGGAAAGCTATCTTTATTCTCAGAAAATTGGCACAGTATTACAAAGGACAAATGGATACTGCAAATAGTAGACAAAGGATACAGATTCCATTTTCATACATTACCAAAAAGACAAGGCATGCCAAACCTGCTACCAAATCAAAGGGCAGAGGCTTTCAAGCAAATTTCCAAACTACTACAAATGAAGGCAATAGAGAAGGTTCCTTACACAGAACAAGGCCAAGGATTTTATTCCAGACTATTCCTTGTTCCAAGAAAAGGAAAGCAATGGAGGCCTATTCTGGACTTGTCCGCACTGAATACTTATCTCATCGTGCCAAAATTCAAAATGCTGACACTACAGCAACTCCTTCCCATGCTGGGCAAGGGGTCCTAGCTGGTAACTCTAGACCTCAAGGAGGCATACCTGCATGTCCCTATCAGACAAAGTTGCAGAAGACACCTCAGATTTCTTGCAGGTTCAGAGCATTATTAATTCTCAGCATTGCCCTTTGGCTTATCTACTGCGCCCAGAGTATTTACGAAATGCCTGGCATCAGTAATTGCAGACTTCAGGGGATTCAAATATACCCATACCTGGACGACTGCCTTATACAAGCGGACAGCCAACAAACATTGGTAAAACACTTGGACTATGCCATCCGCCTACTACAGGCTTTGGGATACACAGTCAACATTCAGAAATCAAGACTAGTTCCATCCCAACGAATAATTTTTCTGGGTGCAAAGCTGGATACAAACACCCAAATGGCTTTTCTCACAGAAGAAAAACAAAAACAATTACCGGATTATTTCAGAAATTTGACAACACAAACCCAGCTGACTGCAAGGAAAATCCTGCAGGCCTTGGGTTTCATGGCATCTTGCATTCTTCTGATTCCACAAGCAAGGCTGCATATGAGGAAACTACAATGGTACCTAAGGAGTCTATGGTCTCAACACAGTCACAGCCTAGAAACTTTGATCCCCCTCATTCCATGCCTTCAAAAGGAATTTATGTGGTGGGCAAAAGCAAGCCAGTCAAACATGGGGCCTGCCTTTCAGCAAGCCACATATCAGCCAAACCATTACAACAGACGCCTCAGACCATGGATGGGGAGCGCACATGAAGGACAGATGTATTCAAGGGCAATTGACACAAAAGGTATTGCGCCTGCACATCAACCAAAAGGAAATGCTGGCAGTGATGCATTCAATCGAGGCCTTCGAACATTTCCTGCATCAAGGTCACCTGCTAATAAAGACAGACAATACCACAGTTATGTGGTACATAAATAAGCAAGGAGGTACCCATTCCTACCCTCTTTGCAGGCTGGCAATGAATCTTTGGGAACTTTCCCTAAAACTCAATATAGAGCTGCATTCCCAGTTCGTACCAGAAAAGGACAATGTACTGGCGGACAGCCTAAGCAGAAACACCATGGATCCACACGAATGGATGTTGCATCCAGACATTTTTCTTTGGATAGCACAATTATGGGGAAGGCCGGACATAGATCTTTTGCCTCCCCCAACAACCATCAACTGAAGAAATTCTGCACAAGGACATACTATCCTCAAGCATGGAAAGTGGACGCCCTCTCCTTCAGCTGGAATGCTCTAACAGTATATGCATTCCCACCTCTTCTGCTAATGACCAAGGTCTTACTGAAGATCAGGACAGAGCAACCAAAAGTGATTCTGATAGCTCTGGACTGGCCAAGACAACACTGGTACCCACTGTTAAAGAGCATGTCACGCACGAAACCGTGGCCTCTACCACAATGGCCACTTCTTCTGACACAGCACAATTACAAAACTCTGCACTCCAGCCTAAAAACCTTGCAGCTGACAGCCTGGAAAATACCTTGACTCCTCGCCAGGATAAGCTATCCAAGAGGGTAAAGGATATCATCATGGAAGCTTGGCGGCCTTCCACAAGAAAGGCATATTCAGCAAAATGGAAAAGATTTCGAACCTGGAGCACAAAGGGTCAGGATCCGACAGTGATGAGCATTCCACATATCCTTGAATACTTGGCTGAAATGCTCCATAATGGCCTTTCTTATTCATCCATAAAAATTCATGCTTCAGCTATTTCAGCAGAGTACAACACTGATCCACCTGTATTTTCTCATCCTCTGCTAAGGCAGTTTCTAAGAGGGATAAAAAACATCAACCCTCCAAGGAAACCACCAGTGCCTTCATGGGACCTTAACTTCATGTTGGAAAAATTAACTCTACCTCCCTTTGAACCAGCAGCATCTTCAGAATTACAATTCCTGTCTTGGAAGACTGTCTTCCTTCTGGCCATAACCTCAGCAAGAAGAGTATCTGAGTTACAGGCCCTCATGGCAGTACAACCATTTCTAATTTTCCATCAGGACAAAGTCTCTTTGAGAACCAATCCTTCATTCATGCCAAAGGTGGTATCCAGGGTCTCACTGAACCAAGCTATCCACCTGCCTACTTTCTTTCCAAATCCGCAAAATAAAGGAGATAAACTTCTGCATACCCTGGACATTCACAGACAGTTGCGCTACTACTTGGACAGAACTAAGGCTTACAGAAAAACTGACCAACTGTTTGTAGCATATGCTGCTGGTGTACAAGGAAAAGCAATTTCCAAACAAACAATTTCAAAATGGATAGGAAATTGCATTCGATTCTGTTACTCTTTTCATGGAAAAGCTGTGCCAGCTAACATCAGACCTCATTCCACCAGAGCAACAGCCACCTCCACAGCCTTTTTAAGAGGGGTGGCTACAAAGGACATTTTAGAAGCTGCTACATGGAGCTCTGTGCATACATTTTCCAAGCATTACAACTTGCCTTTATATTCCAGATCCAGAGCAGGCTTTGCTACTGCAGTCCTGCAGGGCATGTTAGGTACACCATCCTTTTTTTAGGTCCTACCACCCCCAGCTTGGCTATGGTATTCTACCCATATGTAAGGACTGCAGATGCATCCTTGAAGGACATAGTACAGTTTTGTACCTACTATAAATGTAGATGTCTGATAGGTATGCATCTGCAGTCAGGTTTTCCCTCCCTCCTACCCCTCTGTGGTATCCTTTGGGTTCCTATCCCTCATTTTAGCTAGCTGGGGTTATCTTTTATGGTGTATTTGTTTTTAATTGCTGTGCATGTTTGGAATTTATTCATTTCTCCAAAATTTAGCCTTCTTTAGAGGGCACCTGGCACCTGGGGCAAGAAAAACTGAGGAAGATGGCGTCGGCTGACGCTTTTATACCCCAGGCACTTTGACGTCGGGGAAAGGGGCGACATCAGCCGACGCCAGACCCAGATTTTGGAATCCGGCCGACCGAAGGGCTGCCTGAGGCAGGACAACCCATATGTAAGGACTGCAGATGCATACCTATCGGACATCTACATTTATGGTAGGTACAAAACTGTACTTTTCCCTCCCTCCTTCCCCCTTGTATCCTCCTTCCTTAGGGGAACATGAGCTTCTCAAAGTGGCTTTTTGCCACCAGGACCACTTTACCATATTTCTTTGTGCTTCTGATGGGTTAGGGCAATAAAAACTGATGTAATGGCATCAGCTTCCTTGCTTTATAGGACTGATGACCTGACATCAGACTACAGGTGACAGCAGCCGATGCAGAAAAACATTGACTCTGGTATTCAGGGTGGCTGAGGCCTACCACAGCAGGGATAACCCCCACAGGTGATGACTGCAACAGTGAATACACTCTAACATCTACATTTTTGGTAAGTGTACACAATTGTACTTTCCCTTTTCTGATTTAAAAACAGTGTAAACCAGTATCTAAAGTGACTGGCTAAATGGTTGAACTGACTGTATTACCTTTATGAGAAAGTGGGTATGCCTTTACCCAAGCCTTCAAGAGCCCATTCTATGATGTCTATGGTGACTGTCAGCCTTTTTCTCTAGAGCTTCCTTGGATGTTATTACCTTTATTGCCCGTTACAAATTAGGTCTGGTCTATAGGGGAAAGAGTAGGCTTTGACTCGGCTATGATCTAGAATATCCTTATAGTCCTCCTGGGATTTATGTCGCTGGGGACTCTGTCCCAACAGTTGAGGAATGAATAAAAATTACAACAAAGTTGTGAACTCACCATAACATTACATCTGTGTTGTCCATTTTCATTCATCCTCAAAGTCCCACCCACCTACCCCTCTCATTGCTTTACTCCTAGAAAGATTAAAGGGTATTGGAGAAACCTCTTCCTTGTTTGAGCTCCAGCTTCCATTCTTTTCCTCTGCTGTTTAAATCTGTGGGCAGCAAACTAGATCTGAGGTATGTTATATGGCTGGGGCATTGTGGGTAAAAGGAGGAGCTCAAGAGTTTAAGTATTCTTTGAGATGCAAGAAGCATCTGAGTTGGATCTGAGGATCGATCTGAACTAAACAGTTGAATGAAAATGGACAACACAGCTGGAACAGTATGTGTTCTTGTACAAATGTCATCCTGTAGTGTCTCTGCACTGACAAACCTAAGCTTTTGCCATCCACTAAACTACTTCCTTCTGATAAGGACACTAGAGCCATTAAAGATCTAGGCAAAAAGGTATATACTGCTGCCACCCTGGTTTTTAGAGCCATTACTTACCCGACTTTCAGTAATGGGCATGTTTTGTCCCTTAAGTTTCTTGGGCAATTTCTGACATCCCTGATTTCAGAAGAGAAGGTCTCTGCCCTTTCTTTACTCAGTTCTACCTCTTAAGTGGCTTGCTAGTCTATTAAATGTAGTTATGATGCAGCTGATGCTTCCTGTAGGGCCTCTGCATTTGTTCTGTTTTGAGATGTTATACACTGCTTCATCTTCTGCTCCTACCTGATATTAAGGCTAAATTGTTGGATGCTCCTCTCAATAAGAACATTTTTGGTTCTGCTGCTGCTGCTGAGCTTTAAGTCCCACCAGGATAAAGGCAGGGCCTTGCAGGAATTGAAACATATTTTTGTCTACTATCCTTAAAGTCCAGAGAAATTGTCCATCCAAATCTGCTTTTGTTCTTGCAACCGTGCTGTTGTCCTTAAGTTAAAAAGGGTTCTAGGCATGTACCCCCTGCTGAGTCTAGGACTCCTACTTCTCAAAAGCCTTCTTTTCAAGACAGAGCCATGTTATAGCAGACATTTGTTTCCCCTTTCTCTAGGACAGGTTCCCTTATCACGTTCTTCACTGTCTCTTGCCAGTTGGTTAAAGGTCACTCGACTCTTGGGTTTTATCATCCCCTAGAAGTATTTCATATTTCATAGCATAGAAATCCCTTCCTCCTTTTGCTGGGCATCCCTCAACCTCCCCAAGAACAGCTTCCTTTTCCCAGAACTGCTTCAGGGCCTTTTGGCCCAGGACATCAGTAAAGTTGTACCCCCTGCCCAGGAAGGGAAAGGGTTTTTTCCAGGATGTTTGGTTTCCAGGAAGGAAGAACACTTTCTCCTCTTCTTCCCCAAGCCACATTAGTATACCTGGACCTCAAGGATGCGTATCTTCACATCCCCATTTCAGGAAGCTCTTACTTTTCTGTTTGTTTCTTGCATTTTCAGTTCTGTGCTTTGCCTTTTAGCCTTCTGTCCGAAAGGTATTCACCAAATGCCTCACTCCTGTCACTACCTTTTGCATGATTAGAGGAGTTCAGATCTTGTCTAGGTCTAATCATGCAGGATTCATCCTCCAGTATCTTGCCTCAGAGCATTCGGTTTACATTTTGTTACAAAGCTTGGGGTTCACTATAAACATTCAGAAGGCAGTCCCTGGTTTTTTGTCAAGATCATGTGTTTCTCTTTTGCAGGATCCAGCCCATTCCTGTGCTGGCCTCCACACAAGGTTCTTAAGTCACTTTTTTCCCCAGTCGCTTCCTGTGGCTTTTCACAGTCAGTGATTTTCTCAGTTTTATTTTTTTATTCATGGCCTCCACCATTCCAGTGCTGCCTATAGTCAGACTACATATGAAAAAAACTACAGTGGTTCCTAAAGTCATTCTGGCACTGTCATGCCCTGGAATTCCTAGTTCCTTTCCTTCCATGCCTCACTCTAACACCAGTGGTGGTCTCATCAGCTTTTCTCAACTCTGGACTTCCTTTGCAATCTGCAGTCCCATTTCAGGAGTTTTTTTGGATGCCTTGAACAGGGGGTGGGAATTTCCTTTGGTTTCAAGGTCCAGGGTCTCTAGCCTCCTCATCTGAGATCAGCAGATCACATCAACATAAAGGAGATGAGAGCTTCTTTTAGCTCTTCAGGCTTTTCATTTCCTCTGTCTGCCAGGGCCTCTCAGTCCTTTACAGACAATACCACAGTGATCTAGTACATCAACAAGAGGGGGCATGGTCCCACCTTCTTTACAGACTTGCTCTTCAGGTCTGGGATCTAGCTGTCCAGTATTGAGTGGCTCTTCAAGCTATCTGTATTCCATCAGAGCAAAATATAGTAGCAGATGCCTTGAGCAGGTTCAGTACCCATGCTCCTGAATGGATGCTTCATAGAGATGTATTTCTGGACATTGTCCATCAGTGGAGTACTCCATATGTAGATCTTTTTGCTTCCTCTCTGAATAGACAGCTTCCTCTCTCCTGTGCCAGAGACCTAAGCCCTCTTGCTTGGAAGATGGACACTCCTTTTTCTTGGAAGGGAATGCTTCTCTATGCCTTCCCTCCCCTTCCTCTGATTCTGAGGGTTTTCTGTAAGGTCAAGCGAGAGTCCCCAAAAATCATGCTGTTGACTCCCTTTTGGCCCAGATTACATTGGTTCCCTGTTCATCTAGCCAGGGGTAGTCACCACAAGTTCCCTCAAGGTGGACCGTCCCACACAAGACAAAGGCATCCCTAATCTATCCTCACTTGTCCACTCTTCAACTGATGCTTTGTATGATATTTTTATCCCTTTTAGGCACCTCTTTTCCAAGAATAAATAGCTAAACAACACAACCCCCCTCCCCTCCAACCCACACCTTCAACTAGTAATCTCCCCACTGCCTTCTCTTTTTCTCCTGTACCTACCTCCAACATAAAAAAACTCTTAACTAAACTTAAACCCACCAAATTAGCAGCAGACAACCTCCCAAGTGAATACCAACAAATCGCAGCTGATGCTCTGGCCTACCCAGTATCCATCTTGATTAACCAATCTCTGTCAGAATTTTACGTTCCCACACTGTGGAAAGTATCACATATAATTCCCCTCCACAAATGCGGACCCTCCACAGAACTAACCAATTACTGCCCCATAGCTATTCTTTCTCCAAAATACTAGAGAGATGCATACACTCTCAGGTCTCAGACTACCTCCTTAATAACAACCTCCTTTCCAGTACTCGGCATGGTTTCCGACCAAACCATAGCACCACCACTGCCTTACTCTCCTTTACTAACACTATCCTTCAGCATAAAAACAATGGCTATCTCTCCTCTGCTACTTTCCTAGACCTATCTAAAGCATTTGACATTGTCCCACACAAATAACTTATCTCTGTCCTCAATAACCTATCCTTCTCACAGTCAGTCACCAACTGGTTTCAGAGTTACCTGTCTGACTGCCAACAATGCGTTGTATGGCAGAATGACATATCTCCCCAAGTACCTGTCTCCATAGGGGTTCCCCAAGGATCCATCCTTGGACCCCTACTCTTCTCTGTTTACACCAATAATCCAGCCTCTGCCACCAAACATGGCACACTCATACAATACGCAGATGACTCGACCATCATCTGCTCAGCCCAGTCCCTACCAAAACTGCAAAAAGTCACACACAAAGCATTTTCCTCTGTTGTAACATGGTTATCCGATGCCCAATTAATACTCCACCCAAACAAATCTAAACTACTCATCTTCCAACCCACCAAACATACTCAAAACAACTCTCACTTTAACATCACAGCAAAAGACAACACCACTATATACCCAACTGAACATACCAAATTGCTAGGAGTGGAAATAGACAATAAACTAAAATTTGACATTCATATATCCATGACCATAAAAAACGTCCACAAAAAACTAGGAGCATTATACAGAAATAAGCAATTTCACACCAAAGCAGCAAAGATTTCAATAGAAAATTCCCACCTTATCTCCACCCTACTTTATGCCTCTCCAATATATACCAACCTAAGGCAATGTGATCTAAACAAGCTAGAGACCTGCTACAACAAAATCGCCAAATTCACCACAGGGGCATCCTACCGTAGTCACCACTGTCTCTCACTTGCTGAACTGGGCTGGCTTGAACTCCCTCACCTCCTTCAGTGGTATCAACTCTCACTCGCCCACAAACTAGTAAACCATCCACTAAATGTCCCATCCCTCCAGAATCTACTCCAACCCTATCACACCACCGGACCACTAAGATCCAGCAACAAAAATCCCTTGCAGATCACTAAAGCCAATAACTCTGCTGGTGGAGCACTATTCTCTTGTGCCATAGCCAAATTATGGAACTCCCTGCCACCCACAATTACCTCCATACCATCATACACCCACTTCAAAACTTTTCTAAAAGCGCACCTAAAAACATGCTGGCTATGCCCTTGCAACTCACACTCTAATATCATCCACCCCATCCAACCACTACCTTTCTTTCCACTCCACTAACTACCTTGATTATACCAAGCTCAGATGCTCATAAGCCTAGTACTTATTATACAGCAGGAACTTCTCATTGTAACATTTGTTAATGTCTGTTATGTACTTCACAGATAAAGATTCTAGTTGTCTACTTGATGTACTATGTTCTTCATCTGTAAATATGTTGCAAGTAATTGCTATGTTAAATTAATTGCTATGTAATCCAATGTAACTACTGTCTGTTTATTTTACTGTGGAGTTTTTCTCCCTGGGCCTCCGCTGAAAATGGACCTACGTCCAGTCGGACACTCCCAGTCAACAAATTTAAATAAATAAATAAAGAATGTGGTTAGTTTCTGCAGGAATCAGGAAACTCACCACCAGGAAATTGTTTTTGTGCAAATGAAGAGATTTTCTGCCTGTTGCCTTTCTCGTAGCCAGGATCTCTTTGGTTCTCATTTGTGTGAATTGCTTCATGCTGGGTTGGCATATTCATTCAAAAATCACCTTTAAGTTGTTTGTCTGCTCTTGACGACTCTTGCCTCTAAGTTTTAGGTCAAATAATTTGTTAAAGGCATTCTTCATATCAGGCCTCACAGGAAGCTTATTCCATCTTCCTTGGCCCTCAATTTTATGATTGAAAAATTGACTCAGGCTACTTTTGAGCTTGCATCTTCAGCTTTCTTGGAAACTTTTTTTTTTTTTTTTTTTTGGCCCTTCAGCTAAGTGTCAACTCCTGGCTCTTATGGCTGATGTTCATCGTGTTTCACTGTTGCAGTCATCACATTTGGGTTATCCCTGCCAGGGTAGATCTCGGTGGGCCTGAATACCAGACACTTAGTATTTCTGTGTTGGTTGCTGTCGTTTGAGGACTGATGTCAGGTTGTCAATGGTGTAAAGGAAGACATCCAATGCCATTACATCAGTCTTTCTTGCCGTGGAGCCAGAAGCAATTTGCACGAGTGCCAGTCTGCCGCTACCCGAGTTTTGTTTCCAAATTGAAGTTGAAGTCTTTAAAAGCTAAGTACCCCGTTGGGGATCCCTTTTTCTTGCACTAACCGATGTCAGAAAAAGTTAATAATTGTCTCGCCTGTGGAAAGCAAATACCACACTGGGACTTCCACTCTTACTGTGTTACTTGTCTAGGCTGAGACCACGACATCCCTAGTCACTTCTGTGCTTTAATGCCAGAACTATTCATCGTCGGGCCCTTATTGTAGCTAGATATTTCTGTTTACACTTCTCGAATTCTGATATGGCTTCAGTAAGCCATCTGACAGCTGATCTTCCAAAAAAACGTAAAGATAAAGACAGACCGCACAGGACCAAACCTTCCAACGATGCTCCTGTTAAGCTGGTCGTCAGTCCTCTAGAACTCAGTGAGGCCCTTTCACAGCCCCTGATGCCTGCTTTAGTTTGCAGGCTGCTACAGAGACCCTTTCGGAGTCTGGCATGCCACAGAACTCTTCGTCAGAGGATCCTGTGTTCGTCTCTACCTTGGATGGGTCCGGAGCTGCTGTGCAGGCACCGGCTTCCAAGGAAGTCCTTCGCAACACTGAATCTCGACATAAATTGATGCCTTCTTTCATGGCTGCCATTCCTTTGAAAGCAACAGAGTTCCTTAGACCCAGGGGTCAAACCACTCCCAAGAAAATGGCTACCCATTCTCAGGCGCCTGCTTCCTTGCCTCCATCTCCGATGCTTAAAATGGTAGAAGACCTTATCATGCTGATTGGGGGAAGCCAAGCCACTCCCTCAAAATGGAAAAAAGATCCGTCTCCAGTAGTTTTGTCTGACAGAGTCAGATGAATCCGATGCATCTGACTGTGAAGACATGCAGCCCCTCTCCACATATGAGGATTCTGATACAGAGGACTCCATTCCTTCAGCCTCTCCCCCAGAGGATTTTTCCTTTGGGGAAACCCTGCATACCTTAAGGGAGCATTTCCAATGGGAGAGTCAAGACTACCCACAGTCTAAAGAGTTTCTGGACCTTCCACAACACAGGCCCTTAGCCATCCCCCCAGTCCTAGATGTGGTAGATGATGTCTTACTTAAATCCAGCTTGACTCCAGACACCCTCCTCCTGCTCCCAGAAAACCAGACAGGTACTGCAGAGTCCCTGACGTGCACAAATATCTTTTCAAAAATTCAACAGCTGACTCTGAGTTCATTACTCAAGGGCCTAAAGGGATTAAAACAACCTCAGTTAAGAATCCCACCCCCTCAGACAGGGATTCCCGAGCACTGGACAGATGGGGTAAAAAAATTGTACACCTCAGCTACTCTTGCTTATCAGGGCACTAAATTGTCAGTTCCATATCCTTAAGTATCAGCAGCATACCTTGGAACTCCTCAAACAAACAATTTTTCCCCCTTTCCTGCATGGGCAGACTCTAAATATTTACAGGAGTTAATGCATTCTGCTGGTCAAGTAACTAAATACACTTTGCACTGTGGTGTTTGACACCCTAGAAGCTTCTTGCAGGGCAGCAGTCACCGGATCTGTCATTAGGAGACGTGCATGGCTTAAGGAACTACCCCCTGCCAGACCATGTCAAATCAAAATTGTTGGATGCACCCTTGCACAAAGATAACTTGTTTAGTACTAAAACAGAAGAGATATTAAAAAAGATGGAAGAAAAAGCAAGATCTATGCAGACTAGGTTCAGCAGGCATTTTCCCTCCATGCACTGGTCCTTTCCTGCTCCAAATAGACAGGGCCAGCCTAGGCCCTGTGGAAACAGACCCCCCCCCCCAAGACAGCAGCCCCAGGGGTTGTGGAGAGCAGTGGACTACCTCCACTTCAAAACCAGGGAGTTCTAAGCCACCCTCCTTATGGTAAGAACTCACAGTGACTTGCCCCTTCCCAACCTCACCTCTGCTCACCTTCACATACCCCTAGGAGGAAAACTCTCCTTTCACTCAAGCACCTGGGACACCATTACCAAGGACCAATGGGTTCTGAACATTATGTCTTGGGTACAGATTCTCCTTCCAACCCCAAAACGGTTCCCAGATCTACCACCAAATCAGTGGGCAGAGACTCAAAAGCAGAGCAGATAAGCCAAGGCTTCTACTCCAGACCTTTTCTGGTACCCAGAAAAGAGGTCACCTGTTGTCCCATCCTCGATCTATCCATTCTAAACACATTTCTGGTGATCCCAAAGTTCAGAATGCTCACCCTCCAGCAGCTGCTACCCATGCTGTCCAAGGGCACCTCGCTAGCCAACCTGGACCTAAAAGAGGCTTACCTCCACATTCCTATCAGGGAGTCCTGCAGAGAATATCTTCACTTCAGGAGAGGATCTCAACACTTTCATTTCTCTGTGCTTCCCTTTGGCTTATCTACTGCTCCCAGAGTTTTCACAAAATGCCTGGCTCTGACTATTGCCTTATGCAGACAAAGAAATATTCAAATTTACCCCCATTTAGATGACTGCCTTATTAGGACAGACAGCCAGGAATAGCTGCTCAAAGACCTGGCCTTTGTGAAGCACCTGCTAACCTCCCTAGGGTACACAATCAATGAAAAGAAATCCAAACAGGTACCCACCAAAAGGATAATCTTCCTGAGAACAAGTCTGGACACAGCATCCCAGATGGCATGCTTTACATCAGAGAAACACATTTTCCTATCAGCTTACTTCTCTCAACTGGCAACCAGGCCCCAGCTTTCTACAAGGAAAATCCTGCAAGCCCTGGGGTTCATGGTCTCTTGCATACTCCTCATTCCATATGCCAGACTGCATATGAGGAAACTTCAGTGGTACCTAAAGAGCTTTTGTTGTCAACACTCTCAAGATGTAGAAACTCTTCTGCCTAGTATTCCTTGCCTGAGGAAGGAATTTCTTTGGTGGGCAACAGCCTGCTCCCACAACAAGGGACTGCCTTTCTCCCCACACCTCGCTGCCCAGTTCTTCACCACAGATGCATCAGACTACACTTGGGGTGCACACCTGGATGGCAGGTGCATACAGGGCCAATGGAACCCCTAGCAACACCCCTGCACATCAATCAAAAATAGATGATGGCTGTGCAGCAGGCCTTGATAGCTTTTAAACCCCTTCTCTCACCAGGGGTTCTCCTGATCAAAACAGACACCACTGTGATGTGGTACATCAGCAAGCAGGGAGGGACTCACTCCTACCCGCTGTGCAGGCTGGCCATGACCCTTTGTTTCACAGCCTCTTCCATACAAATACACCTGTTAGCACAATACCTGCCAGGCTCTCTCAACTCCCTGGCAGACCAATTAAGCAGAAAACTCTTGGACCCCCATGAGTGGCAGGTCAACAGAAACACCTTCTTCCTAATAAACTCAGAAGTGGGGCACCCTGAAGGTCGACCTCTTTGCCTCCCACAACAACCATAAGCTCAGCAAATTCCACACCAGGGAGCATCACTGCATGGCTTGGAAAGTGGATGCCCTGTCCTTCCCCTGGGTAAACCTCTCGGTCTATGCCTTCCCTCCCCTACCTCTCATTTCCAGGGTACTGCTCAAAATAAGGGAGGAAAAACCAAGGACCATTCTCATAGCTCCAGAATGGCCCAGACAGCACTGGTAGCCCTTGCTGCACAGCCTGTCCTCGCTGCCTCCATGGAATCTTACTCAGATTCCAAACCTCCTAACCCAAAGGGAAGGGGAATCCATGCACCCTCAATTGCAGACATTTAATTTGGCAGCTTGGTTTAAACCCTAGCTCCTGACCAATCTGCCATCCACAGTAAACAGGTTCTGGATGTTATCCGAGAGGCCAGATGCCCTAGTACCAGAAAGTCTTATGCAGATAAATGGAAAAGGTTCTGCACCTGGATCCAGGCTAAGGGGGACAATATGTGTCAGCCCACCATCCCTCATCCTGGATTACTTAGCTGACCTACTACACAGTGTTTTTTCTGTATAAAAATTCATGCCTCTGCTATTTCTGCTCATTTTTCCACTGAGCAGCCTCTTTTTTCACACCCTCTGATTAAACAGTTCCTCAGAGGGGCTAGCAACATAAGCCCCCCAGAAGGGCACCAACACAAGCTTGGGACCTTAATTTTGTCTTGGAAAAGCTCATCCTGCCCCCTTTCGAACCAGCTTCTTCTGCAGACCTTAAATTTCTCTCTTGGAAGACAGCCTTCCTCCTGGCTATCAATTCAGCCAGAATAGTCTCTTCAAGCACTCATGGCTGTGGAATCCTTCATCATCTTCCATGCAGACAAGGGTATCCCTCAGAACTAATCCATCCTTCATGCCCAAGGTGGTGTCCAGTGTGGCTCTCAACCAATCCATCCATTTACCCACCTTCTTTTCTAACCCACAAAACAAGGGGGAAAGGATTCTGCACTCTCTAGATTTACTATATGGACAGGACTAAACACTTCAGAAAGTCTGATCAATTGATGGTTAGCTTTGCTTCAGGGGCAAAAGGCAAAGCCATGTCCAAACAAACAATTTCCAACCAGATAGCACACTGCATCCATTTCTGCTACAAACACCATGGCAAGCCTACCCCTAAGGGGGTCAGGACACACTCCATCAGAGCAGCCTCCACCTCTGCAGCTTTCCTCAGAGGAGTCCCCACCAGGGACATCCTGGAGGATGCCACCTGGACATCTGCTTATACTTTTACTAAGCATTACCACCTGCCTCTCTTCTCCAAATCCAAGGCAGGGTTTGCCTCTGTGGTCTTGCAGGGCATGCTAGCCAGCCCCTAGCTTCCTTGACTGCCTCCACCCATTTCCTCAGCTTTGGGAATCTAGCCAAATGCGATGACTGCAACAGTGAAACATGAAGAACATAGTACAGTTGTGTACATTTGCCATAAATGTAGATGTTCAAGTGTACTCACTGTTGCAGTCCTGGTTTCCCTCCCTCTGTCCCTCTTTCTCTTCCCTTTTTTCTTTGTTGTTCTCCTTTCCTTACAAGGGACATATTGGTATTTATTTTCCACTAGTGGAGATCTACCATCAGAGCCTGGCCTCCTACTTTGGGGGCTCCTGACAGGTTATGGTAAGAAAAAAAACGATTTAATGGCGTTGGATGCCTTCCTTTATACCACTGACGACTTGATGTCAGTTCTCTAGCGACAGCAACCGATGAAGAAACACTAAGTCTGGTATTCAGGCCAGCCGAGAGCTATAACCCAAATGTGATGACTGCAACAGTGAATACACTCTTAACATCTACATTTATGGTAATGTACACAACTGTACTTTCTTCCTTTTTCATTTTTTCATAAGGGGATGGTGTCTCTTCGTGCTAATCCTTCAATGCCCAAGTTGGTATAATGGGTTCACTTCAGTCAATTAATTGCCCTTATTTTTTTCCTTCTCCAGTCTGTTAGTGAGTAGGTTCTTCACACCTTGGAATTGCTTAGGCAGCTCAGATATTTGGATAAGACTATGGCCATTTGGAAATCTGAGCAACTTTCTTTCCAGATATCTAGGTTTGGTTGTTTCTAAACAAATCATATCCTCCTGGATCTCCAAGACCATTTCTTTGTTATTCATTTCATGGTAAATGTCTTTCTGTCTCTGTGAAGGCTCATTCTACTAGAGCTTGTTGCTGCTTCTAGTGTCTTTTTCAAAGGATTGGATACTAATTCCATCCTTGAGTCTGCTGCTTGGAATTCTGTCCATACCTTCACTAAGTATTACAGGTTGGATGTTTCCAAAGCAAGAACTGGCTTTGCCAGAGCCATCCTGCTTGGGCTTTTGGAAGGCTGTTATGTGCCTTTCTCCTCCCAAATTTCTCATGAGTTTTTGTAGTCATGTTAAGAATACTGCAACAGTGATGTGGAAGGACATAATACAGTTGTGTATCTTGCCACAACAGTAGATGCCGTTCTCTTCACTGTTCCAGTATTTGCACCCTTTCTCTCTTTTTGCCCCCCCCCCCTCCTTTCTGGTTGCACATATTCCTCCTAGTTCCTAGGAATGATGCTCCTCCAGGAGCTTTTCAATTCTGAGGTATGTACATCTGTGTGCAAGGGCTCCCGCAGGCAGGTGCAAGGGGGTGCACTTACACCCCCCTGGAATCTGCTGACTAGTTAATCTTTTCATTTAAAATTACAAAAAAGTTTTTTGGGCATTCTTCTTTAAGAACGCCCTTCACGTCCAGGCACATATGCTGACATCATCGCGCGGTGCACAGTTTGTGAGCGGGAACTGAAACAGATGGTTTCAGGTTTTGAAATGGGTTTACTTTACCTGCGACTCGGACTTAACAGACGGGATGCTTGTCAGAGTGAGTAAGGTGTGTGTGTGTGTGTGTGTGTGTGTGTGTTGTCAGAGTGAGCAAGGTGTGTGTGTGTGTGTGTGTGTGTGTGTGTGTGTGTGCTTATGATATGATCATGGTTCATTTTTACTGAATCTAACTTCTATGAATAATCACAAATCACTGAAATGGGCGTACAGAAAACACAAGTCATTGAAAACTCATTTTGCAGTGTCACATTTATAGAACACTTCATTAGAGCAAATGGATCTTCTTAAAAAGCCCTTTGCCTATGTGGGGGGTTTGTTGCCATTCTCTCTTTACTTAAATATACCAACTCTATGGTTGTGTAACCATTGATAAAAGAGAAAAAATACCCACAGTGAATCATGAAATGCAAACTGCACTGAAAGTGAATGTTTATAAACTTCTGCAATTTCCTAAGAATTGTGACTCAATGAAATGCAGTTTCAGAGAAATGAGTTTTTATTGAATTTTTATCAGTGATTTGTGATTCAAAAAAATGAGATTCAGTGAAATGTATTCCTGACTCAAATACACACACACACACACACAGGCATATACATGCTGCCATTTACTGACATGTACATTGTTAAACTTTCTTTGTTCTGCAACACATTGATGTTTATTACAGTGAGGCATGTAGCTGATCAACCATGTGCAGCTCATTTTGGTGTCAGCAGTATAAGTCAATTTTGTGTTGCAGTCAGTTATACTGCTAGTGGTTTACAGCATGTTATATGTTCTGTGCAGTACTGTACACACAGGGTTGAGGGAATTTGCCTTTTTTTCCAAACGATGTGCAATAACAGAATATTTAAACTAGTTGGGTGTGGTCAGAAGGTTGCTGGAGGCTTGCCTACCTTTTGTTTTTTTTTTTGTTTTTTTTGTCTGTGTTTCATTTAGATGTATGTAGTAGCAGAATATATGGGATTTCCAATAAAAAGATTTCTTAAGAAATTATTAAAACAGACTACACTTATTGCTTTCGGGACTTACTTTTGTTTTTTTGTCTGGATAAAAGAGAATATTGTCCAGGTCGTTTATATCTATGGCGAGGAAATTGAGATTCTCTCTTCTTTCTATGAATCGGAATTTTAAGCATAGATTATTAAAAAAGAATTCATTGGTAAAAAAATAAAAATGCCAATTATTACTATATTTTCATGTGTGACATTCAGTAAAGAACTTATAATTTGTAAGTTCAGAATTTAGCATAAAGTACTTTTTCTTGTTAATAGCTTAACTTTCCCTCATACTTGTTCAGTTCCTCAGAAAATCTGTGGTTTCTGTATTTTTGTGTCCTTGCAAAGCCAGTAGTGCATTGATGCAGCGGTATCATTGTTGCCTGACAGCTACATGTTCTCTGGTTTGATTCTTGGCTGGGGTACCTTACCTTCTGTGTGGAGTCTGTATGCCCTCCCTGTTTTTGTTTCCTCCCATCTTAAAAAGACGTGTCTGTCTGGAGTGTTTCTCCCTGGGCCTCTGCTAAAAATTAGCTTTTGTTCCAAGTCAGACTTTCCTGGTTAACGAATGTTAAAAATTACACGTATTTAAATATCGGACTTCATATTCCTCAGAAAGTGCATGGTAACACAAAAGCTTTTATTCTAGCAATTTTCTAAGTGTATAAGATGAATATTTGAAATTTGTCCCTATTTCTGGGACTGTATTCCCCCATTATTGGCTTCATCCAGGTTTTGTGCTAAGGTTGAGAGCTATGGTAAGAACTGAATATGTTTGGGGGCTATATCCCCCCATTACTGGCTTTGTCCGGGTGTTTTTTGCTAAGAGGTTGAGAGCTATGGTGAGGACTGAATTCACTGAATGTTTGGGGGCTGTATTCACCCATTATTGGCTTTGTTCAGGTGTTTTGTGCTAAGATGTTGACAGCTGTGCTATGGTGAGAACTGAATTCACTAAATGGTAGCCATTTAAGTTTCCGTCTTCCTCTTTCACAAAACAGCTGATTTGGCATAGTGGTATGTTGCTCTGACTGTTTTGCATAGGGTCCCCAGGGTTCAAGATGTGGCAGTGAAATGTATGGTGGTAACGCAGCATTTTATTCCTGCAACTTTCCAACATTATACAAGCAATGTTTAAAATGTGTCCCTGGTTTTTGGCCTTTTCTCTCTCCCCAATAAATTTTGGATTTTCCAGATTTCTTGTGCTGCAAAGTTCAGAGATACAGCTGAGTGTCGAGTAGATTTTACAAGGAGCTGAGAGCTGCAGGGGAACACAAGTTTAGTGCTGCTTATGCTTGGTCTGCTTGCATTGTTAATAGCACAACAGGTAATGTACTTGCTTTTGATGCTGAAGGCTGTGGGTTCTACTCCCACAGTAGGTAGATGCATTGCTGATACTGTACTGTGTTGTAAAAGGAGTGGATGCTGCAGTCCTTTTTGGCAAAGATACCTAGTAAGTATGAACCTGTTATCAGTTTGCTATCCATTCCCTATTGCGGTATTACTAGCTTATCATTTTTTTAATGCATGCAACATAGGCAATTCATTCTTCAAGGGCAACAAGCACTTTATTGTAGATGAAACAATGACATATAAAGTTGTTTGCTAGCAGCAACCTTTTTATTAGTTACAGTTTTCTTTAATGTGGATTTTACTACTTCAGAGATTGTGCATATTTACTGATACTGGTGGACTATAGAAGGTTGAGTAGACTTTTTATGATGGAAATGTTCTGAATTGGGCAGTTTTGTCATTGATGTATGCATTTTGTTTCATTGTTTGCTGGAAAAATGTTCAAAACCATAAACTTAAAATGCCCTCTAACAACTGTACTGTATTGTACAAGGAATATAATGTAATACAGTCAGGAAGGTGTATCAAAGAGCATGTGTATGTTTTATGTTCAAGGGGCCTATGATTTTGAAAACAGCCCAGAGTTAATCTTTATCTGCCACTGGCAAAATGTATTTTCTTTGAATGTGGGTTTCAATGGTGTTTCAATGCATGTGAGTTTCAAGGGCAGAGAAGTTTTAGATGCTAAGTCTATTTTCATTGTGAGACTGCATTGCTTTGTTTAACAGATATCTATTAGGGTTTGTGCTGTAAAATGCAAAATAAAGCTTTCAAATGAAATCTAAATCATCACAGAAGTAAAGCAGTATGCACATTACAGTGTTTATGGTAAATGGGGCAAAATAACCAAGGAATGGGACATTGGAATGGCTGCACGGGGGAGGCTCCATTCAACCATGATTTTGTGAGGGGGGGGGGTAGCAAACTCAGACAGCCCCGGTTGAACTATACCTCTCAGTTCACCATATTTTTGCAGAATGAATAGATATTTGCTTCTTATGTTTGGTTTGTTCCTCATAAAATTTGTGGTTTTCTAGCAAATCATTTAGGAATGAAGTCACTAAATGACAGACATTGAGTTTCAGACGTCATAACCTTCAGAAAAATGCATGCTGATGCAAGACCTGTTATTCTATCAACTGTCTTAAGTTTATACAAGAGCAATTTTCAGTAGTGTTTGTATGTTCCCCAAATATATTTGGCCTTGTTCAGATTTCCTGCATTAAGAGGTTGAGAGGCAAGTGCAAATCGCTTTGTAGAATTCGGAATATCCAAACCTCTCTATGTCCCCAATTTTGGCTCAAAATGTTGCTCTCCCCTAATAATCTTTTTTTTTTATTTTATTTTAAATTTGTTGACCGGGAATGTCCGACTGGACTTAGGTCCATTTTCAGCGGAGGCCCGGGGAGAAAAGCTCCACAGTAAAATAGACAGTAGTTACATTGGATTATATAGCGATTAACAATTTAACATAGCAATTACTTACAACATATTTACAGATGAAGAACATAGTACATCAGTAGACAACTAGAATCTTTATCTGTGAAGTACATAACAGACATTAACAAATGTTACAATGAGAAGTTCCTGCTGTATAACAAGTACTAGGCTTATCCTAGTAATAGGATATCCCTCCTCAAAATGGCAATTTTGGAAGAAAACGTGGAGGGTTTACAATTATATATAACTAATGATCAGAGTTATTACTTTTATTTCAGAAATGCATGTAGGTACTCTTATTTTGTTAGCTTCTCAAGTTAACAGTGTTAATATTAAAAAGGTGTCCCTTTTTTGACAGGTTCCCAGCTGTGTTGTGTGGCAACTTTATATTTTTACATCGCATTTTTGGTCTATTTTTCATAAAATTGTGGTTTTCTGGCAAAATAGTGGCAAGTCATTAAAGATTGAAGTTAGAAAATAATGGCAGACATTTGAGTTTCAGATTTCATACCCTTTAAAAAATTTGTACTAATGCAAGACCTACTACTGTTCTATTATCTAAGTTAATAAGAGCAATATTTAAAAATTGTCTTTATTTTTGTGCCTGTGTCCCACTTCTATGTATGGCTTTGTCCAGATTTCTTGCTCTGAGTTTGAGAGGTATGAGTGTCAGAGCCATCACCATCAGCCAGAGACATTTCAAACTGTGACCTACTTGTTGCACCCCACTCCCCATTGTAGTGGCTCTGGATGTGTCCAAGCAAGGCAAGGAGCAGTTATGCATTGTAAGTGTGCAGAGTATTCCCCCATCCAAGGTAGACCACAAGTATGACCATGGCTTTTCATCTGTCCTTGATTTTGCAGAATGTTCTGGTTTTCTGTCATATTTTTATACTGTTGATTTATGCTTCTTATTATTCAGGAAATGCATGCTGTCACAGTGCCCTGTTGCTTTGTTTAAGTAGCAAAGATTTAATGGCCATCAGGTAAGCTTGTCGGAGATTGTAAGATGCAGGTAAGCTTTAATAAGCATACTGTTAAAGAAGTACCAGCATTGAAAGCCTTTCTGTTGTTGCCATGCCAAGAATATTTACATAACTAGATAATGTATAAGCCTTGGGTATTGAAATGCATATGACAGTATTTATAATTAAAGGACATGATTACAGTATTTTCAGAAGCTCATTACATTTGTTGGAGACTTGCAGTCATCTTTTGTTGGAGACTTGCAGTCATCTTTTCAGGCTTACCCGTAAACTAAACAGAATGCCAATCTATCATGTGCGGTCCATAACTTGTGCAGGAATCCTTTAAGCAATTTATCTTGAGCTTGTTTCTTGCTTGCTGTTCATTTTTTACTTTGATCATGTCTTACCCATGAGCCAAGTAGATAGTTGTGTCAGGCAGTAGGTCTTTTTTGGATAAGAAACAAATATTGTCTGTATAAGAAGGAGGTAGCATACCCCTCAGCTGTCCAGGTTTTTGCAGAATGTCCAGATTTTATGCCCCATATTCTTCCTAAAAAGGATTGAAGTTGCTAAATAATGACAATGACAAGACATTTGAGTTTTAGATGTCATATCCTATAGAAAAATGCATACTAACATCATCATCTTCTTCTTTTGGTCGCCACAGCGGATCATCTGTTTCCATTTCTTCCTGTCCTCTGCATCTTCCTCTGTCACACCAACCACCTGCATGTCCTCTCTCACCACATCCATAAACCTTATCTTAGGCCTTCCTCTTTTCCTGTTACCTGGTAGCTTCATCCTTAGCATTCTTTTTCCAATATACTCAGCATCCCTCCTCAGCACATGTCCAAACCAATGTAATCTTGCCTCTCTGGCTTTGTCTCCAAACCTTCCAACCTGGGCTGACCATCTAATATACTTATTCCTAATCCTGTCCACCCTCCTCACACCCATTGCAAATCTTAACATATTTAACTCTATCACTTCCAGCTCTGACTCCTGTCTTTTTGTCAGTGCCACTGTCTCCACACCATATAACACAGCTGGTCTCACTACCCTCATGTAGACCTTCCTTTTCACTCTTACTGGTACTCGTCTGTCACAAATCACTCCTGACACTCTTCTCCACCCACTCCATCCTGCCTGTACTCTCTTTTTCACCTCCCTTCCAAACTCACTGTTATTCTGAACTATTGATCCGAAGTATTTAAACTCATCCACCTTCGTCACCTCTACTCCTTGCATCCTCACCATTCCTCTATCCTCCCTCTCATTCACACACATATATTCTGTCTTAGTCCTGCTGACCTTCATTCCTCTTCTCTCTAGAGCATATCTCCCTCTCTCCAGGGTCTCCTCCACCTGTTCCCTACTCTCACTACAGATCACAATGTCCTCTGCAAACATCATAGTCCACGGGGACTCCTGTCTGATCTCATCTGTCAACCTGTCCATCACCATTGCAAATAAGAAAGGGCTCAGAGCTGATCCTTGATGTAACCCCACCTCCACCTTAAACGCATCTATCACTCCCACCGCAGACCTCACCGCTGTCACACTACCCTCGTACATATCCTGTACCACTCTTACATACTTCACTGACACTCCTGACTTCCTCATACAATACCACAACTCCTATCTAGGCACTCTGTCATATGCTTTCTCTAAGTCTACAAAAACACAATGCAACTCCTTCTGACCTTCTCTGTACTTCTCCATCAACACTCTCAGAGCAAACATTGCATCTGTAGTGCTTTTTCCCAGCATGAAACCATACTGCTGATCACTAATCATGTCCCTTCTTAACCTAGCTTCCAATACTCTTTCCCATAACTTCATGCTGTGACTGATCAATTTAATCCCTCTGTAGTTACTACAGATCTGTAGATCACCTTTACTCTTAAAAATTGGTACTAAAACACTTTCTCCATTCCTCAGGCATCCTCTCACTTTCCAAGATTTCATTAAACAATCTAGTTAAAAACTCCACTGCCATTTCACATAAACACCTCCATGCATCCACAGGTATATCATCTGGACCAACAGCCTTTCCATTCTTCATCCTCTACATAGCTGTCCTTACTTCCTCCTTGCTAATCCATTGTACTTCATGATTCACTATCCCCACATCATCCAACCTTCTCTCCCTCTCATTCTCTTCATTCATCAACCCCTCAAAGTACTCTTTCCATCTCCTCAACACACTTTCCTCACTTGTGAGTATGTTTCCCTCATTATCCTTTATCACCTTTACCTGCTGCTCATCTGTCCTAGCTCGGTCCCTCTGTCTAGCCAATCGGTAAAGGTCCTTTTCTCCCTCCTTAGTGTCCAACCTTTCATACAACTCGTCATACGCCTTATCCTTAGCCTTCGCCACATCTCTCTTTGCCATGCACCTCATCTCCTTATACTCCTGTCTACTTTCTTCATCTGTCTGACAATCCGACTTCTTCTTTGCAAACCTCTTTCTCTGTATACTCTCCTGTACTTCCTCATTCCACCACCATGTCTACTTATCGTCCTTCCTCTGTCCAGATGTCATACCAAGCACCTTTCTAGCCATCTCCCTTACTAGCTCTGCTGTAGTTACCCAGCTATTTGGTAACTCTTCACTGCCACCCAGTGCCTGTCTTAACTCATCCCTGAACTCCACCTCACAATTACCCTTTTTCAATTTCCACCATTTGATCCTTGGTGCTGCCCTCACACTCCTCCTCTTCTTCCTCGTCATCCTACAAACCACCATCCTATGCTGCCTAACTACACTTTCCCCGGTCACCACTTTACAGTCTCCAATCTCCTTCAAACTGGCCCTTCTACATAAGATATAATCCACCTGTGTGCATCTTCCTCCACTCTTGTATGTCACCCTATGCTCCTCCTTCTTGTTAAAATACGTATTCACCACAGCTATGTCCATCCTTTTCGCAAAATCCACTAACATCTGACCTGCATTCCTTTGTTTAACACCATACCTACCCATCACTTCGTCATCCACTCCTCTGTTCTCTTCACCAACATGCCCATTGAAATCTGCTCCAATCACCACTCTCTCACCCTTGGGTACAGTCATTACCACTTCATCCAACTTGCTCCAAAATTTTTCTTTCTCATCCATCGCACACCCAACTTGTGGAGCATATGCACTAACAACATTCATCATTACACTATCAATTTCCAGCTTCATAAACATCACTCTATCCGACACTCTTTTCAACTCCAAAACACTCTTAGCATACTGTTCCTTCAGGATAACTCCTATGCCATTTCTCCTCCCATCCACACCATGATAAAACAATTTGAACCCACCTCCGATACATCTAGCCTTACTCCCCTTCCATCTGGTCTCTTGCACACACAATATACTAACCTTCCTTCTGTCCGTCATATAAAGTGCATACTAACATAAATCCTGTTATTCTAGCCATGTTCTAAGTTCATGAGAGCAATATTTATAATCTGTCCCTATTTATGTTGGGCTTTGTCCAGATTTCTTGCAGAGGTTGAGGTGTGTGAGAGAAAGTGAAATGCCCTATTTAGAGTTAGCAAGTGGAATTTATTTTCAAGTGTATTTTCAAGGAATTGTGAGCTTCAAGGGAAGAGAAGTTTACTGCTGCTCATGCTGAGTCTGCTTAAAATGTGCAACTGTTTTGTTTAGCAAATGGTATCATTATTGTGGTGTAGAATTTTAAAGCAGTGTTAGTAGTACAACAGGCAGCATACTTGCATCTTGATGCAGAGGGCTATAGGTTCTACTCCCACAGCATGTAGATTTGTATTTTAAGGGGGTGGAGTGCTGCAGTCCTGGCTATGCCCTCCTTTGGATGAGATGCCTAATAACTATGAACTTGTTTTTCAGCTTACCACCCATTCTGTATTGCAAATATACCAGCTTACCATTTTTAATGTAACATAGGCAATGTATTCTTCAAGGGCAGCAGGCACTGAATTTGTTGATGAAATGCTGAAGTATAAAGTTGTTTTCTAGCAACAGCCTCTTCATTAGTTTCAGATCTCTTTAATGTGGAATTATTCAGATGACATTTACTTCGGCAGAGATTGTGGATACTGACTGACATTGGTGGATTGTAATGACAGAAGTTTAAGTGGCCTTTTATGGCTGAAATGTTTTGAATTGGGCAGTTTGTCATTATTGGCTCATATGTTTTGTTTCATTGCTTGCTGGAAAAACATTCAAAACTATAAATTTAAAACAGTCTAACAAGTGGTGCTGTATTATAGAAGGGATATAATTAAATTATTTTATATTATAATCAATACAATCTGTACATATTATAATCATGCATAATCATATGTATAAATATGTACACTTCTTATGCATGGCTACTCTTGCTTATCACAGTAACAGGAAGGATGCTGTAATGGCTGTGTCAAGAAAAAAGGTCTAAAGCTTTTAGTTGAGCATATAATGAAGTTGTTCACATCGGTGATAATGCAGACCCAGTTTCATATAACTAAGGGTCAACCACACAAAATCAGAAAACACCCAGAATTTCCCTTGCCCACTCAGTAAAACTAATCTTGAAAAAATAATTAATAATGTGCATATATTAGGGCTATTGGAATTATCTATAAAAAGATGAAGTGATTTGCAACTATGTCAATGTTGGGATTATGAAGAAATGCTTGATTAAGTATTAATTAAAAGATATACATAATTTAGTGAATGCACACAGTTTAAGTTAAATACGGCTATAACGCATTCGACGTCGTGCATTCAGAGCACAGAATGCCAGCTTTTATTTAAACAGCAACTTGTGTTACTGAGAGCTAATCTTGGAAGGCAAAGAACACTAGTGTTATAAACTAATCTGTTTAAATCTGTATAATCTGAACAGGCTCATGGGACTCAGTTTAGTGTCCTACATGAAAAATACTGAGCTAATGAACACTATTCTCCAGTAGTTGTTTCTAAGTCACTTACAAATAAATAAACAAAACAAGGGAAGTATTTTGAGGTAAAACAAATATCTTGTCTTTATGGTAGGTAAAAAGTAAAACTCTGTTAGTACCCAAGTAAATAAAAATGATTATTAGCAATGAATGAGAAATTATTCCAGTATAGAGAACTGAACAGCCAAGCCCGCTTCTTGATCAGAATTCAAAAGGGCTGCCAGCTGAAAGTTCCCTTGAGTTAGTTGCAATGTACAATGGGGTATGTAAAAAAACTTATCATGGATTCCTAATTAAATCTAGATACCTGTAATCATTGTAGAAGTAAAGCACAAGACAGTATGCACACTGAGAATTTTGAACAGTGTTTATGGCAACTGGAGAGAAAAAGCCAAGTAATGGGACCCTGTAATGGCTGTGTGGGGGTGGGGCTCCGTGGATGGAGGGGGTGGGGCTCCGTGAGTGGAGGGGGTGGGGCTCCGTGGGCGGGACTCTGGGTTTGCACCCCCCCCCCCTGCAAAAAATCCTGCGGGCTCCCTTGTCTGTGTGTCACCTTTTATGCCCTACACCTTGGGTGGAGAGCATATGTGTGACATCCCTAAATTTTTAGGGCTTCAGTATACTGGCCAGATGGGCTACCTTTGGCAGGGAATCCCTTATGTTAAGAATACTGCAACAGTGAATAGGATATCTACTGTTTGGTAAGATTTTACGCAGCTGCACTTTGCCTGGAAATGCATAGGCAATAGAAATCTTTCTTGGAAAAGACTAAAAATGTGAGAGGCTGCTTTTTCATAGTTTTTGCAGAAGGGAGGATAGGCTACTGACTGAATTGACTATTTTGAAATGGCTGACATAATGCTTTTATATTCATTGTCAAGTTGTACCAGAATATCTTCATGCTAGCTTTGTTAGGTTCTCAGATAGCTGCTAGGCATTAGACCAGTTAAGCCTTTAAAGCTTAGTCCTGCAGCCAGTTAATTATCCTTCCAGCCTATAAAGGATTGAGGATGGGCCTGGGCTAAAAAATCAACCGCAGCCTTTGGGGGGGGGGGGGTATCCAGGTTGTCTTTCAAGTAGTTCCTTGAACATGCCTTCCAAAATCTGGTAACGTTTTGCCATAGCTGTTTGCAAGGATTGTTGCAACCCAGTTTTCCATACACTACATAAGATTTGGGAATTAGCAAAGCGTCGCAGCATTATTCATCATATTGTTAATAGTACAGGTGCGTAGGAACTTCTGTTTGAAAGTACGTTTTATGTAGCAGTATTTCCTCTGTGTCCATGACCTGTTATGTCTTGGGGCTGAAACGCGTACCCAATCAACTTTTTTTTTTTTTTTTTTTTTTAACTCTCAAGCCTACCAACATTTGGTTAAATTGACCAACTCACCTATTCTTTCATATGCAGGGGAGCATGAGCTTCTCACCAGGCCATTGTACCCCTTTTTATGCAAGTGTCTAACATGATAGTCCTCCATGAAAACATGGAGGATTCCATATCTTTTTTCCATCCACCTCAGCTAGTGGGTATATCTGATCCAATTGGATCCAAAGCCAGCAACTTTGACTCTTGGATCTAGGGCTCAGGGTATTCTCTTATTTGCTGCTAGCTAGACTGATGTGGACTGGGTTGAGTGTAGTCAGTTAAGACAAGTCTCCTTTCTGGGCATTTAGCATCTTTGGTGATGAACAATATCAGTTATTCCAGCAGTACTATGTCTTCCTGTGTGTTGTGGGTATATTCCCTTCCCTAAATAGTGCCTCGAGTACATGGTGGATGTTCTTCGTGTTTCACTGTTGCAGTCATCACACTTGGGTTATCTGCCTGCAGGTAGCCCTCAGTCGGCCTGAATACCAGAGACTTAGTATTTCTGCATCAGATGCTGTTGCTCCAGGACTGACATCAGGTCATCAGGGGGTATAAAAACAGGCAGCCGACACCATTACATCAGTCTTTCTTGCTGAGGAGCCTGAAGCGGAAGCAATTCGCAAGTGCCGGTTGGCTGCTACCTGAATTTTCATTTATGAATTGAATAATCCTGAAGTTTTCTAAAGCTAAGTATCCCATTGGGGATCCTTTTTTCTTGCTCTAACCAATGTCAGAAAAAGTTAACAACTGTCTTCCTGCGAAAAGCAAGTACCTCACAGAGATTTTCATTCTTACTACATCACCTGTTTAGGCCAAGACCACGATGTCCCTCGCTGTCAGTTTTGTGCCTTGTTTAACTCCTGGACCATTCGTCATCGGGCTCTCTGTCGCTAAATTCTTTCGCTCTCGACCTCCGTATTCTGAAATGGCTTTGGTAAGCCAGCCATCCTACTACCGATATTCCGAAAAAACATAAGGATGAAGACAGAGAGACTGTATAGGTCCAAAACTGCTGATGATTCCGTTAAGCTAGTCGCCAGTCCACCAGTACTCAGGCGCTTTTGCAGCCCCTGATGCCTGCCTCAGTGGATTCGCAGGCCACTATCGAGACCCATTCGAAGTCTGGTATGCCGCGAGACTCTTCGATTATGGAACCTGCGGATGTCTCTACCTTGGATGGGTCTGGAGCTACTGTGCAGGCACCGGCTTCTGAGGTGGTTCTTCGCTCAACCGATGTTCGACTCAAGCTGACTTTTTTTAACCAAAACTACCGAGTTTCCTAGGCCCAGAGTACGCACTACGCCTAGAAAACCGATGACCAAAGTGCATGCACGTGCTCCCATGCCACAAAAACAAATGCTTAGAATGGCTGAAGATCTTATTATGCTGATTAGGGGAAGTCAGCCTTCCCCTGCAAAGATTCAAAGAATCCAGTCCCCTTCGGCTTCTACAGACCAGGAGTTTTTGATGACTTTGTGATTAGTGATTATGAAGACATGCCCTTATCTGCTTATGAGGATTCAGATGCAGAGGAATCCATTCCCTCTGCCTCCCCTCCAGAGGATTTTTCTTTTGGTGATACCTTGCATACCTTAAGAGAGCGTTTCCGCTGGGAATGCCAAGACTATCCTCAGTCCAAAAAGTGACTCAGAATTTCTAGAGTTGCCTCAGCACAGGCCTTTAGCATTACCCCCTGTCCTGGATGTTGTTTTTATGGAATCCAGTCTTACTCCTGACACTTTACCTCCTGCCCCTCGGAAACCACACAGGTACTACAGAGTACCTGAAACAAATTTATTTTCAGGAATCCTACTGCTGACCCAGAGATAATTTTCCAGGGGCCTAAAGGTATCAAGGCTACTACAGCCAAGAATCCCACCCTTTCGAACAGGGATTCCAGAGCTTTGCTCTGCAACTCTTGCTATTAGGGCATTGAATTGCCAGTTTCACATGCTGAAGTACATGTTATGGAACCTATTAAACAAAAAGTGGCAACCTTTTCAGACTGTGGAGAAAATAAAGAATTGCAGGAGCTTATGCACTCTGCAAGCCAAGTCAGCAAGCATACTTTGCAGTGTGGCTTTGACTCCCTAGAAGCATCTTGCCCGGCAGCATTCACTGACTCTGTACTGAGAAGGCATGCTTGGCTGAAGGAGCAGACCATGTCAAATCAAAGTTACTAGATGCTCATTTGAGTAAGGACTGTTTGTTTAGCACCAAAGCAGAAGAGGTTCTTAAAAGGATGGATGAAAAAGCTAAGTCTGTGCAGACTTTTAAAAGAATTCTTGCAAGTGCAAATCCCTAGATTCAGTAGGCATTGCCCTTCCAAACACTGGTCCTTTCCAGCCCCCTCCAGGCCTTCTCAAACCAGACCCAGGGGAAACAGACCACCCAGACTACAGTCTCAGGGTATGCAGAGATCTAAGCAATGGAGTGTCCCCACCCCTAAAGCAGAGAGTGGTAAGCCACCTCCTTACGGAAAAAGCTCACAATTACTTTTTTACTTCACTCCCCAGCCCTGCCCAACTGCTTGTGACCCTAGGAGGAAATCTTGTCCTTCGTGCAAAAAACTGGATGTCCATCACTCAGGACTGGTGGGTCCTCAACATTGTATCCCAGGGGTACAAATTTTATTTCCATTCACTGCTAACCCCAAGTGGATTTCCAGACGTTCCTCCAAACCAGTGGGCAGAGACTCAAAACCAAGTACTTTCCCTGCTCAATATCAGAGCTATTCAGCCAGTTCCAGTAGAACAGAGGTGTCAAGGATTCTAGTCCAAACTCTTCTTGGTACCCGGAAAGAGGGCTCTTGGCGCCCAATCTTGGATCTTTCAGTTCTCACCACCTTCCTGGTGGTACCAAAATTCAAAATGCTTACCCTGCAACAGCTTCTTCCTATGCTAGCCAAGGATGCCTGGTTAGTCACCCTAGACTTAAAAGAAACCTATTTGCACATCCCCATAAGGGAGTCATGCAGGAAGTATCTACGTTTCAGGGCAGGATCTATGCATTATCAGATGTTTTTCGTGTTTCACTGTTGCAGTCATTACATTTGGGTTATCTGCCTGCCGGCCTGAATACCAGAGTCTTGGATTCCTACGTCGGATGCTGTCTCTTCTTCCATGATGTCAGGTCGTCAGGGGTATAAAACATGCAGCCGATGCCATTACAGCAGTCTTTCATGCCGCGTGGTGCTGGAAGCAGTTCGCAAGTGCTGGTTGGCCGACTCCTGAAATTTTCATTTTCTAGTTTCAGAACCGAAGTCTTCAAAAAAGCTAAGTATCCCATTGGGGATCCTTTTTCTTGCTCTTAAACCGATGTCAGTAAAAGTTAACAATTGTCTTACTTATGGAAAGCAAATACCTCATAAAGATTTTCATTCGTACTGCATTCCTTGCTTAGGCCCAGACCACGACGTCCCTCACTGTCGGTTTTGTGCTTTATTCAACCCCCAAACTATTCGTCGGTCTATTTTTGCAGCAAATTATTTTGGTACTCGGTTTAACTATCCAGAAATGTCTTCGGTAAGCCATCCGACTACCAATATTCCGAAAAAAATGTAAAGATAAAGACAGAGACAGACCGCATAGGTCCAAAACTGCCGACGACGCTACCGTTAAGCTAGTCGCCAGTTCACCGGTACTCAGGCGCTTTTCCAGCCCTTGATACCTGCTACTTCAGATTCGCAGGCCTCTGCTGACACCCATTCGGAGTCCGGTATGCCACGAGATGCTTCTTCGACTATGGAACCTGCAAGATGTCTCTGCCTTGGATGGGTCAGGAGCTGCTGTGCAGGCACTGGCTTCTGAGGGTGTATTCAGGCCTACAGACTTGCATTTCAAACTAACGCCATCTTCTTCTTCAAGGCCTAGAACTTGACCCACGCCTAGAAAACTGACGTCCAAACCGCATGGTCAGGCCCATATGCCTAAAAAACAAATAAGAATGGCTGAAGATCTTATTACTTTAATTAGGGGAAGCCAGCCTTCCCCCTCTGAGAGACCTAGAACTGATTTTTCTTCTGATCAGGATTCTGAAATTTCTGTTTCTTCTGATTACCAGGATTTGCCCTTCTCTACCTATGAGGATTCTGATACAGAGGATTCCATTCCCTCTGCTTCCCCTCCAGAAGATTTTTCTTTTGGTGAAACCTTGCACACTCTTAGGGAGCATTTCTGCTGGGAAAGCCAGGATTACTCTGACTCCAAAAAGAGGCTTAGGGAATTCTTACTTCTCCCTCAACACAGGCTTTTAGCTATCCCTCCTGTCCTGGACATTGTAGATGATGCCTTCTTGGAATCTAGCCTGGCCCCAGACACTTTACCTCCAGCTCCCAGAAAATCTGACAGGTATTACAGAGTACCCGACTCTCACAAGTTCCTCTTCAAGAATCCTACTGTGGACCCAGAGACCATTTCCCAAGGACCTAAAGGCATTAAGGCTACTACTGCCAAAAACTCTACCCCCTTTGATAGAGATTCCATGGCCTTCGACAGATGGGGTAAGAAGGTATACACATGCTACTTTGGCCATTAGGGCCTTAAACTGCCAGTTTCATAAGTTAAACTATCAGCAACATATTATGGGACTACTTAAACAGAAAATGATGTTGATTCCTGACTGTGCTGAAAAAAAGAATTCGAGGATTTAACGCATTCTGCTAAACAAGTTGGTAAACATACTTTGCAATGTGGTTTTGACTCTTTAGAAGCATCTTGCAGGGCTGCTGTCACTGGGTCTGTACTTAGAAGGCATGCTTTGCTTAAGGGACAAAACTTGCCAGATCATGTTAAAGCTAAATAACTGGATTCTCCCTTAAACCAAGACCGCCTGTTTGGCAACAAAGTAGAGGAAGTCCTTAAAAAGATGGAGGAAAAAGCTAAATCTATGCAAACTGTTAAAGATTTCCTGCAAGTACAGCCTCCCAGATTTAGTAGGCATTGGCCTCCTAAGAATTGGTCCTTTCCACTCTCTTCCAGGCCTTCTCAGTCCAAACCCAAGAACAGCAGACCATCTAGGCTACAGTCTCAAGGTGCACACAGGCCTAAGCAGTGGGGGACACCCACTTCCAAAGCTGGAAGTAGTAAGACACCCCCCTATGGAAAAAATGTCACAATGACTTAACCTTAACCCTTCCAAGCCCTGCTCAACTGCCTGCTTTCTTAGGGGGAAAGATTGCCCTGCATGCAAAAAACTGGGAACTCATTACCTAGGACAAATGGGTTTTAAATATAGTTTTCCAAGGATACAGATTCCGCTTCCACACCTTAGCAACCCGAAACGGTTGGCCAGACCTACCCCCAAATCAGTGGGCAGAGGCTCAACAGCAGGTTCTCTCTCTTCTAAGTATCGGGCTATTCAACCTGTCCCAGCAGAAGAAAGGGGACAAGGTTTTTACTTTTCCTTATACCCAGAAAAGGCAGTTCCTGGCATCCTATCCTGGACCTCTCTATTCTAAACACCTTTTTGGTAATCCCAAAATTCAAAATGCTAACACTTCAACAGCTGCTTCTTATGCTAGGCAAAGATGCCTGGTTGGCAACCTTAGACTTAAAGGAAGCTTACCTGTACATTCCAATAAGGGAATCTTGCAGGAAATGCCTACGCTTCAGAGCAGGCTCCAAGGCACTATCAGTTCTCTGCACTTCCCTTTGGCTTATCTACTTCACCCAGGGTATTTGCAAAGTGTCTAGCTCCAGCCATTGCATTTTGCAGGCAGAGAAATATTCAAATATACCCATACCTGGGTGTTTGTCTAATTCAGGCAGAAAGCCAGGACATGCTATTAAAACATTTGATATTTGTAAAGAAACGTCTAACCTCGCAGGGGTACACCATAAACGAAAAGAAATTTCATCTAGTACCCTGCCAACAAATTTTATTTCTGGGTGCAAGCTTGAACACAACTTCCCAGATGGCTTGCCTCACACCAGAGAAGCAAGTTTATTTGACAGCCTACTTCAAACTACTGGCCACAAAGACCCAGCTATCTGCAAGGAAAATCCTGCAAGCCCTGGGGTTCATGGCCTCTTGCATTCCACTAATTCCATATGCAAGACTGCATGTGAGGAAACTACAATGGTGTCTAAAAAGCGTATGGTGTCAACATTCTCAGGACCTGGAATCAATGATTCCTATCATTCCTTGTATAAAGACAGAGTTCCTTTGGTGGGCAGAGGCCTGCAACCTAAACAATGGGCTCCCTTTCAATCTAAACCCTGCCTCTCAAACCCTGAGTACAGACACATCGGGCAATGTATGGGGGTCTCACTTGGCAGGGCGGTGCATTCAGGGCAAATGGAGCCCAAGTCAGATGCACCTGCATATTAACCAAGAAGAAATGTTAGCTGTACAGAATTCCCTGACAACCTTCAAAGACCATATCCTTCCAGGACAATTATTGGTAAAGACAGACAGCACAGTTATGTGGTACATAAACAAGCAGGGGGGGAACCCACTCGTACCCTGTCTGCAGACTAGCCATGGCTTTGTGGAACACAGCCTTGAGCTACCAAGTGCACCTACAGGCTCAATTCCTGTCAGACAAGCTAAATTCACTAGCAGATGACCTAAGCAGAAATCTTATGGACCCACACAAATGGAAACGAACTAAAAATATTCAACCTCTTGAGGAACAAATGGGGGACTCTAGAGAGACCCGTTTGCCTCCCTCCAGAACTACCAATTGGACAAATTCTGCACAGGGACTCCCCACAGTCAAGCTTGGAAAGTGGATGCCCTGTCCTATACCTGGGAAAGCCTCTCATTTTATGCCTTTCCCCCTCTGCCTCTCCTCTCGAAAGTTCTGCTAAAGATCAAACAGGACAAACCAAGGACAATACTGATTGCACCAGACTGGCCTTACCAGCACTGGTAACCCCTCTTGCGCGATATGGTACTGTTGGATCCATGGCACCTACCTCAGACACCTTCCCTGCTGTCCCAGCAGGCGGGCCAGATTCTGCACCCTCAGCTTCAAACCCTGAATCTCGCAGCCTGGCTAATTCCTTGAGCTCTCCAATAGCATCCCTCAGTAAGCAGGTGCAGGTGCTGGATGTCATTCTGGAAGCAAAGAGACCTAGTACTAGAAAATCATATGCCGAAAATTGGAAAAGATACTGTTCCTGGGGGGGGGGGTGCCCAGATTACCTCATATTACCTCATATTACCTCATATTCTTCAGTACTTGACAGAAATGCTCCACAAGGGCCTGTCCTTCTCGTCTGTTAAAATTCATGCCTCTGCCATTTCAGCACATTATAATACTGAACCACCCCTCTTCTCTCACTCCCTGTTAAAGCAATTCCTCAGAGGGGCTAAAAATGTACGACCTCCCAGCGAGCCCCTACCCCAGCCTGGGATCTTAACTTTGTATTGGAAAAGCTCACTCTCCCTCCATTTGAACCAGCTGCAACTGCAGAGTTGAAATTCCTTTCTTGGAAAGCAGCCTCCCTTCTAGCCATCACTTCAGCTAGAAGAGTGTCTGAATTACAAGTCCTTATGGCAGTGGAGCCCTTCATTATCTTCCATGCAGACAGGGTTTCCCTCAGGACCAATCCTTCCTTTATGCCCAAGGTGGTGTCAAGTGTGGCCCTAAATTAGTCCATTCATTTGCCTACCTTTTTCCCAAATCCACAAAACAAAGGAGAAAGAATACTGCACTCTTTGGACGTGCACAGACAACTTAGATTTTATTTGGACAGGACTAAGCCTCTCAGAAAATCTGAACACCTGCTAGTTGGCTTTGCTGCAGGGGCAGAGGGGAAGGCCATTTCAAAGCAAACCATTTCTAAATGGATAGCCCATTGCATTCATTTCTGCTATAAGCACCATGGAAAACCTACCCCACAGGGGATTAGATCACATTCCACCAGGGCTGCATCTACCTCTACAGCATTTCTCAGAGGAGTCCCTACCAGGGACATCCCAGAAACTGCTACCTGGAGCTCTGTACATACTTTCACCAAGCATTACCACAGGCCTATTTTTTCTAAATCCAGAGCTGGTTTTGCCACTGCAGTTTTGCAGGGCTTAATAGCTAGCCCTAATGCTCTCTTAACTTCCTCCTCCCTCCCTTAGCTTTGGGAATCAACCCAAATGTCATGACTGCAACAGTGAAATATGAAGAACATAGTACAGTTGTGTACACTTACCATAAATGTAGATTTTTGAGTGGATTTACTGTTGCAGTCCTGGTTACCCTCCCTCCAGCCTCCTGACTTCTCTTGGCTCTACCTTTCCTTCTTGTTTGGTGTGTTTGAGCTTTCTGGTGTATTTGTTTTTTGTTGGAGGTGCAACATAACATATATAATTGCTTCCCATTATGGGGGCACCTGACATCTGGGGCAAGAAAAACTGATGTAATGGCGTCGGCTGCATGTTTTATACCCCTAACGTCATGGAAGAAGATAAAGCATCCGACGCAGGAATCGAAGACTCTGGTATTCAGGCCGGCTGAGGGCTACCTGCAGGCAGATAACCCAAATGTAATGACTGCAACAGGGAATATACTCGAACATCTACATTTATGGTAAGTGTACACAACTGTACTTTCTCTACACTTCCCTTTAGCTTATCCACTGCACCCAGAGTTTCACAAAATGCTTGGCTCCAGCCATTGCATACTGCAGGCAGAGAAATATCCAAATTTACCCATACTTGGATGACTGCCTGATTGAGGGGGACAGTCAGGAATTGCTGCTGCAGCACCTGGCATTTGTAAAAAAAAACTTCTGACTTCCTTGGGTTACACCATCGATGAAAAGAAATCAAAACTGGTACCCAGTCAAAAGATTGTATTCCTGGGAGCAAGCTTGGACACAACTTCCCAGATGGCATTCCTCACTTCAGAAAAACAAGTCTGACAGACTATTTCAAACAAATGGCCACCAGAACCCAGCTATCCACAATTAAAATACTGCAAGCCCTAGGGTTCATGGCCTCATGTATACTGCTAATTCCACATTCAAGACTGCATATGAGGAAACTTCAGTGGTACTTAAGTCTTTTGTGCCAACATTCTCAGGACCTGTAAACAGTCATTCCTAACATACCCTGTCTAAGAACAGAGTTCCTTTGGTGGGCAGAAGCATGCAAACACAACAAGTGGCTGCCATTTACTCAACCCCATGCTACCCAGACCCTAACCACAGATGCATCAGACTATGACTGGGGGGCACACATGGATGGCAAATGTATTCAGGACCACTGCCCAAGTCAAATCCATCTGCACTTCAACCAAAAAGAGATGCTAGCTGTACAGAATGCCCCGACAGCTTTCAGATCCCTTCTCTTTCCAGGACAATTTCTAATAAAAACAGACAACACCACGGTTATGTAGTACATCAACAAGCGAGGGGGGACCCATTTCTACCCATGCTGCAGGTTAGCACAGCCTTGGACATTCAAGTCCATCTGGAAGCTCAATTCCTGCCAGGAAAACAAAACTCACTGGCAGACTTTAGCAGAAATCTCCTAGACCCACACGAGTGGCAATTGGAGCCCAGCACCTTCAACCGTCTGATTCAGAAATGGGGGACCCCAGAGGTGGATCTCTTTGCCTCCCCCTACAGCCACCAGCTCAGCAAATTCTGCACCAGGAATCCTCGCAGCAGGGCCTAGAAAGTGGATTCCCTATCTTTTCAGTGGGTAAATCACTCAATCTATGCCTTTCCCCCTCTGCCCCTTCTCTCAAGATAAAACAGGACAGACCAAGGACAATTCTGATTGCCCCAGACTGGCCATGCCAGCACTGCTACCCATTACAGCACAGCCTGACACTGGTGCCACACTGGCACCTACACCAGAACCAATCCCTGCTCTCTCAGCAGTTGGGACAGATTTTACATTCTCAACTGCACACCCTAAATCTTGCAGCTTGGCTTATTCCTTGAATTCTCCCCCAGCAGCCCTAAACAAGCAGGTGCTGGATGTCACTCTGGAATCCAGAAGACCCAGTACAAGAAAATCCTATGCTGTCAAGTGGAAAAGGTTCTGCTCATGGATTCAGTCTAAAGGAGAGGACACAACACTGCCTTCCCTGCCTCTAATCCTGGATTACTTAGAAGATCTACTCCACAAAGGCCTGTCCTTCTCCTCCATTAAGATGCATACTTCAGCCATTTCTGTTCATTACAACACTGAGCCACCTCTCTTTTCGCACCCTCTTATCAAACAGTTCCTGAGAGGGGCAAACAACTTAGGCCACCAAGGAGAGCACCCACTCCTGCTTGGGACCTTAACTTTGTACTGGAAAAACTCATGCTTCCCCCCTTTGAACCTACTGCATCAGCAGAGTTAAAATTCCTCACTGGGAAAACAGAAAGAAAGAGTGTCTGAGCTACAAGCACTGATGGCTGTGGAACCCTTCATTATTTTCCATGCTGACAGGGTTTCCCTTAGGACTAACCCTTCCTTTATGCCTAAAGTGGTGTCTAGTGTGGCTCTCAACCAATCCATCCATTTGCCAACCTTCTTCCCTAATCCTCAAAATAAAGGGGAAAGGATCCTGCACTCCTTGGACATGCACAGACAGCTCATATTTTACCTTGATAGGATTAATCCCTTCAGAAAATCTGACCAGTTACTAGTCAGCTTTGCAACAGGGGCAGAGGGCAAGGCCATTTCAAAACAAACTATTTCCAAATGGATAGCACACTGCATCCATTTCTGCTACAAGCACCATGGGAAACTAACCCCTCAGGGAGTTGGAACACATTCCACTAGGGCAACATCTACCTCTACATCATTTCTCAAGGGAGTCCCTACCAGGGAAATCCTGAAAGCTGCTACCTGGAGTTCTGCACACACCTTCACCAAGCATTAGCACCTGCCTATCTTTTCCAAATCCAGGTCAGGTTTTGCTTCAGCTGTCCTGCAAGGCATGCTAGCCAACCCTAACTCTTCTTTACTGCCTTCACCCTTCTTCAACTTTGGGAATCCACCCAAGTGTGATGACTGCAACAGTGAAACACGAAGAACATAGTACAGTTGGGTACACTTACCATAAATGTACATGTTCAAGTGTATTCACTGTTGCAGTCCTGGTTTCCCTCCCTCCAGCCCCCTGGTTTTCTCTCTCTCTCCCCTCTCTATGGCTGTTACTCACCTCTTCTGGGGTATTGGTATTTACTTTTTACTGGTGTTTTCCCCACCATAACAGCTCCCTATTTGGGGGGCTCTTGACATTTGGGGCAAGAAAAACTGATGTAATGGCATCGGCTGCCTGTTTTTATACCCCTGACGACCTGATGTCAGTCCTGGAGTGACAGCATCCGACACAGAAATACTAAGTCTCTGGTTTTTGGACCGACTGAGGGCTACCTGCAGGCAGATAACCCAAGTGTGATGACTGCAACAGTGAATACACTCAAGCATCTACATTTATGGTAAGTGTACACAACTGTACTTTTTCCTTACTCCCTCATGTTACAAGGCTTTGGGGTTTAAAAAGTGCAGTGCGTGTGTGTGCGTGTGTGACAACAAGATTCCCCCCTCCCAACCTTCACCCTGGATCCTCATTCTCAATGTGTTTACTGCGTGGGTGTGGCCCACCTTGATATAAAATCATTTGTCCTTTGGGACTAGTGCCATTTCTAACAGGCATAGCCTCAAGGGGCCTTCCCCCTGCCACCACTGGAGAATCAGCACCTTCTGCTTCTGGCCCCCTCTCCAGCATGAAATCTGGAGATAAGCCAAAGACTTCTAAGGATAAAGACAGAAAGGAGGAGAGATGGATAAAGAAAAGGATAAACCTTGCAAAACATCTCCTGAGCCTTTGGGTGTTAAGGTTCTGATGTTACTGAATCAGTCAGGGCTGTAGGAGCTAATTTTAAGGATCTGCTCTCCAAAGTTTTAGAGCTGGCCAACCTTTGATTCTGTTTTGATTTTTACAAGCGATTCTCTTAGATCCTCTAGGCCCCTTTGGTATATTTTGTCAGATCTGTTCATTTATTGAGGAGCTTTTCTGAAGCAAATGTCTACAGGATGATGTGGATGTTTGGGATGAGAAGCCAGATCCAGATGAGCACCCTCCCTGCACCTTTCCCTCCAGGGATTGCAGCCTGTGCCCTGTCAACTGTTCTCTCTTCCAGTCTGACCATCAGATCCAGTGGATATGCAGCATCATAGCTTGGTCTGATTTGTCAGTTTCCCACTCAAATCTGCCATTGGATCTGTAGGGGTTTCTGAGATGAGAGGCTAGTATCTGTGCCCGGTTGTCAGTCAAGACTGCAGCTACCAGATCTGTCCCTTCCCTGAAGCACATCAGCTCTAGCTGCAGTGTCTGTGTTAGCAGAGTCTGATCAGATCTTGAGAGCAGCCTTTAATCCCCCCTCCCCCGCAAGAGACTCCTGTTTGGATCCAGTTTTAAATTTGGCCTTTCAGGCCTTCATATGGGTTCCTCTAGATCTTGAGAGGGAGGTGTCTCACTCTCATGGCTTCATTAGTCTCTTCACATCATCCTGTTTGGCAGGGGCATTTAGCTAATTTGCATCTCAAGGAAACTCGCTGCCGTGGTGCCTTCTGTGGAGTCACCATTGTGAAGGAGCATAAGGATGTGTGCTCGGAAAACAAGACATTAGGACTCTTACTGAAGGTTTGAAGAATGGAAGGGTTCACCAAGCTCCCCCTTGAGGCATTGTAGAATTACAGAAGTTAGGGTGGATGGTCCATGGAACTGCCCTCCAAAGAGGAGTCTCTATATCCCTTGAGGCTTGTGTGGCTGGCCCATCTACTTCTTGGGTGATCTCTGCTGTTAGATTCATTTGGATTTACACAGTGGGCATGGAAGGAACTGGAAAATTAATACCATGCATACCTGATAAGACTTTTAGTATCCTCTAAGAGCAGACCTTGTTGGACCAAGGTTCCTTCTGTATATGCTCCTATGGTTGCAGTGGGTACCAGGAGTGATATGTCAGAGTTTGAATGTCCTCCTCTTCCCCATTCCCAACAAGGAATCCAGGGCTTTGGATGGATTTTGGAAAGCAGACTTCAGCAATGTTTGCCTTGAGTTCTGTGCTATTTAGCTCACTCTGTCCCTTTCTATTACATTGCCTGCAGAAGTCTGCGAGATTGTCCATTTCCAGTGTGTTCATGTGGCTGATATCACTTTAAATGGTAGACATCGTCATTGCTATAAGCAGAGACACTGGGATGCATCTCTGCAATTAAAACTTCCTTTTGGAATGCCACTTTTGATAGGTCCATGTCTTTGGAATGGAAAAACCTTTTCCAGATGTGAAAAAGAGGGCAAAATCATGTCTACTGTGGGCATCTGATTCCCCTTTGAACTAGAAGGGTGGAAACTGTGGTTCTTAAAGTCCTAGGGCTTTCTCTTATGACACTTCTGTTTATCTGTGAGCAGTCTATCGCTAAGAGGAGTGGTTTCCAGCTCAAGAATTGTTTTTTATTGGACGTTTTGGGCTGCTTCTATCCCTTTCAACTTTGACTTAAAAACCCGTGTTTGTGAGGGTTTTGGCTTGTTTTACCTCGACAGAACCTGTTTGGGCATCCTGCAGAGTACTACAGTAGCAGAAAGAAGAGAGAGAAATTTTCCTGATTATAAGTACCTGTTTTTACTTCTTGAGCTTGATTTTTGTCTTGCTGCACTTTACAGCTGCCGTTTTACAAGCTTTACTATTTAATTTAACTGTTTTTTGCCTATTTTGTGTACTGCACTTTTAAAATCTTTGTTTTTCTTTTTTCCACAACTGCATTTACTTGATACAGGCTTTACACTCAAGTCCGCTATCCTTTTAGAGTCTTAAGTGTATTTTTATACTGCATTTTCTGTTTTTGTAACTAAAAACAACAACAAAAAAGTATCTACTTGCTTGTTTCCCACCTTTTCTCAAACTAGACTAGTCTGGATCTCAGATTTGCTGATTTTAGGACTATGTTTAGTGTTCTGAGTTGTCCAGTCCTTGCAGAGATGGAAGAAAGTCTTTGGGCTTATCAGTGGGAGTGGTAAGCTCTGAGCGGCCTGTCTATCGACTAGAGGAGTGGTTTCCAGCTCAAGAACTGGTTTTGGGGTTGCTTCTATCCCTTTCAACTTTCTGACTTAAAAACACGCGTTAGCTTCGCGACGCGCGCGCGCACACAAAGGTAAACTGTTACCAGTGCCTTAAAAGTCTGCTCTTCAAATTTTCCCTTAGATCTTGCTAGCTTTCATCTCTGAGCACTCAAATCAGACCTGTAAATCCAGCACCTGCTCAGAATCTGTTACAGCTATCCTTGTAGTTGCACTAACTGCTAATAGCACTAACAAAAACAGCTTTAGTACTTATAAAGGAGCATAAGAGCTACAGTACTTAAATACTAAGCACCTATCCAGGCATGTCTAAAGGTTAGTTCCCTACACTTTCTGCTATTAACCTGGTCATCTTGAGGCAATGTTGCAACTGTCTCATGTACACAGACCACCCTCTCCTCCTGCCTAACACATCCACTTGTGAGAGATGCACGTACATAACCAAACTGGAAGCCATGCTCTCTTAAACCAAGACTGGGCTAGCCAGTCAAAAGGAGAAGGTAAACACACATTCCACATCTCATAGAACACACGGCTCACCGGATCACACACCACCACACTTCTCACATAGTAACACAAAACACACACCCACTTTTGTGGAGGTTCTCAATAAAAATCTGCCCAAACAGCAAAGACCTCCCAAGCAAAAACACAAGCACCCAAACATGACCTCTATGACACACAGCCTACATAAACAGTGTGCCACTCAACCTAAGCCCCTACGGCAAAACAGTCTAGCCAATACACTAATCATTGGGGATTCTATAGTAAGGCACACTGATGTCCCACTCACTAGGCTAAATAAGGAGAAAGTCATGGGTCAGCTGCATGTCTGGTGCCAGGATCTGTCACATAACGCATGCACTTGGGTCCCCTCCACAACAAGTATGACTCTGTCATTGTCCATGTTGGTGTGAGCGACCTAAGATGTACCTCCCTGGACTACATGAAAAGAGACATGGAGGAGTTCTCTGATCTTGTAGCCCAGGCAGGTATGACCCTAGCCCTGAGTAGCATACTACTGTCGCCTAAAACAATACCACAAAACAAGAAGAAAATTATTGACTTCAACAATTGGCAAAGTTTCTGGTGTCATTCAAAGGGGATCCAGTATCTGTCTGCCCGAGACGACATGATCCACAGACCTCGATGCTTTGCCAGAGATGGCCTGCATCTGTCACCCCTCGGATTCCGGATATGGGAAAAGCCTCTTGCCACCTATATAGTGCCTTTTTTAGGCAATGTCCTGAAGACAAAGTTACCACCATAACAACTGCAAACAAATGCAACCTGAAGGTAATGCTACTCAACACTAGAAGCCTAAATCAAAAAATGCACTCACTTGAGTCATTCCTAAAACCGAAGAATATTGACCTCTGTGCAGTAACAGAGACCTGGTTCAAAGCTCCAGAGAGCACCCCAGCGCTACCAGGTTACACAGCATATCGCACCTTTCGACACCCCATACCTGGACCATAGCCCCAAAAGAGGTGGCTTATCCATCTTCATAAAGGCTGCGCACACCTCCAGACTGGTTTCCCAACATAATGCATCAGAGATACTACAGGTACAACTAACACTGGATAAAACAGCAATCCAGGTTGCAGCTTGCTATAGAGCCCCCACAATGTCCCAAGACTCCCAGTCTGCATTCCTGAACACTCTGGAAAGCATTAAGGTTCAACATAATACCCTTATACTGGGAGACTTTAACTACCCTTCCATCAGCTGGGAAAATTACTCCTGCTCCAACTCATTTGCTCAAAGATTTCCAGAATTCATTAACTCCCAACGCCCTGGGCCAACTCATTCTCACCCCCACCAGAGGCAGAAACATTCTAGATCTGGTCATCACAAACATAGGGGGCCACTGCTGTACACCAGTGATCAACTCCTCCTTGGTCAGATCTGACCATAAGTTAATCACAGTCAATATCCAAATCCCACCTGCCCCCCCCCCCCCCCCCCATGAAGGAAACCACAGTGAAAAACTTTTCCAAAGCCAATGTTGTGCTTCTAAAGACAGAAGTGTCAAACTTCACATCACCCACGCAAAGTGGATAGGATGTATGGTCGCGGAATCGTGCACCAAGGTGCTGTATGAGCATTTACACAAGTGCATGGATCAGGCCATACCTAACAGAATCAAGGTCATGTCCTCCAAAAAAAGGAAGCCAATCTGGTGGTCCCCTGCCATTAAACTCTGCAACAGAAGAAAACAACTGTTGCAGCAAAGTGGATAGGATGTATGGTCGTGGAATCGTACACCAAGGTGCTGTATGAGCATTTACACAAGTGCATGGATCAGGCCATACCTAACAGAATCAAGGTCATGTCCTCCAAAAAAAGGAAGCCAATCTGGTGGTCCCCTGCTATTAAACTCTACAACAGAAGAAAACAACTGTTGCAGAAAAGGGCTAAGTTCCAGGACTGGAAAAAATTCCCTTGCAAGTCTCAGCAAAAAACTGAGATCCCTCATTAAAGCCTCCAAAGCTAAGTTATGAAAACAAAATTGCAACAGATGTTAAAGATGATCACAAGGCAGCTACGTCAAGAACCTGCATAACAGTATGCAGGGGTGCTCTGAGCTACTGCACAGCAGCACCACTTATGCTGAACCAACAGATATTGCCACAGACAGTTTTAGTGCAAACTTTACCCCACCCCCACCGCCAAAAGGGCCCATCCCAATACCCAAGGAATGCCAAATCCCTAATATTATGTCTGATGAGGTAGAAGCAGCACTATCCAAAGCCAAAAATACAGCCTCCATGGGACCTGATAATATACCTGGCTGTGTGCTACATGAATTACAAATGGAACTGGCACCTCACCTGAGTGCCCTGTTCAACCACAGCCTCACTTCAGGCTTTGTCCCCACCGAATGGCGCACTGCTACAGTCATCCCTCTCCACAAAGGGGGTATGACTACTGACCCAGGAAACTACCGCCCCATCAGCCTGACAAGCCTCATCTGTAAGGCCATGGAGTGCATCATTATGGACCTCATAAACAAGGATATTGGGAACCTTCAAACCCTGGATCCCTCACAGTTTGGGTTTATGAAAGGCAGATCATGTCTGCTTAACCTGATAGTCTTCGAATCTGTTACCAGAGTGGTCGATGAAGGCAAGGCAGTCCATACAGCCTACCTTGATCTGGCTCTCTCAGCTCCCAAGGTATGATAAGAGGTCTAGAGACACAAGTGGATAGCAACCTCTCCTGCAACAACCATGTGGCTACCGTAGTTAGAAAGTCCTTCCATGTAGCACACCTCATTACAAAGGGTTTCTCATCGAGGAAGAAAGAGGTCATAATCCCTCTCTACTCATCCCTCATCAGACCCATTATAGAGTACAGTGCCCCATTTGGTATGTACCTCACTAGACACTTGCAACAACTAGAGAGGCCACAGAATTTCTCACAGAGGATCCTAGGACTCTAAAACATATGCCCTACACAGACAGACTCAAAAAACTACAGCTATACTCTGTCTCATATCACCTACTTAGAGGCGATCTCTGCTTGGAATACAAAGCCGTGTCAGACCCAGTGTTACTAGGCATGCACCATCTGAAAAATACTCTATCCTTCTGTACCACATGGTCCAAGGACCTCAACCTCATCACCACAATAGATAGAACCTGCTGGAGGGACAGGTTCCTAACCCAGAAACTACCCATACTCTGGAATAAACTCCCCATTTATGTGACACAGAGCACCTCACTGGCTCTCTCCAAGAAAAATCTTGACAAGTGGGTGGGTAACAGGAAATTTACCCCAGGGACCACTTCAACAGCCTTGCTCGATAGGGGTACAAGGAACTAATGTCCAGCAATAGGATGACTGGGTATGTTCTTAGGGCTAGGCTTATGTTGGCTCTAGGGCCATTGTACTCCCCTATGAACTTCAGGAGATAGACCCCCAATGGAGCACAGGTGGAAACAACCGTAACAGACCTCAGCCCTGTGGCAGAGGTGGCTCACAGAATCAAGGGTTTCAGGGTCCTTTTTCCTTGAAAAAACCTTTCCAGTGCTCCTGAGTAGGTCTGACTGCAACACTGGAGCTAGGCTGGGGGTGCTTACCTCTTAGGTTCATAGGTTTGTACTAGGCTATCTGCCCTAGGGCATTTATAAGCCTAGCCAGAGTGTGTGTGGCTTTCGCCACCCCTTAGGATGAGAATACTATGCCCATTTAGGGTTTAGTTTACTGTGCCTCTGTCTAGTAGTGACACAGAGATGACCCTGGGGTAAACCTATGATCTCCCATCCACTCGTCAAGACTTCTCTTGAATAGAGTTAGTGAGGGGCTCTGCCTAACATGGACTGGGATTCTGTTCCAGAGTGTAGGGAGCCTCTGGGTTATGAATCTGTCCCTCCAGCACGTCCTATTTATTTCTGTGTTGAGGTTTAAGTCTCTTGCTCTCGTGGCTCTGATGGATTTGGATTTTTTGAGGTGGAGCATGTCCATTAATTCCGGATTGGACATGGCCTTGTACGTTAGGCATAGGTCACCTCTGAGTAGGCGGTATGCGACTGAATAGAGCTGGAGTTTTTTCAGTCAGGCAGCATATGACATATGTTTAAGACCCTGTGTGGCCCTAAATTAGTCCATTCATTTGCCTACCTTTTTCCCAAATCCACAAAACAAAGGAGAAAGAATACTGCACTCTTTGGACGTGCACAGACAACTTAGATTTTATTTGGACAGGACTAAGCCTCTCAGAAAATCTGAACAGCTGCTAGTTGGCTTTGCTGCAGGGGCAGAGGGGAAGGCCATTTCAAAGCAAACCATTTCTAAATGGATAGCCCATTGCATTCATTTCTGCTATAAGCACCATGGAAAACCTACCCCACAGGGGATTAGATCACATTCCACCAGGGCTGCATCTACCTCTACAGCATTTCTCAGAGGAGTCCCTACCAGGGACATCCCAGAAACTGCTACCTGGAGCTCTGTACATACTTTCACCAAGCATTACCACAGGCCTATTTTTTCTAAATCCAGAGCTGGTTTTGCCACTGCAATTTTGCAGGGCTTAATAGCTAGCCCTAACACTCTCTAACTTCCTCCTCCCTCCCTTAGCTTTGGGAATCAACCCAAATGTCATGACTGCAACAGTGAAATATGAAGAACATAGTACAGTTGTGTACACTTACCATAAATGTAGATTTTTGAGTGTATTTACTGTTGCAGTCCTGGTTACCCTCCCTCCAGCCTCCTGACTTCTCTTGGCTCTACCTTTCCTTCTTGTTTGGTGTGTTTGAGCTTTCTGGTGTATTTGTTTTTTGTTGGAGGTGCAACATAACATATATAATTGCTTCCCATTATGGGGGCACCTGACATCTGGGGCAAGAAAAACTGATGTAATGGCGTCGGCTGCATGTTTTTATACCCATGACGTCATGGAAGAAGATAAAGCATCCGACGCAGGAATCGAAGACTCTGGTATTCAGGCCGGCTGAGGGCTACCTGCAGGCAGATAACCCAAATGTAATGACTGCAACAGTGAATATACTCGAACATCTATATTTATGGTAAGTGTACACAACTGTACTTTCTCTACACTTCCCTTTAGCTTATCCACTGCACCCAGAGTTTCACAAAATGCTTGGCTCCAGCCATTGCATACTGCAGGCAGAGAAATATCCAAATTTACCCATACTTGGATGACTGCCTGATTGAGGGGGACAGTCAGGAATTGCTGCTGCAGCACCTGACATTTGTGAAAAACCTTCTCACTTCCTTGGGTTACACCATCAATGAAAAGAAATCAAAACTGGTACCCAGTCAAAAGATTGTATTCCTGGGAGCAAGCTTGGACACAACTTCCCAGATGGCATTCCTCACTTCAGAAAAACAAGTCTGACAGACTATTTCAAACAAATGGCCACCAGAACCCAGCTATCCACAATTAAAATACTGCAAGCCCTAGGGTTCATGGCCTCATGTATACTGCTAATTCCACATTCAAGACTGCATATGAGGAAACTTCGGTGGTACTTAAAAAGTCTTTTGTGCCAACATTCTCAGGACCTGTAAACAGTCATTCCTATCATACCCTGTCTAAGAACAGAGTTCCTTTGGTGGGCAGAAGCATGCAAACACAACAAGTGGCTGCCATTTACTCAACCCCATGCTACCCAGACCCTAACCACAGATGCATCAGACTATGCCTGGGGGGCACACATGGATGGCAAATGTATTCAGGACCACTGCCCAAGTCAAATCCATCTGCACTTCAACCAAAAAGAGATGCTAGCTGTACAGAATGCCCCGACAGCTTTCAGATCCCTTCTCTTTCCAGGACAATTTCTAATAAAAACAGACAACACCACGGTTATGTAGTACATCAACAAGCGAGGGGGAACCCATTTCTACCCACGCTGCAGGTTAGCACAGCCTTGGACATTCAAGTCCATCTGGAAGCTCTTGGTGAGGAACTTTTGGGGTCTTTCCAACTGCTGCATGTGTCGGGTAAACTACATCCCAAATGGGGCATTGTACTCAATCATTGGCCTAATAAGAGATGAGTACAGGGGCACAATGACCTCTCTTGATCTAGACGTGAAACCCTTCATGATAAGGTGGGCAATATAGAAGGTCTTCCTAACCACTTTGGCAATGTGAGTGTCAAATGAGAGGTTACTGTTAACCTGGGTCCCTGATTACCTCTTCCGTACCTAATGGATTACCACCTATGTGGTAATTTGTGGGTACCTTGTTTTTCCCAAAGGGTATGACTATACATTTTTTGGCGCTAAGCTTAAGGCCATGGCTCTGGCACCAATTATCCGTTTCTATGAGTCCTCTCTGAAGGATGTTTATGTCCAATGGAGTATCAGTTATGGCGCCCAGTTTGCAGTCATCTGTGAACTTTGTCAGCCACAATCCTCCTATGTTTGCCTGTACCTCGGAAAAATAAATGCCAAACAAGAGGGGTCCCAGAACTGAGCCCTGTGGGACACCGCTTGTGACTGGCTTAGAGTCTGACATAGCTCCAGCAACTCTGACCCTGTGGGTTCTGTCCTTGAGCCAGTTTGCAACCCATCTCATGATATATGGGTTTACATTTAAGCTGGTGAGTTTGTCTATGATGCCCGAGTGTGGTATTGTGTCAAAGGCTTTTGCAAGGTCAAGGTAGGCTGTGTCAACTGCCTTACCTTCATCAATGGCCTTAGTGACGGTTTCAAAAAAGTCGACCAAGTTCAAAAGGCAGGATCTGCCCTTGACAAAGCCAAATTGGGTAGGATCCAATGTCTGTAGGTCCCCAATGTCTTTGTTTATGAGTTCCATAATGATCCTCTCCATAGCTTTGCAGACCAGGCTCGTCAAGCTTATGGGGCGGTAATTTCCAGGGTCCGTAGAAGCACCGCCTTTGTGAAGTGGGACCACTGTTGCCGTACGCCACTCTCTGGGTACATATCCTGTAGTAAGGCTAAGATTAAACAGCAGCCTTATGTTTGGGTTTAGTTCCTCTTGGAGTTCATGTAGCACACAGCCCGGGACACCATCCGGTCCCATTGATGCTGTGTTTTTAGCTTTAGAGAGGGCGGCTCTCACCTGGGCATCTGAGATGTTAGGGAGGCTACACTCTGCTGGGATAGTTATTTCTCCTTTTGGGGGGGAGGAGAAATTTGCACTGAACCTATCTGCCAGAATGTTGGCAATGTCAGTGGGTTCAGTGTATTTATTGTCATTTTGGACTAACTCTGAGCATGTCTGGGAGTTTCCACCCAGGTTTCTAACATAGCTAAAGAAGGCCTTGTGATTGTCTTTTGCGATTTTTCTCTCAAAGTTGGCCTTGGATGATTTTATGAGTGATCGTAGTTTTTTGCTAGTACTGATCAGAGATGCCTTCCCATTTAGGGATTTTGCTCTGTCATGTAGTAGCTTCCTCCTTCTGTTGTAAAGTTTATTTATGGCTGGGGTCCACCAGACCTGGCGCCTGCCTTTGGGGGAATGGGTCTTGGTTTTATTTGGGATTGCATGATCCATGCATTCTTGAAGGTGCCCGTAGAAGGCATTTGCAAAGGATTCAGCAGTGTGGGTTGTGGTTTCCACTGGCCCAGGGACCTTGAAGGATACCACTTCAGTCTTAAGAAGTGTGAAGTTGGCTTTTGAGAAGTTCTTCACTGTGGTCTTTTGTGCAGGGGTGGGGCGGGATGTGGATTTCCAGTGAGATTAATTTATGGTCTGATCTTACCAATGAGGGATATACTTCCGGTGTGGAGCATTTTGTCCCCATGTTTGTAATGATCAGGTCTAGTATATTGTCTCCTCTTGTGGGAATGGTGACTAGTTGTTCCATCGCATTGGAGTTTATGAATTCTAGGAACCTTTGGGCTAGGGTGTTTGGGCTTGAGTAATGTTCCCAGTCTATGTTTGGGTAGTTGAAGTCTCCCAATATGATGGTATTTGGAGAAACATTCATACTCTCCAGTGTCTTCAGGAAGGCTGTGTGGGTTTCCTGAGTTTGAGAGGGTGGTCTGTAGCATGCTACAAATTGTAAGGCAGTTTTGCCTATGGTTAGTTGCACCTGGATGGTCTCCGATGCTTCGTGCGTTGCCACTAACCTGGAGGTGTGGGTATCTTTGATGAATATGGATACCCTCCTTTTGTGGTTCAGTCCAAGTTTTGGGGCCGGAAAGCATGATATGAGGTAAAACCTGATAGTGCTGGGGTGCTCTCAGGAGCCTTGAACCAGGTTTCAGTCACTGCACAGACATCGATGTTCTCCATACTGAGGAGGGCTTCGAGAGCGTGCATCTTGAGGTTTAGACTTCTGGCATTGAGCAGCATTACCCTTATTTTTTTCCACTTGTGTTTTCTAGGGAGGTAGGTTTGTCATTTGAGCCTTGCCTAAAAAAGGCACTATGGGGGTGGCAAGAGCCTTGGCCAATATCCGGAAGCCCAGGGGTGACAGGTGCAGGCCATCCCTTGCGAAGCAGCGTGGCTTGTCGAGCATGTCATCCCAAGCAGACAGACATTGGATCCCCTTTGAATGACACCAGTAATTAAGCCAACTGTTAAAACTGATCATTTTGTCTTTGTACTGTGGCATCATTCTTGGTGAGGGTAAGATGCTGGTCAGGGTCGTACTGGCCTGGGCTACATAATCAGAGAGCTCCTCTGTTTCTTTTCATGTAGTCCAGGGAGGTACGTCTCAGGTCGTTCACACCGGCATGTACAATGACTGAGTCATATTTGTACTTGCTGTGGAGTGACCTGAGTGCTTGTGTTATGTGGTGGATTCTAGCTCCCGACAGGCAGCTTACTGTGACCTTTTCCTTGTTCAGTCTGGTGAGCGGGACGTCAGTGTGTCTGACTGGAGTCACCTATTACAAGTGTGTCTGGCATGTTGTTTGGCCTTAAGGGCTGTGACCATTTAGCACACTGACTTTGTGAAATATGTGTTGCATGTGCTATGTCTTGAGGTGGCGGTTGCTTGGGTGTCTGCTTTGGAGGCCTCTGTTGTTTTGGTAGATTTTTAATCAGCGCCTCCGAGTATGTTTTTGTGTGTTTATGTGTTTGGTTTACAGTTGTGATAGTTCTATGTGAGACTGGATTTGTGGTGTGCGTGGTTACCTTCTCCTCCTGCCTGGTCTTGCCAGTACTGAATTGAGAGAGCTCAGCCTCCAGTTTGGCTATATAGTTGCATCTCTCACATATATTTTGTATTTGTTGGGAGGAGGAGAGGGTTGTCTGTGTACATGAGGCAATTGTAACATTGCCTCAAGATTCCCAGATTCACCAGCTGAACAGGAGAGGATGCCAGCAACTGACCCTTAGACATGCTAGAATAGTGAAAAAGATTGTTGTGTAACTGAGTCAGAAAGGATCTATAGGGAAATGGGTACTCAAGGGAATTTAGGTGAAAGAAGTACTTTCTTTTGTTTGAGTGCTTTACCTGTATAAAAAATGCTTTAGGAGCAAGTGCTGAGCTTTTCAGTTAGAGAATAGGCTGTTTAGATTGCAAGTAGAGTAGTTCTAAGGGAAAAATTGAAGAGTAGACTTTACGGAGCCAGAAATAGTTTAAACTTAATTAACCGGCGCTGCTCTATGAGCAACTTCGTGCTAATTCGCGGTAAAACGCTCAAAAGCGGGCTTTATAGCAGGGGGTTGAAAAGAGCCAGGAATTGACCCAAAATGGCCAATAAACTACAAGTTGCTGGGCTGGAACCAATCCTCTAGGGACAAATAGGTTGCTCATTGCTCCCCACTCCCACTGGTGAACAAAGAAGCTTCCTCTTATCCAAATAAGGATATGGATAGCACAGAAACTAAAACAAAGCCCAGAGATCAGCAAAATCTGAAGACTGGACTATTCTAGTTCAGAAAAGCGGGAAAACAAGGATTTTTTTTTCTTCTTTTTTTACAGAGAAAGGAGAAAAAGATACAGTAACAAACAGTAAATGCTATAAAACATCACAAAGGGCTTTTCATCCAGAAAAAAGGAGGTCATTGTCCCACTGTACTCATCCCTCATTAGACCCATTATAGAATACAATGCCCCATTTGGTATGTACCTCTCAAGACATCTGCAACAACTGGAAAGGCCTCAGAAATACCTCACTAAAAGAATCACAGGCCTAAAGCAGATGGCCTATGCTGACCGCCTTAAAAAACTCCAGCTATACTCTGTCACATATCGTCTACTCAGAGGCGATCTCTGCTTAGCATACAAGGCCATGTCAAACCCAGAGCTGTTGGACATGCTACACTTAAAGAAATCCCAATCCCTCAGAGCTACACGCTCCAGGGATCTAAACCTTGTCATCACAATAAACAAAACATGTTGGAGGGATAGGCTCCTGACCCAGAGACTCCCCAGACTCTGGAATAGATTGCCCATACATGTCAAGCAGAGTGCCTCTTTGGACCTCTTCAAGAGGAACCTTGACGATTGGATGGGAGAAAGGAAATTCACCCCAGGGATCACGTCAGTCACCCTGCTAGACAGGGGTCCAGGAAAGTAAATAATGTGGGAAGAAATATTCAGGGAATTGTTATGGCTAGGCTTGTATAGGCCCTAGGGCTGATAGCCTAGTACTAACCTATGAACCTATGAACCGGCTAGCGCACTTGAGTGCGTTAGCCTAACAAATTAAACAAAAAATAACTTTAAGTGCTAACAGTATAAATTCAACACAAGTACAGTAAAAACAATATGCAGAGCTGTTTTTTAAGCGAAATGCAGTCGAGATGCAGTAATTTAAGCGAAAGCCAGAAAAAATACTTATAAATCCAGGAAAGTCACTCTCTCACTCTCTGCTGCTTGTAGAACTCTACAGGACACCACGAGGAGCTGTGCTGTGTCTTTTACAAGTGAAAAAGCGTGCAAAAGCGGGCTTTATAGCAAGGGGTTGAAAAGAGCCAGGAATTGACCCAAAATGGCCAATAAACTACAAGTTGCTGGGCTGGAACCAATCCTCTAGGGACAAATAGGTTGCTCAGTGCTCCCCACTCCCACCGGTGAACAAAGAAGCTTCCTCTTATCCAAGTAAGGATATGGATAGCACAGGAACTAAAACAAAGCCCAGAGATCAGCAAAATCTGAAGACTGGACTATTCTAGTTCAGAAAAGCGGGAAAACAAGGATATTTTTTTGTTTTTTTTTTACAGAGAAAGGAGAAAAAGATACAGTAACAAACAGTAAATGCTATAAAACGGCTAGCGCACTTGAGGGCGCTAGCCTAACAATTAAATTAAACAAAAATCCCACACAGTCAGAGAAAGGTAGCAACAATAGAAATCTCAAAGCTGCTAGAAAAGTGAGTTGTCTAGGAGGCCCTGCCAGACCAGCAATGGACTGAAGTCTGAAGCTTTTAGGTTTAGAAGTAAAACCGACTCCAGGCTCATTCTGTACTTCTCACATCTGTATGTAACTACTGGAGTCTGGATAGTCATGTTTTAGTCCGTTTTACCTCTTGAGGAGGGATAACAGTGCTCAGTGGAGCTGCAGGACACCTGCTATTGCATCAAAATGATGAGGTAGTCCAGGAGCTTTTTCTGCTTTCATGTGGGAGACTATCACTTCCAATTTAGGGCAGTGCTCTTTGGTCTCCCCTCCCCCAGAGTATTCTCCAAGTACATGACAGTGGGTGCAGCACATATCAAGTTTTAGGGGTTCGTGTTCTCATATCTAGATGACTGGCTCATCACTGCTCCAAGACGGATCTGCTTGCTTGCTCCAGACTCCTTGCCCCATTTATGCAACCAACTGGGAATCTGTCGACTTGGGCCTAGATGATAGGATTCATAGGTCACCTGGATGCTTATTGTTGCTAGTGTCTCAGATTACAATGTCTTGAGTCTGTCAGCAGGTAGGCAAAGTCCTATCTCCCTCAGTCTGTTTGCTAGGCTTCATGACCATTTCCATTACTGTGGTCTCTCACGTTGGGTTTCACATGAGGGTGTTGCAGTGGACTAATGAGGATATGCAGCTATATCCTATTCATTGCTGCTTTACTTCCCCATTGCTGGTTCTAGGTGATGCTTTTTCTACCACACGGACACTTCCCTCCTGGGGTTTAGGGGCATTTTTAAAGAGAAGACAGTTCAAGGCATGTGGATATCAACAGAAGCCAAAATTTGCATTGAGCTTTAGATTAGGTCAGTTCTGGCATTAGAGGCCTTCCAGCATTTCCTTCAAAGGTGTGTGATTTCAGTTCAGACTTTGTTTTTAGTCTGGTACATCAAACAAGGGAGAATGGGATCATACCTGTTGCCTTGATAAGCCTAGAGGATGCGTCAGTGGGGATTGTCTTCTCTGGGGGTATGCTTTCCTGCAAGAAGGCACTGTGGACTTGAGTGTTAATAGAAGAATGGCACGGTTCAGTTTGCCTATCTCACAAGTGGTGTTGCTAACAAGATCTTCATTCACTGGGACCAGCCTTGCTGCAATATTTTGCTACCCCTCTCAACACCATGTACAATAGCTGCTTTGCATTGATTCCTCAGGATGGAATGTCGCTGAGAGAAGCTGTGACCAGCACTTGGCCCCTCGTCTCCTATGTGCTTTGCCACCTTTTCCTCGTCAAAGTTTATTCAGAGAGCAATTTGGTTTAAGGCAAGATCTTTTTGGCTTCATCAGATATGGTTACCTTTTCCAATGGACTCCTCTGAAACATCTTTTCTGAGTGCTGGAACTTCTGCCCAGATATCTTCATCTAGGCATCAAAGGCGTAAAACTATCGACTTGGTTTCCAGTGATGGCCAGAAATTGTAGGTTGCCTCTGTTTCATTTTCTGTCTTCCCAAAAACTGGCCACCAGGATAGCCTATAGAAGTAAGTGGACAAGGTTTGCAATTTTGGCTATCTCCATGGGTTTGTTTCAAAAGTGTGTTTTTCTGCCATTATAGCTCAGCTGGCAGCTATTTCCAGTTTTCATGTGGGGAGAAATTACTCATGTTTTTGTTTACTGGGAAAGTTCAACTGGGTAATACCCATTTTTATTGGAGGCCCAGGGAGAAAAGCTCCATTTTCTTACATTGTATTATACTTTTAAGTTCCAGTTAAACACAGAGTAGTTATATTTCTATTTACATTTATGTATTCTAATGTTTTACAGAGATGGAGGAGCTTGTGTGCAACATGGTGGATTGTACAAGCAGCAGTTAAGGGAGAGTATCATATGGTGAACACAAAGTTTCAACCTTAAGATGAGCATGTGCAGAACCAGGCTTGGTTAAGATGTTTTAGCAATGGCTCAAAACTATTGAGATTGTGGGAGAGTGTTATTTGTGTGGGTTACTGTTCGAGTTTACTAACATATTGGGAGTAGATCAAGTTAAAGCTGTTGGTCCATTGAAACTGGCTAAGGCCTTTTTATGAGGGATATTTCTTCCTAGACCACTGATGTGTCTGTTGCCCTGACTAGACCTCCTTTTGAATTTTCTTCAGCAAAACTCAAATTTCTGTCTTGGGGGGGGGGGGGGCACTTTTTCCTGGTGGCAGTTACTTCATCCAGGAAGATTTAAGAACTGCAAAACTCTATTTGATAAAGGATGGAGTTTCCATTCATCTCCGTCCTAATTTTCTTCTAAAGGTGGCTTCAGAATTTGCTCTGAATCTTGCCTTTTTCCAGCTTTAACTTTATGAGCAAAGGTGAATCTACCTTAACATTTGTTAGATGTTTGCCAAGTGTGATTTACATTGCACCAAGAGGCTTAGAAAAACTGTTTCCTCCCCTTTCCTAAGGATAAATCGGGAGAGGTTTCCAAGGTCACACTATCCAGGTGGCTCTCTGATTGCAAAGCAAAAGAACTGTATTTATTTCACAAGCCTTGCTAACTTCATCACATTTCCTTCCCCATATAACTGCACCTTGACCTATGCAGTGGCAGCATGTCCTTCTGCCCCAGACCCTCAACTACACCACCCAGTGCTTCCACTAGATGTTGCCCAAGGGGTGAGCCATATTTATTTTATTTAGCTTACGTTTACTGGGAAAGTCTGACTGGATCAGGAACCTATTTTCAGTGGAGGCCCAGGGAGAATGAGAGAGAAAAAGCTACAAAGTGATTTATGCAAGTTAAGACATTTTACATGTACAAGACAATAGTAAGTATTAAAGCACATATTAGTTAAGTGATGTACTGAGTAAGTACACGTATATAACATGTACTAGATAAGCAATATAAAAAAATGACTGTGGTAGATTACACTCACTCTTCACTCCCATTCTCATTTCCCTCCAATTCCTGTGCCCACTACCAAGTCACCTTATTCCCATCTTACCTCCTATTTGTACCTGTATTCTTCATGTTTGCTTTCTGCTTGAAAGAGGAACTTTGAGGGGTGGTTCTGGGTGGGCTGTCTTGCATGGGGCTTTTGCCACTGGTGTGATTCGTGCTTTTTGCAGTCTTTCAGACCCTGATAGTTTTGGGGCATGAATGAACTGAAGATGATGTCGATGGGTTGACTTGTACCACAGGCATATTGATGCTGAGTGAGGGGGCATTTTGGCAGAAGTGCAGGAGAGTGTAAAATCTAATACTTACCAGTCATTGTGTCCTCTGAGCTAGTACTTCTACAACAATGAGCATAACAGGCTTTCATTTTGGTAGTTGATTGGTTATACTAGGCTTGTGGAAAAATTATGCTGTAACTGAAAATAAATTTTAGGAAAATGTCTGCATGCTGAAATTGAAAAGAAATTTTAGGAAAATGTCTGCATGATGAAATTGAAAAGAAATTTTAGGAAAATGTCTGCATTGCCTGAAACTACCTAAGCAGCCATTTACTGTGGGCTCATCTAAGCTACCTTTATGCTTTCTCCCATGTTTAGAAACTGTCTGTTTTTCTTGCAACATTTAGCGCAAGCTCATCCATGTCTTGGGTGGTTCCCCCTCTGGATGCTTTCAACCTGGTAAGTCAGAGGTCTTGAAAACAAGATGTGTTGGAGCTTGTCCCAAAAAAACTGATTAAATTCTTGTCCTGCCTAAGAATAGGTCCTTAGCATCCAGCTGTGGATGCTGATATGGTTGCTGCAGCCACAAAGGATCTATCTGAGGAGAGTTCTGTAGTCTACACCCCCCCAAGCAGGCAGTAACTGGCATTAGACAGTCTAGGAAAGAGCACCTACTCCTCAGCCAACTTTGCCATACATGTGCTGAATTATGTAGCCCAGTTCACTAGACTTTGTTAGTAAGGACTCGGCAGCCTCTGGATGCTCTGAAGAATGTGGAATGTCAGATGTGAAGTTGTTCAATCTCGCCATTCATTCTTACACACGAGTTCGGCTCCGAGTCGGATGCTTTACTAGCTGAAGATCTCAGAGTAGCTCGAGACCAGGTCCCTATCCCATGATGCTCTATGTCCTACCACATCTAGTTTTCCACTGCAACAGATTGGAGGTCGTCGGAGAGCTCAGGCCAGTTTGTGACAAAAGTTTCTAATTTTTTTCTAACTTTTCTGCTTTATAGATAGAATCACTATTTATGCAGTTATACTACTTATTGGGCTAGTTAGCCTTTGTTTGCTTTAAGAGTTTTGACGAGATTTTGAACTTTTCAGAGCGGCTGCTCTTAGGCCTTTGGCCGTGCCTTAGTTATTATTCCCTATCCATTTAACTTGGTTGTATTGATACTAATAGTGTGTGTGTTTAGCTTATTTAGATATTAAAAATTAGAAATATATTAGATATATTTAGATATTAGGTTGTTTGTTAGTTGTTCAGTGGTCTGACAACTTACAGTTGTTTATAGTAGCTAGAGTTTGCAGTGTTTGTGTGCTGCTGTTGTACAGTGATCCTTGGTCTTCAGATTAGTGTTTACTGTGGTGTTGCTTCTACTATGGCTGATCAAAAGGAGAGGCAAAAATCAGGATTTAAAAAGTGCCCATAATGCGAGCAGAAGATGTCCATCACAGATGCCCATGTGTATTGCGTCTATTGCTTGGGGCCAGTTCACCTCCAGGAGGATTGCTGTATCTGTCATTCCTTCAGTAGCAGGGTTTTGCTTGAGAGAAGAAGGAAGTTGGTGGCTAAAGGGTTATTGAAGACAGATTTTCAGGAGTCCTTGGACAAGGCTGACCAGACCTCCAAGTCATTGAAGGGGTCGAAGTCTTCTAAAGCTTCCTCAGAGCCCAAGTCATCGGATCCGAGTATTACTGTGAGGGTGCGGTCACTGGCTCCGCAGTCTTCGGAGCCATGTACCAAGCCAGTGTTTCGGAGCCAGTCCCCGAAACCTTGCGATCTCCTATCCTTCAATCAGTAGCGTCTTCGTTTCCTTCGAGGACTCTCTCTGATGCAGACCGGGTGGTGCAGAAGCTTCTCGAGAACCTGGCACTGGCAAAATTATCGGCCTTGACCCAACCAGTTTCAGAGCCTAAGACCATCGCACCTGCTGTGACTCCTCCTCCTCCTAGCCGAGCCTTCAGAGAGGAGGATCTAATGACTGTGGAGCCTTCAGAACCAAGGCCTGTTCCAGTGCCATCGGTTCTGTCAACCCTGACTTCTTTGGTACCATTAGAAGAGTCTGGGAGCCGACACTCTCTGGTCTGCTCTGGGGGGGGGGGGAGTCAAACCGATGTGTCAGTTCCGACTCTCCCTCTCAGAGCATCGGTATGGATAAGCTCAGCTCTGTCCTCTGGCTCGGAGCCCACTGTCTTAGTGCCGGGGAGGTTGCCATCTTCTTCAGAACCGGCAGCTTCCTCGGGTGAGAGCAGTGGAGCCTTCGATGCTATGAGGAGGGTTATATCATCCAAGACACGCACATCATCAGGTCCCTCTTCCTCCTTCTTAAGTGCCGCTTTCTACCTCTACGTCGCAGGTCCCCATGAAGCGTCGAGACCCGGAGCCTCAAGTAACCCCATCAGGTAACTCCTATTTTACTGAGACCTCACCAGAAGCTCCCATTGATGAGGTTCCCAGGAATAAAACTTTGTAAGAGGAGGCATTTAGATTCCCTGCCATAGTCTTTGACATCAGACACTGACTTAGAGGAATCAGAAGGGTCCCCACTGTCCCCCTCAGAGGATATCTCCTTTGCTGATATTCTGGAAATCCTTAAGCAAAAGGGTGAAAGGTAATCCATTAGCCCTACTGAGGATGAGTCCTTTGGGTCTCAACCTTCCACCTCCTGGGTGACTCTGCCCTTCAAACTAATGGAATTGGTTGCTCAAAGGGAGTGGGAGTCTCCTGATACTATGAAACCAGTCCCTCGGAGGCCCAGAAAGTTTATCACCTCCCCCCAAGACAAGATGTTCCTCACTAAGGGAGTTCCAGTTGATGCCATGGTGGTGGCGGCAGCCACCAAGAAAGAGATGTCCGAAATTTTTTCTACTGTCCCTCCTCCTAATAGGGATTCCAGGACTATGGACAGGTATGGGAAATGCATCTTTAGTTCTGCGACCTTTGCTATGTGATCGCTTAACTACTTGACTCATTTTACCCGTCTTCAAAGAGATCTCCTAAGAAAGCCCTGAGATACTCTGCAGGGTAGTACAGATGGAACTGTCTCTGAGAAGGTGACAGCCCAGCTTAATACCCTTAATTCCATAGTTAACTCATCCATGTGGCTCATTTCCTATGCAGCCGATGGTTCGAGTCGTGCAGCGGCTTCAGCGATAGCTCTTTGGAGACGGTTCTTGATACACTTATGCTCCTTTGTGGAAGCCTTCAAGTCTTCCCTTGCGGAAGCCTTCAAGTCTTCCCTTGCGGAAGCCTTCAAGTCTTCCCTTGCGGAAGCCTTCAAGTCTTCCCTTGCGGAAGCCTTCAAGTCTTCCTTTGTCAACACCCTATTCGATGGCTCATCTCTTTTCGGGCCCAAAGTCAGGGAGATTCTCACTAGGTGTGAGCAAGAGGAAAAGACTCTTATCTGCCGTAGGAGTCCTACCAGACCATACCCCAAAGGGCAGAAAGGTGGAAAAATGTGGTTCCAAAAGTTCCAAGGAGCTTTCCAGAACACACATAGTGAACCCCCCTCCATGGGCAAAGGAGGGGATAATAATGGAAGACGCCACCCCGGTGGCAGAGGGGGTCCACAGAACCAGGGCGACAAGGATCAGTTCCTTTGTAAGCCCTATCAGCGCTCCTGAAAGGAGGCCCAATTGTCCTACTCTGGAGGCAATTGGGGGTCACTTTGGCTTTGTATCTGAATGCCTGGCTAGGAATTACAAGAGATTCTTGGGTACAAAGCATTGTTACCAGAGGTTACATCATTCCATTCTTAGAAAACCCACCTGTTGGGAAAAAAATCCCAGATGTTCCACCCAGTATCAGGGATCAAGCAGCCACAGAAATCCAAAGGCTGCAGGGAAAAAAGTCATCCAGCCAGTCCCAGCAGACCAGATAGGATCCGGAACTTACTCCAGATTCTTTTTAGTTCCAAATAGGATCCGGAACCTACTCCAGATTCTTTTTAGTTCCAAAAAAGCCAGGGGACTGGAGGCCCATCTTGGATCTCAGCAGACTCAACACATTTGTAAAGGAGAAGTTCTGGATGGTCACACTTCAGTCTATTCTCCCATTCCTTGGAATGGGTGATTGGATATCCTCTATAGATCTCAAGGATGCGTACTATCATATCAAAATGGCCAGACCATCCAGAGATCATCTGCGTTTCCGGCTGGGAGCCAGTCACTACCAGTTCCAAGCACTGGCCTTTGGACTCACAACAGCCCCCAGAGTGTTTACCAAATGCATGGCAGTGGTTACAGCTCACCTGAGGCATCTCGGATTCCGAGTGTGTCTGTATCTGGACGACTTGCTCCTTACCGCTGCCTCCAGGCATCAACTCATTCTATTCAAGGATCACACTCTCAATCTCTGCTCTCAGGCATCACTATCAATTTTGAAAAGTCTGAGTTGTCGCCATCACAGCGTATCTCCTTTATCGGAGCAGAAATAGACACCACCACCACAGTAAAATTGCCCCTGGACAGAATAGCCACTCTCTGAAACCAGGTCTCAGACATTTTGCAGAGAAGAAAAGTACCAGCCTCTCAAGTACTGAAGCTACTAGGTGCTATGGTAGCTACACTCATAGCAGTTCCTCTGGGATGTATACACATGAGGATTCTTCAATGGTTACTCTTCAACCAGTGGTCTTAACTTCCAGTATCATTCTTAATCATGATTACGGACTCTTGCAAGAAGGATCTTCACTGGTGGTTGACCAGCCACCAAGTTACAGTGGGCGACCATTTGTTTCTCCTCCGCCATCAGCCATGGTGACCACTGACGCTTCTCTGATAGGGTGTGGGGGGGGCTTTTTCAGGGAAGAACAGCCCAAGGAACCTGATCAGAGACGGTCACAGTTGCACATCAGTGTTCTGGAGCTGAGAGCGGTACTTTTGGCGTTGCAGCACTTCCACGACTCTGCCTCTAGGGACGATTGCGATACGGACAGATAACATGTCTTTGGTCTGATACATCAGAAAGCAAGGGGGAACCAACTCTTACCCCCTGTGTCAAGAGTCCTTGAAAATTTGTTAATGGGCAGTATCCACCGGGCACTTTCTGATAGCAATGCATATCCTGGGGAAATCCAACATGATAGCGGACAAACTGAACAGAGCCATTCTGTTACCACACGAGTGGTCTCTCAGACGAAGTTGCAGAGATGATTTTCCACAGATGGGACCAGCCTTGCTGTGACCTGTTTGCATCCCCTATGAATGCCGAATGCAGAAGCTACTTTGCCCTGAATCCCCCTCTAGGGGACAGCCCAAGGGACTCGCTCGTACACGATTGCCCCCCAGGACTCCTGTATGCCTTCCCACCTACACCTCTGATTCCGAAATCTTGCAGAAAGCCAAAAGCCTGGGAAGGACTGTAATTTTAGTAGCCCCTTTTTTGCCTCGACAGATTTGGTTCCCCTTCCTCCGATTCTATTAACTGGAGGAACCTTGGCTTCTAGACCCAGTTCCAGACCTGCTGACACATTCGTCCGGGGCCCTCCATCCCTCCCTTCATTCCCTCAGACTGACAGCTTGGCTGCTCCGATTCCCAACCTAGCCAGGTCACATCAATTTTTTTCTGAGATGCAGCATATTCTTGTATTTTTGCATGCTTCCACCAGAAAGTTGTATGCTAGTTAATGGAAGCGTTTTGCTTTTTGGGTCTCCCAGAATAACATGGATCCTTATGTGTTGCCCGATTGCTAGTGTCCTGGAATTCCTATTTAAACTTTTTCATGAAGGGCTGCAGCTGCCACTATTAAGAGTTCCATTGGCTGTAATTTCGAATTTTCACCTCAGAGCTGAAGGTTCTAATTTGATGTCTCACAGATTATGTAGGGCCTTTCTGAAGGGTACCATTCATCTTAGGCCACCTGTTAGACAACCTTTTACTCCCTGGAATCAAAATTTTGTGTTGTCACATATTATTCTCCCCCCCCCCCCTTTGAGCCTGCATCGTCCTGCCATTTGAAGTTTCTTTCTTGGAAAACTGTTTTCTTGGTGGCCATTACATCAGCACGTAGGGTGTCTGAGCTTCAAGCCCTTTCTATCAAACCCCCATATTTGGTTTTTCACCCAGACAGAGTATCACTGAGGACTAATCCTTCATTCCCACCAAAGGTGTGTTCCGAGACTAACCTGAATCAAACAATTGAACTTCCAACCTTTTTCAGTAGTCATTCTAATAAGTTGGAGTACATGTTGCATAAACTTGATGTCCACAGACAGTTGATATTCTATTTGGACAGGACAAAGGAGTTTAGAAGATCTGAACAACTCTTTTGCATCTCATGCTGACACTAAGAAAGGATTACCAGTCTCTAAAGTTACCCTTTCCAACTGGTTAACTGACTCTATTAAATTTATATACTCTTCAGCAAACCAAACATTAGAGCATGGTGTGAAGGTGCACTCCACTAGGGCTGTTTCCACTTTTGCGGCTCGATTGCCTTTGGACACTGCATGTGCAGCTGCCACTTGGTCTAAGCCACATACCTTTATCAGTCATTACAAAGTGGACAGGGCTTCCTTTGGTTCCACTGTCATCAGGAATGTACTCCCTTGAGCCACCCAGGATTAGGGTGCTTGGGATGCTACTGATGTGTAAGAATGAATGGTGAGATTGAACTTCATATAAAGAAGTTATGTACTTACCGTAAGGTTCCATGCGAGTTGTTCATCTCACCTTCCTTCATACATTCCCACCCACCTTCCTCCTCCAAGGTCTCAAAGACCGAGTAGACTTGGGGCCTGGTGGTCTTGTTCTGGGACTTCTTACTCCGGTTGGAGTATTTCTTGTGTTATATCTGTTCATGCTGGGTTCAGCAAACTAGATCTGAGGTAGGACAGAGAGCATCATGGGATAGTGACCTGGCCTCGAGCTGCTCTGAGATCTTCAACTAGTAAAGCGGCCAACTCGGAGCCGATAGATCGGCTCTGAACCCATGTGCAAGAATGAAGGCGAGATGAACAATTCACATGGAACGTTATGGTAAGTACATAACTTCTTTTTATCCATAATGTATCCTGAAGGCTCTTGTCCAATACTGCCAATGGCATTGTCTGAACTGCAGGCACTCATTACCATAACACACCACACCTGGATGCACTAATGCAATTTTGCAGACTTTCAAGATGTCTTATTAGTGCCCCATATGACTGATCCTCTTTCTGGTCTGAAAGTCAGAGACTCGTACCAGGAGTGAGTAAGACAATATGCTGTTGCAGTTCTTTTCTCCAACCACTAGAGCTCTGTCCCTAGAAGGGGGGTGGTGAGGCAGTTGCCTTTAAAAGGCATGGCAGTCTTTTTATGATGCTGTGCTGACAGTTCCCCTATGGGCAAGGGGGGGAGCTGTATGCTATAATGAATGTTACTCAAGGAGCAGAGTCAGGGCTTCCATGGACTGTTTTCTGACGAGTCCTTCCAGCATGCGTGACAGATGCTCCTTTGGTGGGCAGGCTCGAGGCATGTCTGTCCACCCTGAAGCTTCCAAGGCCATCCTGCTGGATGCTACAATGTTGAAAGTCTTATCCATAATCGTATTATAGTTTCCGTTTTTTCACCTCAGAGAGAATCTCTTCCCTATGTTCTGTCCCATCCGAGAAGGCATGCAACTGCAGAGATAAAGAAGCTGCTTCTCAGTTGAGTCATCCAAGAGGTCTCACCTGCCATAAGAGGATCCTGTGTCTGTATGAGTTTTTTTTTGGTACCATAGAAGAATTAGGACCTCAGACCAATTTTGGATCTTAGCAATTTAAATCAGCATGTCAAGTGAACCAAAGCCTGGATGGTCACACTGCAGTCCATCATCCCTATGAGGAAGGGTGTCTATGATTGGTGGACTTCAAAAATGCCTACTATCACAAAAGCCAAGCAGTTAAGGAGGTTCTTGTGCTTTTAGGCCAGAGGCCAGTCAATATGAATGGTTCATGAGTGCATCAACAAGGGTATCTTTGAAGGGAGAGTATCAAAGATGCAGCTTCCAGGACACTTTATTTTTTCTTAACCAATGCATAATTCAAATAGTATACAGTTGACCTGTGTCACTGAATCTGCACTTTTCTCGTTTATTTTTCTGCAATTTCACTTGTTTTACTTCGGGAGCGTCCTGCTTGCAGTCTGGCTAGGTAATACCGCCCACAGTGTGATGTCATTGTGCACACCTCTTCCCCACCCTCAGGCGCTTTAGTGCTTCATGATTTTGTCTGTAACAGTGATACATTTTAAAAGACCAGTCAGCATGCTTCAGAATTAGAGTGCTTTAGCGCTTCATACGTGAGCTGTAGCGGCTTTGCTGCATTTTAAAAGGTAACGTGATTTTTATTTTCCCTTCGGTCAATACTTCAGAATGGAAGCATATTACAGCTTCATGATTTAAGACTGTAGCAGCTGCACTATACCAGTGTAGTTTTGCTACATTTTAAAAGGAAACATGAGTTTTGTTCTCACTAAGCAATACCTGAGAACCAAAGTGCTTTAGTGATCCATGAGTGAAGTGTAGCAGCTGCTTGTTGCAAATGTAGCATGAAGTTGCTGCAGTTAGGAGTCAAGATTTTTCTTTTTCCAGGGCATGACTTCTGAATTAAAGTGCTTCCCTGTATGGCATGAATTATTGCTACTGTTTGAAATATTAGATTTTTTTTTCTTTTTTCCTCCAGAACAGGGCTTTGAAATTGAACCACTTTATCTCTCAGTATGTGGCATAAACTGCAGCAGCTGCATGGAGTTGCTACAGTTTGAGGCAACACGATTTTTTTAAACTAAGGACCGCAGAAAGAACTGAAGCACAGAAAGAGCCCTGCATGTGATGGGTATATGGTAAGTAGTACGCTAAGAATAAGAAAGAGCCCTCTGTGTGATGTGTACAATCATAATGTCTATACACCTACCCATCCATACAATGCACACACAGCTCATGCTCTTCTTTTAACACGTTTTGAATTCCCCATGATTGCATATCAGTCTGAGAAGATGCATAATCCCAAAGTTTAGGAACAGTATGCAGGAATGGACAATTTTACTGGTGGTTTCATACTTTGGCTCCATCGTCTGAATTCTGAGTGAATAAACTAATTTATAGGATTTTGTACCACATGCAGATTTTAGGTAGTACTGCAAAGAGAGAGCATTCTGGTCACACGATATACGAGACGAACAGAAAACGAGAATCACCTGTTTATTACTAAGGTATTTTTCAATGGTGTTTATGCAGATCTGCAGTGTTTATCATGATTTTTTGTGTAATGTTCGCAGCATGCTTTGAAAGTATGACTCTTAAGAGTAAAGCATGCATCATGAGATCAACATATTGTTGCCAAAGGCGTTTAGCTTTATAACTAATGTTTGTAGTTTTCATGTGATTTGAAAACCAACACTTTAGTGGATGAGATATTTATATGTTTAAATTGATGTACTCATGTGTGACCAAATGTTAGTTTGGTGAGGAAGACTGACAAATCTTTGGGAAGAGTCAGAGTATATGTTCAACAGACCATGCTGCTTTGCCAGAGATGGTCTTCACCTGTTGCCTCTTGGCTTTCGGTTACTGACAGAGGTAATTGCCTCCCGCACAGCACTTTTTTTGGCAATGTCATAACAAAATTCCTGATGTAAAAAAAAATCCACTAGAGGCAAACTCAAGATTATATTTAATGCTAAGAGCCTAAATCGAAAATGCAGTCACTGGAAGCACTCCTTACCTTGAAAGATGTTGATGTCTGTATAATGACAGAAACATGATTCAAGGCCAGAGAGAGCACCCCAGCCATGCAAAGCTTCACGTTCGGACCTCAAAACAAGAGTGAAAGAACCAAAGATGGAGGTGTATCCATCTTCATTAAAGACAAATACACCTCAAGACTGGTCAAACAGTACAACTCCTTGGAAGTACTCCAAGTCCAACTAATTGAAGATAACTCCCCCCTTCCATATCATTGTTAGCTATACGTCACCCACCAAGAACCACTCTGCCTACCTGGACCTACTTGAGTCACTGACTATACAGCCAAACACCTTGGTCATGGGTGATTTCAACTATCCTTCCATTGATTGGGAGACGTATATGAGCACAAATACACTTACCCTAAGGTTCCTGGACTTTAATATAAATGCTCTGGAACAGATAGTCTGCACCCCTACAAGGGGCATAATGTCCTAGACTTAGTATGCACCAACATAGGGGGTTTCTGCACTACCACCTGTGTGTTGCCCTCCCTGGTAAGGTCTGATCTTAAATCAGTCTTGTTCAAAGTAATGATCATACCTGATCCCCCGCAGGAGCAAAAAGGATGAAATATTTCTCCAATGCAAACTATAGCCGCCTAAGCAATGGCATAAATAGTTTCAAACCCCCCTGCCACCACTGTCAACAATGACTCCTATACAGAGGTGTACACAAATGCCCTGTATAAACACCTATACAAATGTATAGACATGGCTGTACCGGAATGGATCAAAACAAGGCCCTCACATAAAAAAAACAAGCCACCCTGATGAACATCAAGCCTAAATAGGTTATACAACAAGTTGTAGAAACTAATGTCTAAGAACAACAGGGAAATGGCTCAACAGAGGAAGAACATCCTCCACAGCATGAACAAGCAAATTAGATATCTTATAAAGTCCTCTAAAGTGAATTATAAAGCTAAACTAGCATCCCTAAGGATAATCACAAGGCATTCTTTAGCTATGTCAGAAATCGAAAAGGGAAGGCCCAGCTTTGTGCCAAACTAGTAGTGAGCGATACCACTCATACTCTACCTGATGACCTCACCAACCTGCTAGCAGACAGACTTCACCCCCTGTCCCCACCAGGCATACCCTTCACCAGACCTCTACATAGTATCTCCAAACAGCAGTGACAGCTGCACTCTTTGTGGCCAAAATCACAGCCTCTATGGGACTAGATAGCATCCTTGGCTGCCTATTAAATGGTCTAAAACAGGATCTAGCAGAACCACTTGGCACTCTCTTCAACCACAGTCTAAGTAATGGCTGTGTCCCAGCAGAGTGGAAAACAGCAACAGTAATTCCCTTGCACAAAGGGGGTCCATCAACTGGCCCTGGGAACTGTAGAACCATAAGCCTAACTGGCCTTATCTGCAAGGCCATGGAGAGAATCATCATGGACCTTATCAACAAAGACATAGGTGACCTTCAAACTCTTGCCCCAACCCAGTTTTGGCTTTGTTAAGAGTAGATCATGCTATTTAACCTGGTGGACTTCTTTGAGAATGGCACCAAAGCCCTGGATGAAGGCAAACCTATCTAGGGCTTTTGACATGATTCCCCACTCAGGCATCAGTGAGAAATTCACCCAGCTGGGGATTAACCCATACATCACTAGATGGGTGGCCAACTGGCTCACCAACAGAATCCATACAGTCAAGTTGGGAATTCCACCACTACTAGCAGACCAGTTACCAGTGGTGTAACACAAGGATCAGTGCTGGGCCCCTACTGTTTGGAATCTATTTCTCACAAGTCCGGGTGAAAATAGATGGCCTTTGGCTTACCAAGTTCACTGATGACTGCAAACCGGGTGTAATCATTGAGTCCCCAGTGATGCTGACATACTACAAAAAGGGCTTACACAGACAAATAATTGTTGCCAAAGCCATGGACTTAAACTAAACACCAAAAAATGCATTATCATTCCTTTTAGCAAAGGGAAAGTCCCTGCAAATTACAATATTAACAATACTCCCTTAGCTCAAACCCTGTAGTGAGAGATTTCAGAACACAGGTTGATAGCAGTCTTAACTTCGATCATCATGTGTCCACAGTGATAACAAAGGCCTCCTACACTGCACATCTTAAAAGTAATGGCATTGCATCCAGAGCTAAGGATGTTATAACTCCCCTGTACTCATCACTCATCAGGCCACTAATAGACTGCAACACTCCCTTCTGTGTGTACTTCACCAAACACCTGCAGCAGCTAGAGAGACCTAAGAGGTTTATCACCAACAAAATTCAGATCCTTCAACACATGACCTACATGGACAGACTAAAGGTTCTGTCACTGTACCCTGTATCTTATAGGCTGCTAAGAAACGACTTGTGCCTGGCCTACGCAGCAGTCTTAGATCCTGCCCTAATAGCAATGCTACATATCCACAAGTCAAATGGGACAAGATTCACTCGCTCTAGGGATCTTAACCTTGCCTGCTACATTAACGGGACATGCTGGAGCAACAGAAATGTCTCCCAGAGATTGCCACTCCTCTGTTACAAACTCCCAGTTCACATAAAACTGAGCTCCTCATGACTCTAAGCATAACTTGAGACAACTGGATGGGAGGCTGTAAATTTATTCTAGGGGAGTCACCTATATCCCTCTTGGGTAAGGGCAGTCAGTGCGGATTGTAGAGTCATGCTGCAAATATAGACCATACAGTTTGGTCAATAAGGGAACAAGGGGTATAACATGGCTAGGCTTATAAAGCTCCTGGATCTAGTAGCATAGTAGCCTCCTGTGAACCTATTCCTTTGTCTATCAATAGGCATTTTAACATGCTTGATGACAAGTGTGTGATAGATTTTAGTTGTACAAGATCATCAACATAAAAAAACCTAAGACTAAAGATCCAATGTCAATCACTGAGAAGATGGAAGATGTCTTTACTGTTGCTTTTTTTTTTTTTTTTGTGCTCATCTGTACTTCTTCACCAGCACTACTACTCAGTGCCCCACATCCATAATGCCGGGTCTAACAGCTAATCACTAACCCCTGGACTTGCTCTGATATTGCTGAAGCTGGGGGCGGATCCTAAGAGCATCCTGGGATCTCCGCCATCTTTCAGGGAATTCTTTGTATGCCCTACCCACTCCACTATGATGCTCTGATTGTGTCATAAGGGCAGGAATGCAATGAAGGCATTGTGGAGTATGGCCCGAGTCAGTGGCAGCACATCCAGGTCCACCCCTGCCACGTCTTTGGACCACACTTTCTATCTGCAACTTCCACAGTCTCCACCAGGGATTTTTGCTGGAGACACCCACAGCACAGCCCTCCCTATCACTCTGTCGGTCACCCATGGGTTGATTTGGGCTGTACTCAGGGCATTATCCCTGTATGCCACCAGAGCAGCTCCAAGGGTTGCTTGCCTGTTGAAGAAATGGTTAGTTAGGAAGCTTTCTGAATGGGCATTTGGGAAAAAATCTGTAAAGAGTTCATTATTGGAGCATACTGTACTCATTTGAGGTTCTACAAATCGATTACATGTAAGCTGTCCACCATCCGTGTATTAACAATGAGGTTTGAAATGAAAGTCAGCATAGTGTTCTGTATAAATCCCAAACCACTGCCACAGCAGGAGGCCATGATTAATGCAGTCTAGCATTGCAGAATAGAGTTATTTCTTAAATTTATGTTAGAAAGAATATGTATAAGCTGACACGTAAAATTAAGGTATTTTTGGAGTGGTTTAGGAGGGAGGAAATAGCAGATTATTTCAGGTTAGGTGGAATGATACACCATAGTGAGTGAGGATTAAGATGAGGTAGAGGTTTGGTACAAAGATGCTCATGTTCTTCAAAGTATGATGCAAAGCAGAATATGGAGTGCTAAGCTGTATTACTAAGCATTTTCACTGGCTGTTATCCTAACATTGTGGCATGGGGTTGGGTGAAGGGATAGTCTCCATATTAGAAATACCTCTTGGTATTTACAGGGTTTAACCCTTTTGAGCTGTTATAGAGAAGGCACACTAGGGCACTTGTTAAAGGTGGTTTGGTAAGAGAAGTCATTCCCTTCAAATGTGTCTTGGAGCAGATTTGTGAAATGCAGGAGCACATGTCAACAATTATGCTCATTGCTAAGAAACACACAGTACAGAGACAATGCGCTCAAAAATACAAACAAGAAACTTATGGCCAGGAGACAAGGCACTACTACTAGTAACCAGTGTATTTGTGGCTTGTGGTAGGGCCACATTTAATAACAGATAAAATAGGAGATGTTAGCTACAACCAGTAAAAAGGAAGCGCAGGCATAAGTATCACAAATGTAGTGAAGCCGCCTGCAGTATTACTAGAAAAGCTAGCCACATAGGGACCTACTCCAAACAATGATGAGTCTGAAATGTAGGTAGACAAAAGATTGTCAGTACACCAGAAAAAATGAAATGTAAGACATTGTTCCAAGAAATAGATGCATTCTGAGTTTTATATAAACAAGTGAATTTGAGCAAGAGATATAATGAACTGTTTTTATTTTATTTATTTATTTTTTTATCACCTCTCTAATAGTGGGGTCTGTAAGGTAGTGTTTGGCCATGTAGAGGTAGATAGGTTTACCTTCTGGTTGCTCTTTTTAATTGTTTGTAGAATATGTATATCAAATTTAAGATAGTTGTGTATTACAGTGGTCAATGATTTACTATGTGGTCCTTCCTCAATTTTAGTATTGTTTACATATGTAACCAAGAAAGACTTTTTTGAGATGGTGTTTTGTGGTAAAGAACATCAGTTTTCTTTTTTTGTGATTGAGGAGCAGTTTTTAATTTTTCAGCCAGAGTTCGACTAAGAGGAAGAAAGTTTAGTGATTTCTTGAAGTTTGGATATTGTGGGGGCTGTACATATTACAATCAAATCATCTGTATTTGCTTGGTCTATAGCAGGTAAAGCTTGTTTATAAAAGTATTGAAGGGAAGAGGGCCAGCCTTGAAGGACACCTATGGTAACTGAGAAAGAGGCGGAGAGTTCCTGTTACAATTTGACTGCTTGTTGTTGTCCAGATAAATAACTAAGGAACAATGTAAGGGAAGATTGAGAGTGACCTGTGGAAGAGAGTTCGTTGAGTAGATGCTGGTGTGATACGGTGTCAAAAGCTTCAGATAAGTGCAGTAACACCCTTGACACTAGTTTATAATTGCTCCTATGCTTAAAGCATTTTTGCTAAGGGAGAGGATAGCAATGGACCTGCAGTTATTAAACTCTGTAGACAGATGTTGCTATGGTTATGTATGACATTTAATAGCTGATGCTAAGGTAATGGATTGCTAGATGTAAAATGTTCATGCTTGGCAGAGCCATTCTTAGTATCAGGCATTTTAACTTTTTGGTCATTTTTTTACCTTTATTAAACTTTCTTTAACTTTTAAAGTAAAGTGCAGTTCCTGGTTGTCAGTCACACTGTAAGTGATTATTATAAGTTGCAATTCTACTGCAGTGGAATTGGCACACAAGAGATGGCACTCTCTTTTAAGTGTACAGTAAATAAATTAAAATGAGACAAGACGGTCACTGGGTGAATTCATAGTTTCATAGGTGTATACTAGGCTAATGACCACTAGGGCCTTTACAAGTCTAGTCATGCAGCCCAAATATCTTCCACAAGTTATATGTTGTAGATGTTTATATAGGGGGTGATCGCTGGTTCTGACATGATTTACTGAGTGCCTCTGTCCCTTAGAGACATAGGCATCAAACCAGAGGTGGATTTTGGATTTCCCTTCCAGTGGTCCAAGTTAGAGTTAAACTGGCTTTAGGAAGGTTTCACATGGATGGGTGCCTATTCTAGAGAATGGGAATTGGAATCCTCTGAGATACATATCTGTTTTTCCAACATTTCCTGTTTGACACTAGTTCTAATGCTGTTTGTTTTGTTGATGTGGAAAAGGTTCATCAGAGTAGGATGTGTGGGGGTGCCTTCTATGCTAAATATAGATCGCCTCACAGTACTCTATAGGAGACCCTAGTACAGAGTTAGGGTTTTGAGGTGAGCCACATAGGACACTGCATGTATGCACTGTATTATTTTTGTAAGGAATCTTTGTAGACATTCCAGCTGGTCCATCTGTCTAGTGAGGTGCAGACTAAATGGGACAGTATACCCAATGATGACTCTGATGAGGGACAAGTGTACTGGTACAGAGACTTCCCTGGACCTAGATGCCATTCCCTTACTTATAACTTGAGCAACATAGAAAAATGTCCTTACTACCTTGGACACATGCTGGTCAAAGGCCAGATTAATATCTGTATATCTGCCCAGATCCTTGACTGGTGGGTCAACTCTTAGGTGTGTTTTATCAATGATGATGTTTCTTAGGGAGGCCACCTTCCCAAAAGATTTAACACCTGATGCAATGATAAACTGTTAGTTATGCCAGTTTATCTGTCCTGTAATATCCATCTCATGATGGGGAGTTTTCCATATGGCTGCCTAGGCTAAGAAAATTCAGACAAGACAGTATGCCATTTTTGGAACTCTATTTGCTAAAGCTATTACATTTGCTGCTGTAAGTCAGTATTCAGCAGGAAGTGTTTGACTTTTTTTGTAGCAGTGTAGAGGTAATTGATGAATACATTGAAAAGTATGGTGCTTATTATATATCCCTGTGGGGCACCAGTAGTTATTGGCAAGAATGTGGAGAAATTATTTTTCCATTTCACTGCCTGTGCTCTGTTTGAGCGATAGCTATGGAACCATTTCAGTGAAAAGTTAGTAAGCCCTAAGGATGAACGTTTATGTAATAGTTTCTGGTAGGAGACGGTATCAAAAGCTTTTTTTTCAAGTCCAGGAAGATATTGGAGACTAGGTTTCCAGAGTTTCAATGGGTGTCAATGGCATTAACAAAATTCAGCCAAGCAGTATTTGTGCTGTGCTGAAGACAGAAGCCACATCAGGTTGAAGAAAGTAGCTGGCTATCTATTACAGAGCTGGTAAGTTGCTTATCTATGTATTTTTTAAATATTTCTGATAGGGGAGACAAAATGGCAATTGATCTATAGTCTGAAATATCTGTATTGATTGTGCAGTGGAATAATAAATTATTTTTCCATACTGATGGGACTTTTTCAGATATGAATTGAATTATCAGAACTGAAACTGGTTATGCAGTAGCATGAGACACAATTTTAAGTTATTTGCTAGGTAGATTAGCAAGGACAGTTATAGGATACTTAGATTTTTTTTCAGGTATTTTTTTATATCTGAGGGAACAGGTTGGAAGGATAATCATTTAAACAGGTTATTTGACCGAGTAGGAACCTCAAAAGCTAGATTTCTGGTTGGTTAAAGACTGTGCTGTCTGTATAAAGTAGATATTGTATCGGTTGGCTATGGTTTCCTTTTGTTTCTGTGTTTGCAGTTAGCTGTGTAGCTTGTCTTATATTTAATAGTTGGTTGATTGAGCTCTAGAACAGTTTTGTATTATTAGTGTTTTAATTGGTCGATTAATATGTTTTCTTATCTTTGGTGATAATCTGTTTTGTTAGGTTTCTTAGTTGTCTCATGGTAGTAGAGTAGGATTTTTTTTTTTACCTTTCATGCTTTGTGCCTTTGTTTCATGAGTTTAGTGCCATGGGGCAGGGCTGGCTTGACTGTTTATTTTGAAGGGGGCTTGTATGTTTAGAACACCTAGGAAGATTTTGTTGAATTCAGAGGCAAAAGCATCTATGGGGAGAGTCTTTAGAGACTCCCAAATTAAGGATATGCAGTGTGTTAATAAAAGTCTCTTCATAAAAAAGTGCTACATTTTCTTACCAGGCCATAATGTTTTGTGGCTGTTGCTTTGGTACCTTACCGTGTAGATTGGAAATGATCACTTAGGCTGTCTGACAGAGTTTCATGGGATGATATTTTATTTGGGGAATATGTCTGGATCCACTTGAGGGATGATTGTCTGGATGTGGCTTAGTTATATCTAATTGGTGTGATTATAATTTGCAGAGTAAAAAAGGAGAGGCCCAGTTATGAAGTATAGGAGTAAACACACCAAGGCAAATGTCCAGAAAAAAAAAGTAACCTCCTAATACTGCTAAAACCACACTGAAGGAGCAAAAAACCACTGTAAAATACAATATAAATCCAATGCTCTTTATTGTAGGTAAGCACTTTCGCAACCAGCCCTGGTTGCTTCCTCAGACCAAAGATTACAAAAAAAACTTCATCCCACACTTTAAAAGCCTTGAATCCTATGTCACATGACTTTGACCAATTAATTAATTAAATGAGTTAAAAGAACAAGTACATTCAAAATGTAAATACACTCAAAAAGCACAAAATTTCATTCAAGGCAATATATAAAAAAACAGCATACAATATAATGTAAAAGAAACATACAAAGAACATACATAAAAATATTATATATATATAAAAATAAATAACCTGCTATACTATCTAACATACTAATACTACCCTATCTGTAAATCACTAATGAAACAACTTTCTTCCTAATATTCAAAAATACTGTATGTATAAATAAAGAAAAAAACATCTAATGTATACTATATTATATGTTGTCTAAACATGGTCTAATTATAAAAATGCTGGTATAACCCTATCTATAAATCACAAAATTAAATAGCTTTCTTCCTACCTTTCAACGCGGGTTTCAGAGATACATAATCATTCAGCCCAGGTAGCTTATGGGCTGCTAACATAAAAATCCATCTTAACTCCCTTTGTTCAGTTCTATTATTTAAATCTCCCATCCTAATGGTTTCAGTGACAGTGTCAGTAATAGAAAAGTAAAAATAGTGATTCTCCCCTTATTGTAACATGTTTAGCCAGTGCACTATGTTCCTGTTGTCTCCTAAAATAATAAAGGTGGTCACAAATTCTCTCCCTTAACCGTCTGTTGGTCTTACCAACATAAAATGCATTGCAGCAGGCACAGTGGGCTAAATATATCACATTCCTACTGTCACCTGAGGCCTTAAACTTGAAGGATTTCCCACTCGATGGATGGACAAACATGGTGTTAGTTTCTATATACTGACAAAACGAGCATGTATTACATCTCCTTGTCCCATAATTCATAATGGATCTATGTTCTAATCCATCTGTATAGTAGAGCATCTGCTTCAATCTTTTTCCATTTTTATAAATAAAACAAGGTTTCTCTCCTACTATTGCACTTACCCTATCATCAGTCCCCAATATATGCCAATTACGATATATTATATCCCTAATCAAACGAGTATCAACTGAGTGTGTAATACTAAACTTCACTAATTGTTCTCTGCTCTGGATTAAATAGTAGTAGAAGTATTTCTTCAGTAAAAAGTTTTGGAAGAGCAAATAAAAAGTGCAAAGGGGGTAGAAAAAGAGAGAGACAAACTGAATGGATCAGAAATGGAGTAAAGGAAGAAATCAGCCAGATGGTCAGGTAGGAGCATGACAAGGGCAAGACCAAGTGTTGAGAAAATAGTGTTTGAGTTCTTAGGGTATTGTGAATTGAAGTTCAGTATTGTTTTGTTTGGTGGGCACAGTGTAATAGTTTTGTTGGAATTGCAAGGATAATGGGTGTTAAGATATTAAATGTATAAGTAGATAGGAGATATTAGTATGAGGAACTACATGAGAAACATGTTTTTAGCTAGAAATATCTCTATTTAGCTGGAGTGTTTGTTTGGCCTGCTTGCTGAACTCTGCTTGAATATTGTTGATCTCTGGCTGCATTTTATTTTGAATTGAAGTTTTTAATTTAAGGTTTGGTCACTTCTGTTTTGTATCTTATTCCTGTATTGCATTTGTTTTGTTTTAAGTTTTCTGTTCTGTTCTGTTGCATTTTTAAGAGATCTTGGCTAGAGTCAGTTAGAAAAGTTAGCAAAGAATTCATTTGCAAACAGCGAATAATATCAGATAATTAATGGGAGGAGCTGAAAAACAACATTCCTCTTTTAGCTAGAAATATCTCTATTTACCTGGAGTGAATTTTTTGGCCTGCTTACTGTATCTGCCTGAATATTGCTGATCTCTGGCTGCATTTTATTTCTCACCCACCCAATTCTTGTTGAGTTCTTATCAGCTCATTCTACTGAGTACAGGGAGATCATTTGGGAAGGCCCACCCCTTGGTTTCTTAACCTTGAATGATCTTCTGCCCCCCCCCCAAATAAAAATAAAATATTGCACTTTATTTACTTGCTTTTACTGTATTTGTGCTTCTCCCTACTTTATTATTTTATTTTGTTTTGTTTTTGCTGCTTGTTCTTAAAAGTGTTCAATTGCATTTATTCTGCTGCATTTATTACTGCTTGTTAGTAGCCTGATTAAATTGTAACTGTTATTCTAAGACTCTTGGTTTTGGTTTAAGCATTTGGGCTTCAGGCCAGTTCTTTTACATTCAGAAGGTTTGTAGTCTACACTCTTGTGGCCTTTGAAGTAGCTTACATCCTTCTAAGTTGGGAATTGCTAGTTGAAGTCTTAGTGTGTCTTTTATTGTAAAAGTGTCTTAGTTCTGGTTTAAGCACTCAGGCCAGTTCTTTTATATTAAGAAGGTTTGTGGTCTACACTCTTGTGGGAGGAGAGGATAGCCTCTGCCATACTGAGCTGGGAGTTGCTGGTTGAAAGCTTATTGCGCCTGCTTATTTGAACTGTTTTTTTAAATTAGTGCACTTTGTTTGCTGTAGCATAGACTAGATTCAGACCTGCTGAATCTAGTTTGGTTTGTATAACTTGATCACTAAACCAGGCCATCTTTTGTTGGAGAAAATTCCCTTACACCCTAGTGGCAGGAGTCTGCAGTTAGAGCTCAACTGATTGAAGGTTGCTGGAACAAGGCTCAGTTTTGAGCTTTTTTATTGGTTAATTTGTTTAAATCAGTTTGCGCTTGTTTGCTACATAAGAACTGCATTTGTGCAGGTTTACTGTTTGTCCATAGTGCACTACCACTCCGCAGTGGGCACAGTTGCTGGTTATAGACACAAACACTTTTGCCTGCAAATTTTCCCTTTGTACTCTGCCAGTCCTTCACCAGTGAGTTCTCGTGATTGTCCTTCACTGACAGGTGATATTTCAGTGAAGCTCCTGAGGTACCAACACAGATCCTACCCACCAGCCCTTTTTATTCTTTGTCCACTTATCCTGTCCTCAGATCTTTCTTGTCCTCTCCCTGTTTTCTGACCACATCAACTTACCTAACATTATGGATGGACAATTTCCCACAGTTTCTCCAGCCAGCCTGGCCGACATGGGCATCCTGAGGCAATGCAGCAATTGCCTCTTGTACACTGACAACCCACTTCCTCTAGTCCACAAAAGTTCATTATGTGAGAGATGCATATATATCAAGAACCTAGAATCTGCGCTCTCTTGTTCACCAGTCAGTTCATCTGATACTAAGCACACCTTACCTCCTGTACCTACCAAACCAGCAACACATAAACTTACATATGTGGAGGTCCTTACAAGAAGCTTACCTAAGCAGCAAAGATCTCCAAAACACAAACACAAGCATGCTTCACATAATACAGCCTCTGTAGAACATAGTACACACAATATATCACACACACCAGTGTCTCACCAGTCAAGCCCCTAAGGCATAACACAAAAACAAACATCTAAGGCATAACACAAAAACAAACATCTTAGTCATAGGCAACTCAATTGTTAGACACACACATGTCCCTCTCACCAGGTTGGATAAGGAAAAGGTCACTATCAACTGTCTATCAGGTGCCAGGATCCACCACATCACACATGCGCTCAAGTCTCTCAACAACAGGCACTGTTATGACTTTGTCATAGTCTATGTTGGTGTGAATGACTTGAGATGTACTTCACTGGGCTATATGAAGAGATATGACTGATTCTCTGATTGTGTCTCAGGCAGGTATGTGCCTAGCCTTAAGCAGCATTTTGCATTTGCCTGGGATAATACTTCCATACAAACAAAAAATCAACTTCAACAATAGGCTTAGTTTCTGGTGTCATTCAAAGGGGATCCAGTATATGTCAGCCTGGAATGACATGGTTAACAGACCTCAACGCTTTGCCATAGATGGTCTTCATCTGTCTCCCCTGGGATTTCAGTTACTGGCTAAGGCTCGTGACATCCCCATAGTGCCTTTTTTTAGGCAATGTCACAAGAACAAAATTCCCAACATAAAAATATCCTTTAAAAACAACATCAAAGTTATGCTGCTAACTGCTAGGAGTCTAAACCAGAAACTGCACTCAGTGGAAGCAGTCCTCCCCATGGAAGATGATGACATTTGTGAAGTCATTGAGACCTAGTTTAAGGCTGCTGAGAGCACCCCAGCTATACCAGGTTACATTTCCTTCCACACGTTCAGACCACAAACTGAAGGCATGAGAACTAAAGGAGGTGGTGTATCAATATTCATTAAAGATAAATACATTTCTAGATTGGTTAAATAGCATGATTTCCTTGAATTTCTTCAGATCCAACTGACTGTAGTTAACACCCCTCTTCAGGTCAGTGACAGCTATAGGACCCCCTCTATGAATCAGGACATCCACTCGGCCTACTTGGATCTACTTGAGTCAATCAAGGTGTAAACAAACACCCTGGTTTTGGATGACTTTAATTACCCATCCACTGACTGGGTAAATTATAAGTGTTCTAACTCACTTGTCCAAAGGTTTCTGGACTTTAACTCCAATGCCCTGGACCAGCTGGTTGACACACCCACAAGGGGCTGAAACATCCTGGACCTGTTTGTCACCAACATGGGGGACCATTGCACCACCCCCAGTGTGGCCATCCCTAGTGAGATCTGACCACAAATCAGTCTAGCTAGAACTATTACACAAGACCCCCCCCCCCCCTTAGCAACAACTATACTGAAAAAACGTCTCCAAGGCCAATTACAACCTCTTAATTGATTGCATAAATAGCTTCATAACCCCACCCCCCCTTGATGGTACAGACACCAGTGCTGAGTTATACACCAATGCTGTGTACAAGCACCTGTACAATTGTATTGACTGTGCCATACCTGATAGAACTAAAGCAAGATCTTCAAGGAAAAACAAGCCTGCCTGGTGGACAGTTGCCATTAACAGGCTATAGAAAAGGAGAAAGAAATTGCTGTCTAACAGTAGGAAGGAACAGTCTCAACTGAAAACACTCCCTCCTCAACCTAAACAAGCAAATAAGACTCCTAGTGAAGTCCTGCAAAGCTAACTATGAATCCAAGTTAGCTTCCCTAACTAAGGATAACCACAAGACTCTCTTTAATTACAATTGTAACTTCAAAAGTAAGGCCCAGATTTGCGCTTAACTCATAGTTAAGAGTAATACATATTTATAAATACTGTGTGGATGTAGCAAACCTGCTGGCTGACAGGTACAGTGAAAACTTCACTCCCCTGTCCCAGCCACATATACCCCAAAGCATCCCTAATACCTGTCCCCCACCTGGTATCCCCATGGAGCAGGTCTTACATGCCCTCTCCAAGGCCAAAAATACAGCCTTTATGGGACCAGACAACATCCTGGGCAGTGTCCTACATGGATTAAAACAGGAATTAGCATCACCATTGGCACGCTTTTCACCGTCATCCCTTTGCACAAAGGTGGTGCATCCACAGATCCCAGGAACTATAGACCCATTAGCTTGACCAGCCTTATCTACAAAGCCATGGAATGAATTATCATCGACCTTATTAATGATATAGGAAATCTCCAAACACTCGACCCCACCCAGTTTGGCTTTGTCAAAGGAAGATCATGCCTGTTAAACTTGGTGGAATTCTTCGAGACAGTCACCAAAGCCCTAGACGAGGGCAAATCTGTGCATACCGCCTGCCTTGCCTTAGCCAAGGGTTTTGACACAATTCCCCACTCAGGCATAATTGATAAACTCACCCTGCTGGGTATCAACCCATATATTGTCTGGTGGGTTGTAAACTGCCTCACTGCTGGAACTTGTATGGTCAAAATAGGGGACTCTACCTCCTCCAGCAGACCTGTAACCAGTGGTGTGCCACATGGATCGGTTCTAGGGCCCCTAATATTTGGAATGTACATCTCCAAGGTGCAGGCTAAAACTAGAGGACTGTGGCTGATGATTGCAAACTGGGAGCTATCACTGAAACCCCTAGTGATGTCAACATCCTGCAAGAAGGTCTTACGCAGACTAAAGACTGGTGCCAAACTCATGGTCTTAATGCATTTTTTGCAGCAAGTTTATCATCCCTTTCAGCAAGGGTGATGTTCCTGCAGACTACTACAGCAGAAGCAATACCCTAAGCACACATTCTGTGGTGAGAGATCTGGGCACACAGGTTGACAGCAACCTTCACTTCAGTCACCATGTCTCCACAGTGGTAAGAAGCATTTTATATATTGCTCATCTCATAAGGGCATTGCCTCCAGAAAGAGGTTATAACCCCTATGTACTTTCCTCATCAGGCTAATAGAGAACAATGATCCATTTGGTATGTTCCTTTCCAAACACCTGCAACAATTGGAGAGACCACAGAGGTTCTTGACAAAGAAAATTCGGGGTCTTCAAGATCTGTCTTATGCGGACAGACTGAAATCATTGTCACTTTACTCTGTGTCATACAGACTGGTCAGAGGCAACCTGTGCCTTGCATATAGAGTGATCTCTGACCCAGCTTTAAGGAAATTCTGCATATTTGCAAGTCAAATGCCACAGGTCACTCACTAAGGATCTTAACCTGGTATGTGACATCAACAGAACTTGCTGGACAGACATTTGTCTCACAGAGGTTGTTCCAGTTTTGGAACAGGCTTCCTATTCATGTTAAATAAAGCCCCTCATTGGCTCTATTTAAGAGTAATTTGGATTATTGGATGGGTAACTGGAAATTCATCCCATGGATTCCACCTGTGTCGCTCTTGGACAGGGGCAATAAGTGCTAATTTTTGTGTCTCCTTGAACCAGACACCCTTGGGAACATTAGTTGAACTTGGCTATGCTTGTAAGGGCCCTGTGGCCATTAGCCTAGTAACCTTCTATGATCTTGAAATGTAAGAAAGTACAGAGGATGATGATGCAGTTAGGACATGAAATAGGGAGGATTTATTTGGAAACAGAGGAAGCTGAAATGCAGAATAATAGACCTAGAGGTACTGCTGGGGAGGGGTCTGCATATGGGTGGATATTGTGAAAAGCAGTATGGCAGGGAGAAGGGTTGCTGGGAATGATGCAGGAAATAGGTGAATATAAACAGGAGTATTTCTATGGTAGTAGTAAGTTTGTTTAAGGAGTTATAGGGAATGGGTGTCACTGTTGTGTATCCCTCCCCACAGTTAGCCTGTTACATCTGAGGGCTACTCCCCTCCATGGACCACACCTCTCCCTGCAAGTGTCTCACATGCCTGAGACGCTAACTGAACCCAGGTAACTTGGTGTATTTTATCATTGTGTGCCTCACCACTGGCATATATTTTTAGTAATATTTCTGATCATATTCATGATTTGATATTTTTGGATTTGACATAATTTAATAAGATTTCTTTTTTATTGTAAAGTTTATGCTGGTGGAACACAGAGGAGGTATGTTTTAATTTCCAGTTATATTTTGTGCTGGGTTGGAATGCCATCTCTATGCATTTATCTAAATTGGCATAGCAGTCATTCATGAAACTTACTACTGTGATATCAACAGACCTAATGCTGCCATGGCCGAGTTTGTATTTTTTATATGTTTAGCACGATGTGTATATTTCATATGTTTTTCTCTCCCTCACACACACACACACACACACATATATATATATATATATATATATATATATATATATATGTATATATAATCACAGGAATTTACTAGGCTATTGGCTCTGAGGCCCTTACAAGCCTAGCCAAGAATTTAGCCCATGTTCCAACAAGTCAGCACCCTATGCCACTGTCCAGCAGGGACACAGCTGGAATCCCAGGGGTGTATTTTCTGTTCCACATCCAGTTATCCAGGTTGCACCTAAAAAGGGTTATGTATTTATTTATTTAGAGATTGTAGTTCATGCAATTATTCCTATCTGGTCCTGTCAACTGTAGCGTAACTACTACTACTGCAGAAACCAAACTATAGCTGCTGTCATGCAAAAGACAATGAAGGTTCTGCATCTTGTTTGGTACTGTGACTATGAACCCACATTCATAGATGTCCTTGACAATGCATACTGCAAACCGTGAAGAAGCCATCCGATCCATCATACTACCGGCTGCTGATTCATATACACAGCTGCAGACTTGATGCAGTGCAGAGGGGCATTATGGCCTAAGGAGTTCACTGTGTTCATGGGAACTGCAAGCTGCGTGTTGTGTCAGGAGTGCTTGGGTGCAAGGCATGTCACACACACCTCTCAACTGTACAGATTTTCGCAGAATATCCAGATTTTTGCCTCATATTTTTGGTGTGTTCCTCCTAAAATCTGTACTTTTCTGGTAATTAGCTGAGGATTGAAATCATTAAATAATGACAAACTTTTGAGTTTAAGACTCCACATCCTTCAGAAAAATCATGCTAATGCAAAATCTATTATTCTATCAACTTTCTAAGTTTGTAAGAGCAATATTTAAAATCTGTTCCTATTTGTCCCCCATCACTTTAGGCTTTGTCCAGATTTTTTGCTCTAAGAGGTTTAGAGGTATTGTCACACAGTTACTACAAGAGCTGTGCACACATTAGAAACCTGTGCGCCCTGCATATAAGTAGCACAGTGAATACTTAAGTGACATAATTCTATTTCATTATGATTTTGAACCATTTGAAGGGAACATTCAGAGCATGTTAGTGATATTTTATTGTGTGCAGGCCCATTCCTTGCAGACATACTATTTTTAATATTGTGGTTGTCTTCCCAGAGGCATCTGAATTCACAGATTTAACCTTTGGCCGTTTATTGTGTGTGCATCCACAGCAGCAGGAATAATAGAGTCTGCATACCCTTGATATGTCCATGTCAGACTTGTCAGGGTCTCTATTTCCTTACACAGCCCAAAGATCTGGAGATATGTGAACTAGTTCTCTTCATCATATGGTTCACTGTTTCAGTATCACCACAAACTGAACTGATAGAGACAACCAGATGTTCAAACTGACTTCCATTGCTTACCACTTCTCTATCTCAAGGCTGGATAGACAACATCCCGCCCATAATGATGTACACTACTAGTATAAGAGATAATCTATCTGTCCCATTTTTTATGATTGTCTTAACACATTGCCTCTCTGCTCAGTTGGTAGTGTGATTTCATCTGGTCTGGCCTCCCTTCCAGAAAAAGCAGTTGAGTATTGTGCTGTGGAATATCATTTTACTTTATATTTAAATTACTAGTAGTTTTTGGATGTCAGGGACCCTAGGTTTTGACAAAGTTTGTCAAGAAAAAGAATGCATGTGCTCCTTGTGGAAAGCAAATGCTACATAAACACTTCCACATTCAGTAAGATGGCTATAGAGTAGCAAGCCAAATCACTCCAGGATTACTGTAATAAGGAAAGGTTAGATGCTTTTACAAGTACTGAAGTAACATCGTCCATGGATTTTGTAATTTCCAAGTCACTGAAGTGAAAAATTGCTGAGAAAAAACATCTTAAAACAGATTTTCCATGAAGGTTAGAAGACCTCACTAAGCTCTATAGCACTGAGTCTGGTGAAGCTCTTTCACAAATTCACAACTGCAAATATTGGCAAGTACTTTCTGATGTTCATACAAAATGTCTAGCATTTTAGTGTGGTTTGCACAACTGGTACAGTGGGTCACAAAAACCCAGGGCTCCACATTCATTATTGAGTCTGCCAGCCACCTCCTGACCCCCCCCCCCCCCGCAATTTTTTCCAATAGAGATGGGGCCAACATAGAAGCTGTGGGCATCCTGAGGGTCTGTCCATTCACATCTGCCTTGGAGCTTTCTATTTTTGTGCCTTACCCCTGGTTGCTTCCCCTGTCCTGTTGGGTCACCTATGGTATGCCCAAGGGGCAGGCATGCAATAGTTGCATAGGGAGTATCACTCCACCTCCACAGCTGCTCAGCCTTATAGATTCATAGGTTAAGTATTAGCTGCACTTGTGGTCCATTTAAGTCTAGCCAATTTCCATTTGTGTACATGCATTAACCTATACGATTTACTGCTGGATTGGCCTCACCCATCAGATGGTCAATAATTATATATTATCCCTTAGCAGTAATAAATGGGATCACACCATAGATACTTTGAGGGGATGCAAGCACTGGATAAGGCATTTAGGTGCTGCCTCTGTCCACTAGTAGTACAGACAGCAGGCCTGGGGTAAATGTTCTGATGTTCTTCGTGTTTCACTGTTGTAGTCATTACATTTGGGTAATCTGCTGGCAGGTTGCCCTCAGTCGGCCTGATTAACATAGTCTTGGGTCCTGAGTCGGTTGCTGTCCCTTCTTCCATGATGTCAGGTCATCAGGGGTATAAAACATGCAGCCGACGCCATTACATCAGTCTTTCTTGCCATGCGGTGCCTGAAGCAGAAGCAGTTCACAAGTGCCAGTCGGCCGACTCCTGAAAATTTTGTTTTAGAGTTTCAGAACAGAAGTCTTCAACTAAAAGCTAAGTACCCTGTTGGGGAAACTTTTTCTTGCTCCTTACCGATGTCAGTAAAAGTTAATAATTGCATTACTTGTGGGAAGCAAATACCTCATAAGGATTTTCATTTGTACTGTATTCCTTGCCTAGGCCCTGACCACAACGTGCCTTGCTGTCGGTTTTGTGCTAAATTTAGTCAACGCACGATTAAACATCGGTATATTTTTGCTTCTAAATATGTTGGCTCAAGATTTAACTATCCAGAAATGTTGGTTAGCAATCCGACTACCGGAATACCTTAAAAACGCAAAGAAAAAGACAAGACAGACCGTCGAGGTCCAAAATCGATGATGACGCTTCTCCTAAGCCAGACGCCGGTTTGCCGGTACTCTGACACTTTCACAACCCCTGATACCCGCTACTTCTGATTCGCAGGCCTCTAGTAAGACCCATTTGGAGTCCGGTATGCCACGAGATGCTTCAATTATGGAACCCGTGGATGTCTCTACCTTAGGTGGGTCCAGAGCCGCTGTGCAGGCACCGGCTTCTGAGGGTGTTTTCAGGCCTACAGATTTGTATATTAGACTGACGCCATCTTCAAAATTAAGGCCAAAAATCTAAATCTATGTCTAAAAAACGATGCCTGGGCCACATGTGCAGGACCCTATGCCTAAAAAACAAATGATCAAAATGGCTGAAGATTTAATTACTTTGATCAGGGGAAGCCAACCCCTCCCCCTTCTAAGAGGCCTAGGCAAGACATTGATTATGAATCTTCTGAACAGGATTCTATTTCGTCTGACTCTACCCCTGAGGATTTTTCTTTTGGGGAAACTTTACATGCCTTAAGGGAACATTTCCACTGGGAAAGTCAGGATTTCTCTGAATCTAAAAAGAGACTTGGGGATTTTCTTCTACTTCCTCATCATAGGCCTTTGGCAATACCTCCTGTTCTAGACATTGTTGATGATGTATTTTCAGAATCTAGTATGACTCCTGATTCTCTGCCTCCGGCTCCTTGTAAGCTAGACAGATACTACAGGGTTCCTGACTCCCACACATTCCTTTTCAAAAACCCTATTGCTGATCCTGAAACCATTTCTCAGGGTCCCAAGGGCATTAAGGTCTCTACTGCCAAAAATCCTACCCCTTCTGATAGAGACTCCAGGGTGCTGGATAGATGGGGTAAGAAAGTTTACACGTCTGCAACCTTTGCAATCAGTGCTTTAAACTGTCAATTTCATATGCTTAAATATCAACAGTATATCATGGGAGTACTTAAACAGAAAATTATGTTAATCTCTGACTGTGTGGAAAATAAAGAATTGCAGGATTTATTGCATTCAGCTGAACAAGTTGGAAAACATACTTTGCAATGTTGTTTTTGATTCCTTGGAGAGGCCTCTTGTAGGGCTGCTGTAACTTGATCTATGCTAAGAAGGCATGCTTGGCTCAAAGAGCAAACTCTGCCTGACCATGTTAAAGCAAAATTGTTGGCTGCTCCTTTACAACAGGACTGTCTCTTTGGTAATAAGGCTGAAGAAGTGTTAAAAAAGATGGAAGATAAAGCTAAATCTATGCAAACTGTTAAAGATGTCCTTCAAGGATGCATCTGCAGTCATAACAAATGGGTTGTCCTGTCATCAGGCACCCCTTTGGTCGGCCGGATTCCAAAGTCTGGGTCCGGCTTCGGCTGATGTCGCACTTCACCCGACGTCATCTCTGCTGGTCTTCGGGTATAAAGGCATCAGCCGGCGCCATTTTCCTCAGTCTTTCTTGCGTGGCGCCCGAAGCAGAAGCTGTTCGCAAGTGCCGGTCGGTCAGATCCAGAGATTACTACTACCGAATACTACTTTGAAGACTTCTAAAAAGCTAAGTACCCCGTTGGGGACTCTTTCTTGCCTCAGCCGATGTCAGAAAAAGTCAATAACTGTTTAACTTGTGGGAAACAAATACCTCATAAAGATTTCCTCTTACTGCCTGCCTTACTTAGGCCCAGACCACGGCGTAGCAGCCTGTTCGGCCTGTGCTTCCTTCAACCGGCGGCAGCTTAGGCGTTGGTAGTTTGCTGAACAGTTTTTGGCTCAGATTTTGCGTACATTATGCCGTCGGATCCTCCGACTACCCAAATTGTTAAACGCAAAGAAAAAGACCGACACTCGCGGTCCGCGGTTTCGGCCGAAACCACGGTTAAGCAAGCAGTGTCTGTTTCGCGAAACCGAAAGCCGGTCAATCTTCAGCCGAATCCATGACTACTACTGAGGCTCCTGCTACCTTAGTTGAATCGGCCTCAGAAGTTTTGCCTACTACTGTGGTTCCTAGTGATTTATCAGACACCATCCCTTTGGATGTCTCTACCCCAGCACGTGGTGCTGCTAGGCCTCCTGCAGCCATGTCTATTAAGGCCTTTGCCAGGGCTAAAGCAGCCAAAACTGTTAAATCAGTGCCTGTTAAGCCCCCTTCACACAGGCCCACTTCTAGTTCACAAATGCTTACTCTGGCAGAGGATTTAATATCCTTAATTAGAGGATCCCAATCTCACCCAGACAGGGCCTCTCAGCCCCCAGAAAAGAGATCTAGGGCAGAGCCCCCCGAGCCAGTGTCCTCTGATGATTCTGCGGATGACTCAGACATTACAGACCAGCCAGAGGCTCCTTTGTCTACTTATGAAGATTCAGACGCTGAAGAATCCATTCCATCTGCCTCTCCACCAGAGGAATTTTCCTTTGGGGAAACCTTACATGCCATGAGAGAACAATTCCAATGGCAGGGACAAGATTTCTCAGATTCAAGAAAAAGGCTTAGGACATTTCTGCACTTACCACAACATAGGCCCTTAGCTATACCTCCAGTACTGCCTGTTGTGGATGATGCATTTAATGATGTTTGCACCGCTCCTGATACTTTACCTCCAGCCCCTGGCAAACCAGATAGATTTTACAGGGTGCCAGACACTCATCACCACCTATACAAGGCCCCACTTGCAGATCCTGAGACTATATCCCAGGGGCCTAAGGCAGAAAACAGCAAAACAGCTACAAACCAGCGAACACGAAAGTTCAAACAATAAATGAAGGCACTGCTCCTAGGTAAACCTAAACGCTCAATTTATTAACAAGTGCATATACAACCAGCGTTTTCACCACACTAAACAGGTAGCTTCATCAGAGGTAAAAAACAGCGCGAGAGCTGCGCTTTAAATAGCATCAGTTTAACTTAAAAAGAGGCTCATATTTTCAAAGTGAGTCAATTAAGTAAAAAAAAAATCACTAATAAACTATAATTAATACATTAACTAACCAGAAAAATATGTGTTAAAAACTTTTATAATGTTAGGTAAAAAAGCCCTAAACACAAGTCAAGTATAAATTTTGTATACTACAAGAAAAGCCCTTTAAGGTCTATAAAACGACTGATACAACCATAAAAGTATTTTTTATATAAAAAACTGCAAAAGCAACATCAGTAAGTCCAAAACAATCCATAAAAAGTTATGACATGTTACAAATAAACCATGACTCAAAAACTGTGTATGTAGGAAAACCTACAGAAAGCATAATTCTGAACATAGTAAACCCAAACTCTCATTAAATTAAACATAAGTAAAATCAGAAACATATACTGCTGTCGTCTCACCTCATGTATGACTTGAGCTTCAAATAAGGTGCTATATTGCAGCTTTCATTCAAGCCTGGAGCATAAAAGGCATCCAGCTTGAGCTGCCAAAGAAGTTCTCTAACTTCCAACAACATAGATGTTGGACCCCCCCTACTCGAGCCTAAGGCAGTAGCCTCGACCTCAGCAAAAAACCCTATTCCTTCTGAAAGGGAATCCAGGTCCTTAGAGAGATGGGGGAAAAAGTTTACACCTCTGCTACTCTCTCAGCTAGAGCTTTAAACTGTCAGTTTCATATGATCCAATACCAAGAGTTTATGCTTGATCAGTTAACTAAGAAGCTGTCCTCTGATGACTCCTTAGATAAGAAATATGTTTTCGAAATGGTAAATAACATCCAACAGGTTAGTAACCATTCTTTAAAATGTGGCTATGATGCACTGGAGGCTTCATTTAGATCAGCCATGACTGGCACAGTGATAAGAAGGCATGCATGGTTGAAAGAACAGGCCTTGTTAAAGCAAAGCTGTTAGATGCTCCTATGGATAAGACCAGTCTATTTGGTACACCTGCTCAGCAAGTAATGAAGAAAATGGAAGAGAAGGCAAAATCTGTACAAACAGTTAAGGATTTCTTACAGGTTCAGCCCCCAAGGTTTAGCAGGAACTGGCCTGCCAAAAATTGGTCCTTTCCAGACTCCTCAAATCTCAAAGAGGCAGGAATAGACGCTCTAGAGGCAGAAATCAATCCAGAGGAGGTGCCTACAGAGGCGACAGTGGCAAGGCAATAACAGGCACAGACACAACCACTGCCACTACAACAGGACAATCACAGTGACTTGGCTCTGACACCGCCTACCAGGGAACAAATAGCAGCACCTTTAGGCGGAAAGTTAGCCATATTTTCAAAAAATTGGCACTATATCACAAAAGACAAGTGGATTTTGCAAACCATAGACCAAGGCTACAGGTTCCACTTCCACACCTTACCAGTAAAAAGAGGAATGCCAAACCTACCTCCAAATCAAAAAACAGAAGCTCTAAAGCAGATTGCAGAATTAACAAAGATGAGAGCTGTGGAAAGAGTACCTATAACAGAACAGGGCAAAGGATTCTACTCCAGACTCTTCCTAGTACCAAGGAAAGAGAAAAGTTGGAGACCTATTCTCGACCTGTCCATCTTAAACACATACATCATTGTCCCAAAATTCAAAATGCTGACCCTACAGCAACTTCTTCCCATGCTGGGCAAGGAGTGTTGGCTGGTAACTCTAGATCTCAAGGAGGCATACCTGCACGTCCCCATACGACCAAATTGCAGAAGATACCTCAGATTTCTTGCAGGATCAGAGCATTATCAATTCTCAGCATTGCCCTTTGGCTTATCTACTGCGCCCAGAGTATTCACAAAATGCCTGGCATCAGTAATCGCTCACTGCAGGCTACAGGGAATCCAAATGTATCCATACCTGGACGACTGCCTGTTACAAGCGGACAACAAAAGCAAGCTGACAACAGATTTACAAAGAGTCATTTGCTTACTACAAGCCCTGGGATACACAGTCAATTTACAAAAGTCAAGACTGATACCATCCCAAACAAGAACATTCTTGGGTGGAATTGGACACAGTAAAACAAATGGCATTCCTAACGGCAGAAAAACAAAACAACTCCCTCTTTACTTCTTGGCATTAACAAAGCAGAACAAACTAACAGCAAGAAAAGTACTGCAGGCCTTGGGCTTCATAGCATCATGCATAATCTTGGTCCCACATGCCAGACTGCATATGAGAAAGCTACAGTGGTACCTAAAGAATTTATGGTCTCAACACAGGCACAGCTTAGAAACCGAAATCCCACTAATCCCATGCCTGAAACAGGAGTTCCTATGGTGGGCTCAAGCATGCCAGTCAAACCCAGGCTTACCCTTCCACAACATTCAAGCAAGCCAAACCATCACAACAGACGCCTCAGACCTAGGCTGGGGGGCGCACATGTTGGACAAATGCATACAAGGATTGTGGACTCAAGACCAGCTGCACCTGCACATAAACCAAAAAGAAATGCTGGCAGTAAAACTAGCAATCCAGAAATTCAGACCATTCCTCAAAGAAGGCCATTTAATGATAAGGACAGACAACACCACAGTCATGTGGTACATCAACAAACAGGGAGGCACTCATTCATACCCACTATGCAGAATGACTCTGGACCTTTGGAATATGGCTCTGAGCTACAACATCCAGTTACAGGCAATATTTGTGCGGAAAAGAAAACACCCTAGCAGACATGTTAAGCAGAACCACCTCGGATGCTCACGAATGGATGCTACACCGGACATCTTCAAGGCCATCACAAAGAAATGGGGAATGCCACAAATAGACCTATTCGCATCCCCACTCAATCACCAGCTGAAAAATTTTGCACAAGGACATACCACCCACTTGCATGGAAGGTGGACTCTCTATCCTTCAGTTGGAAAGGCCTGACAGCATATGCATTTCCACCTCTTCCTTTGATGCACAAGGTACTACTGAAAATCAGAGTGGAATGCCCAAGGATAATCCTGGTAGCTCCTTGGCCAAGACAACACTGGTATCCATTGCTGAGGAGCATGTCTCGGAGAAATGTGGTCAATACCCTGATGCCTTTGATGTTAACTCAGAACAACTACAACATCATGCACCCAAACCTAAAAACCTTGCAACTGACTGCCTGGAACATCACATAGCAGCATCTAACCCAGACCTATCCCAAAGGGTTAAAGACATTATCCTTGAAGCACGCAGACCTTCAACAAGAAGGAACTATGCAGGAAAATGGAAAAGGTTTGTCATTTGGAGTGCTGAAAGAGGAAAAGATGTGTCGAACATAGATATTGCTAACATCCTGGAGTACTTGGCAGAGCTTCTACACACAGGCCTGTCCTATTCCTCCATCAAGATACATGCATCAGCTATTTCAGCAGAGTACAGCTTTGATCCACCTGTCTTTTCGCATCCTCTACTCAGGCAGTTCCTCAGAGGGATCAAGAATGTAAAACCTCCTAGGAAACCACCATTGCCAGCATGGGACTTGAACTTTGTGCTAGAAAATTAACACTCCCTCCATTTGAACCAGCAGCAACAGCAGATCTTCAACACCTATCATGGAAAACTGCTTTCCTACTGGCAATTACTTCAGCAAGGAGGGTTTGAACTACAGGCCTTAATGGCAGTACAACCCTTCCTAATCTTCCATCAAGATAGGGTGTCCATGAGAACTAATCCTACATTTATGCCTAAGGTGGTATCCAGAGTGTCTTTAAACCAGGCAATCCACCTACCTACCTTCTTTCCCAACCCACAGAACAGGGGAAAGACTGCTGCATACCTTGGATGTACATAGACAGTTACGCTACTACCTGGACAGAACCAAAGGTAACAGAAAAACTGACCAGCTTTTAGTAGCCTATGCAACAGGAAGGGAAGGAAAAGCAATTTCCAAACAGACAATCTCTAAATGGATAGGAAATTGCATAAGATTCTGTTACTCCTACCATGGAAAATCAATTCCACAGAACATAAGACCTCATTCTACAAGGGCAACAGCCACTACCACAGCTTTCTTACGAGGAGTGGCAACCAAGGACATTATTGAGGCGGCTACTTGGACCTCCGTGCATACATTTGCCAAGCATTATAATCTACCTCTATACTCTAGATCCCGAGCAGGGTTTGCCACTGCTGTACTGCAAGGGATCCTAACTACACCATAATTTTTTCTTCCTCCACCCCTAGTTTGGCTATGGTATTCTACCCATTTGTTATGACTGCAGATGCATCCTTGAAGGACATAGTACAGTTTTGTACCTACCATAAATGTAGATGTCCGAACAGGATAGCATCTGCAGTCAGGATTATCCACCCTCCTTCCCATCTGTGGTACTCCTAGGGTATTTACCCTCCTAATAGCTAGCTAGGGGGGAGTCTCTTATGGTGTATTTGTTTTATATATGTACATACATGCTTATTTGTTGTGTTTGCCTTCTACTTTTTTGGAAACATTGGCATTTATCCAAAATTTAGCTTTCCAAGAGGGCAACTGGCATCTGGGGCAAGAAACACTGAGGAAAATGGCGTTGGCTGATGCCTTTATACCCGAAGACCAGCAGAGATGACGTCGGGTGAAGTGCGACATCAGCCGAAGCCGGACCCAGACTTTGGAATCCGGCCGACCAAAGGGCTGCCTGACGACAGGACAACCCATTTGTTATGACTGCAGATGCTATCCTGTTCGGACATCTACATTTATGGTAGGTACAAAACTGTACTATTTCCTACAAGTGCAACCTCCAAGATTTAGTAGGCACTGGCCTACTAAGAACTGGTCCTTTCCAGTCCCCTCGAGAGCTGCTCAAGTCAAATCAAGACATTCCAAAGGCTCCAGGTTTCAGTCACAAGGAATTTTTAGAGCAAAACAATGGGGTGCCTCCACCTCCAAATCTGGAAGCAACAAGGCACCTCCCTATGGTAAACAGTCTCAATGACTTCCCTCTACAATCACCAAGCACTTGCCTCTTAGCCGCCCCTTTGGGGGGAAAACTAACACTTCATGCACGAAACTGGCAACTTATTACCCAGGACAAATGGGTTTTAAATATAGTATCCCAGGGATACAGATTTCACTTCCACACGTTGCCAATCCTAAATGGATGGACAGATCTGCACCCGAATCAGTGGGCAGAGGCCCAGAAACAAGTTCTGTCCCTCATGAACATGGGGGCTATTCAACCAGTACCGAAGAGGAAAAGGGACAAGGTTTCTATTCCAGAATTTTCCTGGTACCCAGAAAAGACAAATCATGGTGTCCAATTCTAGACTTATCCACTCTAAACACATTTCTGGACATTCCAAAATTCAAGATGCTGATTCTTCAACAGTTACTACCTATGCTAGGCAAAGATGCCTGGTTGGCAACTCTAGACTTAAAAGAGGCTTACCTGCATATCCCAATCGGGGAATCTTGCAGAAGATACCTCCGCTTCAAAGCAGGCTACTTGCATTTATCAGTTCTCTGCACTTCCCTTTGGCTTATTTACTGCGCCCAGGGTCTTCACAAAGTGCCTGGCACCAGTAATTGCATTTTGCAGGCAAAGAAATATTCAAATATATCCATACCTAGACGATTGTCTAATTCAGGCAGAAAACAAGGACATTCTTCTAAAGCATCTGGCATTTGAAAAAAGGGTTCTAACTTGTCTAGGATACACCATAAACGAAAAGAAATCACAACTGTTACCCTCTCAAAAAATTACATTCTTTGGTGCAAGCTTGAATACAACTGCCCAGATGAATTACCTTATGCCAGAAAAGCAAATTCAATTGATGACCTACTTCAAACAGGTGGCCACAAAAACCCAGCTATCTGCAAGACAAATTCTGCAGGCCTTAGGGTTCATGGCCTCCTGCATTCTTCTAATTCCATATGCAAGACTGCATATGAGGAAACTTCATTGATACTTAAAACGTTTATGGAGTCAACATTGTCACAGCCTGGAAACAATGATTCCTATTATACCTTGCCTGCAACTAGAATTCTTATGGTGGGCAGAGGCCTGCCACCAAAACAAGGGACTGCCATTCATTCCAACCCCTGCCACCCAAACCCTAACAACAGACGCATCAGACTATGCTTGGGGGGTTCATCTGGCAGGGAAGTGCATTCAGGGCAAATGGAGCCCAAATCAAATGCACCTACATATCAATCAGAAAAAGATGCTAGCTGTACAGAATGCTCTGGCAGCCTTCAAAGACTACCTTCATCCAGGACAACTAATGATAGGCAGACAACACCACAGTTATGTGGTACATAAACAAGCAGGGGGGCACGCATTCCTACCCCCTTTGCAGACTAGCCATGACATTGTGGAACACAGCCTTGACCTATCCGATACAACTACAAGCTCAATTCCTGCCAGGAAAGCTAAATACTCTGGCAGACGAACTAAGCAGAAATCTTATGAACCCACACGAATGGAAATTGGAACCACAAGTTTTCAACATGTTGACATGCAAATGGTGGAACCCAGACATAGATTTGTTGCCTCACCCCAGAACTATCAGTTGGACAAATTCTGCACAGGAATTAATCACAAAAAAGCTTGGAAAGTGGATGCACTATAATTCAGCTGGAAAAACCTGTCAGTCAATGCCTTTCCCCCTCTGCCTCTGCTCTCCAAAGTTCTACTAAAAGTCAAACAGGACAAACCAAAAATGATTCTGATTGCTCCAGACTGGCCTCACCATCACTGGTACCCACTCCTCGCCATCACTGGTACCCACTCCTGCACAATGTGTCACACCTCTTCCTCCGTGGCACCTGCCCCAGAAATCTTAACTCCTGTCACAGCAGAACAACCAAATTCTGCACACACAGCTCCAAACTTTGAATCTTGCAGCATGGCTAATCAACTAATTTCACCCTTGGCATCCCTCAGCAAAGCAGTGATGGATGTCATTTTGGAGGCTAGAAGGCCTAGTACTAGAAAATCTTATGCTGACAAATGGAAAAGATTCTGTGACTGGAACCAATCACAAGGAATAAGCACAGCAATGCCCAATATTCCTCAGATTGTGCAATACTTAACTGAGATGCTTCACAAGGGCCTATCTTTTTCTTCCATAAAAATCCATGCCTCTGCCATTTCAGCTCATTACAACACAGAACCTCCCCTCTTCTCTCATCCTCTGCTAAAGCAGTGTCTCAGAGGGGCCAAAAATTTAAGACCTCCCAGGAGAGCACCAACTCCTGCATGGGACCTCAAATTTGTTTTGGAAAAACTCACTCTCCCTCCTTTTGAACCAGCTGCTACTGCAGACCTAAAATTTCTCTCATGGAAAACAGCTTTCCTTTTAGCAGTCACTTCAGCTAGAAGGATTTCAAAATTACAGGCTCTTATGGCAGTGGAGCCTTTCATTATTTTTCATCCGGACAGGGTGGCTCTCAGGACCAATCCATCTTTCATGCCTAAGGTGGTATCCAGTGTGGCTCTTAATCGGATCATTCATCTGCCAACTTTCTTCCCCAATCCAAAGAACAAGGGTGAGCAGATTCTGCATTAATTGGATGTACACAGACAACTAAGATTCTACTTAAACAGGATGAAATCTCTAAGAAAATCTGAGCAACTGTTGGTGGCATTTGCTGCAGGAGCAGAGTGAAAAGCTATTTCAAAGCAGACTGTTTCCAAATGGATAAGCCATTGCATTTGTTTCTGCTATAAGCACCATGGTAAACCTATCCCCAAGGGGATCAGGCCTCATTACACCAGGGCTGCATCTACTTAAGCAGCCTTTCTCAGAGGGGTCCCTACCAGAGACATTCTAGAAGCTGCTACCTGGAGCTCAGTTCATACGTTCACCAAGCATTATCATTTACCTCTTCTCTAAATCCAGAGCTGGCATTGCCACTGCTGTCCTGCAGGGCCTTATAGCTGCTCCTAATGCTGTAAAAATCCATCCTCCCATCCATAGCTTTGGGATTCTACCCAAATGCAATGACTGCAATAGTGAAACACGAAGAACATCATACAGTTGTGTACACTTACCCAAATGTAATGACTGCAACAGTGAAACACGAAGAACATCATACAGTTGTGTACACTTGCCATAAATGTAGATGTTCAAGTGTATTCACTGTTGCAGTCCTGGTTACCCACCCTCCAGCCCCCTGTTTTTCTCTTACTATACCTTTTCTTTCTTTTACTATGTTTAAAAGCCTTTCTGGATGTATTTGCTTTTGTTTGGAGATGCATTTTTTGTGTTTTAAATTATATATTTATATATAGATATATATATATATATATATATATATATATATATATATATATATATATATATATATATATATTGCTCCCCATTTGGGGGGCACCTGACATCTGGGGCAGGAAAAACTGATGTAATGGCATCAGCTGCATGTTTTATACCCCTGACGTCATGGAAGAAGGGACAGCAACCGACGCAGGACCCAAGACTTTGTTAATCAGGCCAACTGAAGGCAACCTGCCAACAGATTACCCAAATGTAATGAATGCAACAGTGAATACACTGAAACATCTACATTTATGGTAAGTGTATACAACTGTACTTTTCCCATACATAGATCCAAATTGCACTTGAATATGGTAAGGAATGAGCTTTGTTTTACATGGATTGGGAGTCTGTTCCAGAGCAGTAGTATCATCTGTGAGATAAACCAGTCCTGCCAAACTATTCTGTTGATGTTGCACATGAGGTTTAGATCCCTAGACTATTTCTGATGCCATTTGACTTGCTGGTGTGCAGTAAACCCATCAGTATTGTGTGCAGGTCTCCTCTTAGTAGTCTGTAGAATACAGATTATAGTGACAAGGCTTTGAATTAGTCCATGTTGAAGATATTTTTCAGGCCTTGTCTTCTTTTAGTAAAGTATCACTGTCTGTGTTCCAGTTGTTGCATGTGTCTGGACAGATGCATGCACAAGGGGGTATTATACTCAATGACTGGACTAATGAGGGCTGAGTAAAGGGAGCTGTTACATCCCTAGACAAAATCCATTAGCTTATAAGATAGAAGAACTTTCTTATGACAATTTACTCATGTTGGTCCAAAGTTAGGTCACTGTCTACATAAGTTCTTAAATCCTGAACAACTGGATAAACTCTGAGGGATGTATTGTCAATGTGGTAGCTCCCCAGGGTAGATAACTTACCACAGGATATGCTAACACATTTTTTGGCATTTATCTTCAATCCCTGATTTTGGCACCAGTTATTTATTTCTGACAAACCTTTCTACAGGATGGCTACATCATTTGAGGATTCAGTGACTGCTCCTACATTGTAGTCATCTACCAACTTAGTAATCCACAGCCCTTTGGTATTGGCTTTTACTTCAGAAATGTAGATGCCAAATAGGAGGGGTCCTCTGAATCCTGGTGACTGGTCTCTTTGTGGAGAAAATTCCCCTATTTTTATTATCTGCATCCTATCTGTAAGACAGTTGACAATCCATGGGGTAGCATACAGGTTTATTCCCAGTTTATAAAGCTTTTCTGCTATGTCTGGGGGTTGTGTCAAAAGCTTTGGCCAGTTCATTGTATGCAGCTTATACTGTTTCACCTTCATTCATTACTTAGGTGACCTTTCCAAAAAAGTCCACCAAGTTGAGTAAGCATGACCTGCCCTTGAAGAATCCAGTCTGAGACGTATTAAGTGTTTGAAAGTTTCCTGTGTCCGTATTGATTAGATCCATGATAAGTCTTTCCATGGCTTTACATGTGAGATTGGTCAGACGTATAGTTCTGTAATTGCCTGGGTTTGTAGAAGGTTCTCCCTTATGCAGTGGAATGACTGTAGCTGTTTTCCAGTAGGTTGATTAGATCTTCAGCCTCAGTGCTGGTAAGATAGTTCACAGCCAGTTCAGTGCATTGCTGCATTGTGCTTTTGAGATTACAGGCATAGCTAAAAAAAGGCCTTGTGATTGGCTTTGGTAGTTATTTTACCTCTAATCTTGGGTTTGCTGAATTTTATTCAGCTCCTTATATCCTGTCCCCCCCCCCCCCTTTGGCCTATGCACCCTAGTGACACCCCCAGCCTCCACCAGGGTTTGTCGCAGATGACTCCCATGAAACCACCCACCTAGGGATATGTGCTGATAATCAAACTCTGGTCACCAGGGCCATAGGCAGGGCTTTATCCCTCTTTGCCACTAAAGCAGCTGTTATGAGGTTTCTGATTATTACTTCTTTGATAACACTAATATTGCAGGTTTTGTGACTGTGACAATAAAGACAACCGTGGAACAAATTACAATAGTTGGATTGTACAGACTAGCAAAATTAAGTGCTGATGACCTGGAGAAATTCATAATTTTCTTGCAACAAAGGAAAAAAAATTATAGTAGCTAGGGACTTACCAGAGAATGAATGGAATAATATTGAATGTACAACATTAGTAAGGAAATTATTTGTAACTTATATACAGGAACAATTGTTGCAGATTCTAAACAAACCTAACAGGAAACAGAACATAAGGGATATTGTTTATGTTCCTAAGGAGGTGATTGCTATTACATATTGAGTTTTACCACCTTTTATGTGCAGTGGCCATATGGATATAAAGATTAAACTATTGCTTTACATTTTTTATTGCAGGATTTCTAGTGTAAAACTACACCTTATCTAAAAATAAAATAAAAAAATGAACTGCACCAAACTACTAATGAAAGTACATGCTATAATTTTATGGGGGGGGGGTACCCCAACCCCCTAACTTATGTATACTAAATTCAAAGCTGAATACCTGCAACCATAGTGAAATAACCATAAATAATCCTTTTCTTAACAATAACACAATTCAATCAAGCTAGCATTGACCATTTCTGCAGCAAAATATACACTTGATAAAAAAGCCATATTTGACTGAAATTGAATGGTATATATAGGATCCCCTCCTTATGACTGATGTACTTGTTTGTCAATGACCTATTCATTGAAGACTATTGGTCAACAAGATACATTGATCTTCTATAGGGCTATTAAATGTAACTATGCTTGATTTGGATTTCCATCCCTTTCCACTTGTTTTAAGATTGTGGGGTTAGTATGTGTGTGTGTGTGTGTGTGTGTGTGTGTATGTGTGTATATATATATATATATATATATATATATATATATATATATATATATGTGTGTGCATGTGTATAGATACACAGAAACACACGTGTGTATGTGTATGTGCCCAAACTTATAAGTACACACAGATGTTTGTAACTTTTTCTCAAAGCTGTGATATGACAGTTTCATGGACAGACAGAAAGCACAATTTCACACTGAGGTGAAAACCATTATTAGGAAAATTGTATGCCACATTCACCCTGCTTTACTAGTGTAGACCCAAACCCAAGAATGTGCTGGATTTTGCATGCAGTATATTGCTTTGTTTATATTTTCTGCTATTGCACAGTTAACATTTTGTTGAACTTTTTTTTGTTCTCAGTGAGCTAATTTGGTTCGATAGATGGTGCTGAATTCAGGGTGTAGAGCTGTACATAAAACCACTGATGACGAGCATAGCCTAATATAGCCAATACATTAAGTGCACTATCTATTGAAGGATTAGATTCCTATTATCCAAGGCTATAAAAGATTCTGAACACAAATCTTCAGGGAGCTCTGAAGGACAAAGGATGTCTAGAAGACACCTGTGAAACACGGAAGTGACCTGACCATAACTGTCAGTTTCTGAGCCAGCCAAATAAGTGTCTCACTCAGTTAACTGTACCCCCACCCCCATTCCCATATACATTCCTGTTGTCTGTTGTAGCAATGGCAATTGTTACTCATAGGCGTATATGATGCTAACATCCTCAGGGCACTTTTTATGACTAGCCATGCTTTTCAAATATATTTGACAATGTTTGATATCCTAAGGTTATCTTAAGGGGTATATCTAGGTTGGACTTTGGGTTGTCAAGCATTTACAGGCTGCCCTCTGTCTATTAGAGACATAAATGCCACACCAGAGGTAAATTTCCACTTCCCAATCCACTAGTCCAAGTTGCACTTGAACTCGATTAGGGAAGAGCTCTGTTGCACAACAAATGGAAGCCTGGTCCAAAGAAAGGGTAGTCACCAAGACATATACCTATCCCTCTAACATGAGCTATTTATGTGACAGATTACATTTAAGTCCCTAGATTGGGTAATTCTGATGCTATTTGTTATACAGATTAGCAAAAAGTCCATCAGAGTGTGAGCTGAGGAGTCTTTGGACGCCAGGCACTGATCAACGCTCAGCAATCTGTATGAGACAGAGTACAGTGATAGGGTTTGAAGGCAACATACTGTATTTTTTTGTGTGGAACCTCTGTAGATGTTCCAGTTGTTACATATGCCTGGTCAGGTACATGCCAAAGGGGATGTTGTACTCAATGACTGTTCCAATGAGGGTCAAGTATAGTGGAACAATGACGTTCTTGGGCTTAGATAGCATATCCTTGGTTATAAGTTCCACAGCACAGAATGATTTCCTTGTGTGTCTTACCATTAGACATATGGTGGTCAAAGGCCAGGATACTGTCTACATGCATTCCCAAATCCCTGACTACTGAGTATGCTCTTAAGCGTGGATTATCAGCATGGCAGTTTTCAGGAGTAGACAAATTCCCAAAGGATAACATTCAACGAACCACTCCTTGAGCCAATGACCTACGACCACAAGTTAAAATACACCTTTATTCGATCCACATAAAATTGTTGACTGTGCAAAATTTAATCCACAAAAGCAGATCAATAATCCACTGTGTAGGAATAATCCACAAAACAGGTCAAGCGCTTTCGTCGATAGACTTCATCAGAACAGTTGATAATGAATACTGAAACCATTTATATATATACCTAATACATCAATTAAGAAAAAACAATTAATAATTAAAGTGACAGTGTTTTTTCCAAAAACTTGAAAACTTAAAACTCATCATACAAAAACAGTATTTCTAATATATAGTTATTCTTTTATCAACTTTTTATATGAGCTACATTTTCTAAAACCAATTTTGTTTTAATGTACTAATATTTCATACTCTGACAACTTTATTTTTAAAATTTATTTTTAAAATTGGTTTTAGAAAATGTAGCTCATATAAAAAGTTGATAAAAGAATAACTATGTATAATATATAATAACTATGTATGTATATATATATATATATATATATATATATATATATATATACATATATATATATATATGTATGTATATATATATATACATATATATATATTAT